>NC_135797.1:6922500-7222500 GCF_051106095.1 Pogona vitticeps | reverse complement strand
TTGTAACCTGCGATGGACTTTTCCTCCAGAAATCTGTCCAATCCCCTTTTAAAGGCATCTAAGCCAGATGCCATCACTACATTCTGTGGCAAGGAGTTCCACAGACTAACAACACGCTGGATAAAGAAATACTTTCGTCTGTCTGTTTTCACGGTCCCAGCACTCAGTTTGGGTGGCTATCCCCTGGAGATTGTACTTCTGTTAATGCAGCCTCAAATAGCATTTGTCTTATTCTGTAGCCACATTGCATTGTTGGCTTCTATTCAGCTTATGCTATTCGATAATTCCAAGATCCTTCTTACATTTAGTATTACTGAGCCAAGTATCCCAACTGTGTATCCACTTAATTGTTCTATCCAAGCCCACACATAGTTAGCTTGCTAATCAGAATATCATAGATCATTGAGCCAAAAGCTTTGCTGAAGTCAAGATCTATTATGTCTACAGCATTCTCACTGTCTACCAAGGAGGTCACCTGATGGAGTGTCAGATGAGGATTCAGACAACCTAGCTCTGAATCCTTGCTTGGACATGAACACTCACAGGAGAGTGACACTCCTTAAATATCTCACATACCTTGACAACCCTGTTAAAGGTAAAGGTAAAGGTTCCCCTTGACAATTTTTGTCCAGTTGTGTTCGACTCTAGGGGGCGGTGCTCATCCCCGTTTCCAAGCCATAGAGCCAGCGTTTTGTCCGAAGACGATCTTCCGTGGTCACATGGCCAGTGCGACTTAGACACGGAACGCTGTTACCTTCCCACCGAGGTGGTCCCTATTTATCTACTTGCATTTGCATGCTTTCGAACCGCTAGGTTGGCGGGAGAATGACAACCCTGTTAAGGTCACTCTAAATCACATATTCCTTGACAGCACATAACATTTAAGCAGTTAGATTCTCAGATTCTTATTCTTTCTCACATGGAGATGCAGAAATAAATAGTTGTCAACTCTAGAGGAAGCTGGCTTCCTAGAGGAGCAAAATACCCTCATAAAGAAACCGGAGGTTGAAATGCAACCAAGCTTAACTGGCATGTTCATGGCCTGAAAGGCGGAATTCAAAAGTTTGATGTCACAAGTTAAATGGAAGGCAAGTAATTTAATAAACTCCTCTAATTAGATTTTTCCCCTGAGACTGGTTCTCAGAAGTTACTGATTTATATATTTCTATGAAATTTTACACCATCATTAAGCACAAGATATAGTCCATCGCCTAAGTACAATTTCCAAACCAAAAGCAGCACCAGAAAGCAAGAACATTAAGGCTTAAAACTAGCAATCAATGATATAACAAGAACAGCTTCAATAGACGTCTTCACTTGCTGATGGAGCGGGAAGGTAACCTTACTTCCTCTGCTAGGAATGTCCACTTACGAGGTCATTATTACAACAGAGAAAGCCTTCTCATATATTTTTCCTGATGCCTTACGTTTCTCACCTTTCTTTTCCCTCTTTCTTTTCTTTCACTCTTGTATGTGATACATAAGCATGGATATTTATGTCTTGGTTTCTTCCCACATATCATCAAGTAATTACAAGCTGTAGAAGAAATTCCATTAAGTGGGAAGTCAAATGGGAGGATGGAAGGGAATCAAAGATCTCTTACTGATGTGAGATGCCACCTGCTCAGTACCTTCCTCTGCAGGGGTGGTTCATGCCTTTGATGTTTCATGAAGTTCAGGAAGAGGCATCATGTACTGCTACTCATATACCTCAAGTAATGGAGTTTTGGTCTTTTGTGAGATTAGATTATCTCTACTAAACATTAACTGTGTGGGTGCCATATCTGGTGTCATTTTTGTGAAGCCACTGAGTATACTGTAACAAGGAGTGATCAGCGTGAATGAAGATCAGCAAGTATTGACTGTGGATCCTGATTATCTGATGATATTATGGGGGCAAATTTAGGCTTGTACATCAAAAATAATATGAACAAATACCTAGAATCCCAACTTTCAAAATTAAATACATTTCTCTAAATTTGTATTTACTTATTTACTTATTTACTTATTTACTTACTTACTTACTTACTTACTTATTATTTATTTATTTATTTATTTGTTTATTTATTTATTTATTTATTTATTTATTTATTTATTTATTTATTTATTTATTTATTTAGCTTTTATACCACCCATCTAGACGAATCTACTCTAGACGGTTTACAGTCCAAAAAAAAAGGCAATAAAATTAAAATCCTCAATAAACAATCTAAAATAAGCCAAAAACCAGAGGAAAAATTAAGTACATTGCTTTGAACTGTGGAAAAGGGGCATGCAAATAAACATGGTGGGGATGATTAATTCTCCATTCTCCTAACGTTTGATTCAGTTAGCGTGATTTCTCAATTTTCTACCAAGGACTGTGTGTGTACAGTTTAAGACAGCTTCCTTTGTTTCATTCCGCCGCCGCCGGCCCCCCCCCCAACCGCCACTACATCACTGGCGTGCATTTGCATACACTACGGAAGAAAAGCAATCTTGATGAAATTCTGAAGCAGTCACCATGAAAAGAGAGACGAGACGACAGGAACCTGGCCCATCAGTTCAGCGGAGAGACCTGCAGTTAAATTGCTCCTTCCCTCTTTGAACTCGCTCAGCCAGATTGCTAACTTGAACTCGTCATGGGGACCACATCGCCGCCCCCCCCCCAGTCCCCGTTACAGCAGCTCCATTGGCTGCCGATACCTTTCATAAGGCATGATGCATAAGCTGCAAACCCATGCTCCCTTCCATGCAACAGCTTTGAAGGCGGCAAACCAGAGCTTTTGTTCCCTGCAAGAGTTCCTTGAGTTGAAGGCTAGAGCTTGCTTCTCTGGGATGCAAACCAGGATGCAAGATTCTTGCAACATCTTCCCAGGCCTTAAAGAGCATCCTCTCCTTTATTTGCGCTCACAGATCAGTTTAGTCGTGTCCGACTCTTTGTGACCACATGGACCAGAGCATGCCAGGCCCTCCTATCTTTTACTGCCTCCTGGCGTTGTGTCAGATTCATGTTGGCAGCTTCGGTGACCCTGTCCAACCATCTCGTCCTCGGTCGTCCCCTTCTCCTCTTGCCCTCAAACTTTCCCAACATCAGGATCTTTTCCAAGGAGTCGTCTCTTCTCATAAAATGGCCAAAGTATTCGAGCCTCAGCTTCAGGATCTGTCCTTCCAGTGAGCACTCAGGGTTGATTTCCTTCAGAATGGATAGATTTGATCTCCTTGCAGTCCAGGGGACTCTCAAGAGCCTCCTCCAGCACCACAATTCAAAAGCATCAATTCTTCAGCGGTCAGCCTTCTTTATGGTCCAGCTCTCACTTCCATACATCGCTCCTGGAAAAACTATAGCTTTGACTATGTGGACCTTTGTTGGCAAGGTGATGTCTCTGCTTTTTAAGATGCTGTCTAGGTTTGTCATCGCTTTCTTCCAAAAAGAAGCAGGCGTCTTTTAATTTCGTGGCTGCTGTCTCCATCAGCAGTGATCATGGAGCCCAGAAAAATAAAATCTGACACTGCCTCCATAGCTTCCCCTTCTATTTCCCAGGAGGTGATGGAACCAGTGGCCATGATCTTAGGGTTTTTTTTAATGTTGAGTTTCAGACCGTTTTTTGCACTCTCCACTTTCACCCTCATTACGAGGTTCCTTAATTTCTCCTCACTTTCTGCCATCAGAGTGGTATCATCTTTATATCTGAGGCTGTTGATATTTCTTCCGGCAATCTTAATTAGATGAGAGCAAAAGAGTTTGCAAGCTGAGTAGTGAATCCCCATGGGCAGCTTCTCGCCCGCAAACTGGCACCTCCCCATTCCTAACATGGGCCTTAATCCCAATTCCGCTCATGTCACGTTCCTTCACCAGCACAAAGGCGACATCCTGGTCTAAGGTGCCAGATCCTGGCATGTAGGTATATACCGTATTTTTCCATGTATAAGACACCCCTGTATAAGACGCCCACCACTTTTCTAATCCAAAATTAAGAAATCTAAGTGGGGCTTAGCAAGTGTAGGGGGAAAGGGATCAAAGTGCTGCAGGATCGCTTTGATGCCTGCTTTCCCCTCCACCTGTTTTTGTTCTCTCCTCAGTTTACTTCCGTGTATAAGACGACCCTCAATTTTTAGTCTAAAGATTTTAGACAAAAGTATAGTCTTATACAGTACATGGAAAAATACGGTATATGGAAAACCGACGGATGCAGAAAACAACAAGGTGCTGTTCAAGGTTTATTCTTAGGGCAGACTCCACCTTCAGGTTCATCTTAGCGGCATCTACAACTGACCAGAGTTCCCTCTCGGCCTCCCTCTCTCCTCCACAGCGATCCAAGTCCCAATGCCGAGGGACCGGCGCAGCTTGGTTCAACGTCCTCTAACCGCCAAACCAAATTAGTGCCGCTCACACGTGGCCATCTGGAACAAATTGCTTCACTCCTGCTTCTGTTCTCTTCGGATGCTCAGCTGGCTGGTGCCTGGATTGATGGCAGGACTGAAATGAGCCAAAACGAGGTCTTTGGAGGAGCAGTCCTGGAAAGAGCGCCTGGCCTCCAGATAAACTCTGTTGCCTTTTTAAATTTCCCCTTAATTTCACCATTGATTAAGATGAATTATGCATGTCAAGGCTTTGAGGGAGGTGAGAGAGAGAGATTGAGAGAGAGAGAGAGTTAAAAACCAGCCACTGTTTTGGTTCCTGGGCACAGGGGGGTTCCCTCCTCTCACTTGTAACCTCCAGGTTTGCCCCTTTGCTCATTGGTGTGCAAGTCACAATTGTGGGTGTTACTTAAGCCAGTCCTCTAGACAGTCCTTTAACAAAGTCAAAGGCAACTTCAGATTGATCTTGGAAATTCACTGTGGCTGCCAAGAGGCCGCAGGTATAAATCCTGACTTCATCCTGTTGGAAAAAACCTTCAACAAAAATTATCCTCTACACACAAACTGCTGTGAGATGGGAGGCCTTTTCCCCCAGCTTGCCTTGAAGAAAATCTACATTTTCACAAGTGGATTGCTCATTTTTCTAAAACGCACAGGATCAGAAGATCCGATAATTCTGTGCTTTGTTACATTAACTAACAGAAGTAGAAGCACCGGATGAGTTGTTCGCTTCTTTTGTCACCCATTAAGCATTATGTTTTCTTTGTTGCATGTGCATGCTTTTTTACACAAAGGGAAACTTATCAAATGTGCGGATGACACAAAATGGGGTGGAATAGCTATTACCTTGGAAGGCGGAAATAACATTCAAAAAAATCTTGATAGGCTTGAGTATTGGGCTGAAAACAACAGAATGAAATTTAACAGAGGTAATTGGAAAGTTCTACAGGTAGAAAAACACACACACACACACAAATATACAGGTACCAGATGGGGGAATACTTCACTCACTAACACTACAAGTACAGTAAGAAGAATCTTGGAGTTGTTGTAGATCAAAAGCTGAATATGAGCCAACAGGGCGATGCGGCAGCCAAAAAGGCCAGTGTTAGTATGCATTAATAGAAGTATAGTCCACAAATCACGTGAGGGACTAAATCACCTTCTATTCAGAATTTATTAGGCCTCATATTGAGTACACTGCACTTTCAGAAGGATGCTAGCAGGGCAACAAGGATGATCAGGGGGACTGGAAACCAAACCCTGTGAGGAAAGACTGAAAAAACTGGGCATGTTTAGCTCTGAGAAAAGAAGACGGAGAGGAGATAGGCTAGCACTCTTAAAATACTTGAAAGGTACAGTCGTGCCTTACTTAACGATTGCCTCGCTTAATGAGGAAATCGCTATACGATTAGGCTTTTGCGATCGCAAAACAATGTTTTAAATGGTGTTGGGTTTTTTTTTTGTTTAACGATGATCGGTTCCCTGCTTCGGGAACCAATTTTCGCTTTACGATGATCAGCAAACAGCTGATCGTCAGGTATCAAAATGGCCACCGGCTGAAGAAAATGCCCCCCCCCCGCTGTTTTCTAGGACAGATTCCTTGCTTTACAGGCACCAAAAATGGCCGCCGTATGGAGGATCTTCGCTGGACGAACAGGTATTCAGCCCATTGGAACACATTGAATGGTTTTCAATGCATTTCAATGGGTTTTTTTTTCGTTTCGTTTGACGATGTTTTCGCTCTACAGCGATTTCGCTGGAACGAATTAACATTGTCAAGCGAGGCACCACTGTACTTAAACAGGTCGTGTTCTTGCCCCAGTGCTAGCCGGGAGCTTTCCTGGGCAGAGCAAAGCCCAGCTAAACAGAGACTTCCAACCGAGATCTTCCTTTTTAGAAGAAATGAATTCTAATTTAAAAGTTTCTTCATACCAAGGAGGATTTTTTTTAATCTTTAAATTTTTTTTTCTAAATTAGCAGAGGAGGAATTGAAATTGATGGATTGGCTAACACAAGCCCTGCACGAGATTTGGCGGAAAGTACACCAGCCATGTAATTTCAAGCAGAACTTTGGTGCCACATTTTTCCATTGCCCTCGCTGTCCTTGAACGCACAACGTATGCAGGTTTGAAGCACTGTTCCAGCCGAGCACTTGTGCTTCTCCAGCATCAGGAATCGCTCGCTGGCGAATAGGGACAGCTGCCAGCTTAGCTGGTAGTTCAGAAGGCAGTAGGGCAGGGCTCCATTTTGGGGAGCTTCCAGTTTGTTACACAGAAAACTGGCGAGGGTTTCTGTCTCCCCACCGGTACACACACACACACAAACACACACACGCACGTACATTCCATGACTGCAGCCTGGCTGTTACAGACAGTTGTCAGCCTGCCAAGGCCGAAGGAGCTGCTGGAAAAAGTAATCGTGAACTGACGGGAATTTTGAGTCTCTGGGAAGTGTTTTCTGAGGCGGGTCAAGCTGGGGCTATCCAAATTTTCAAAACAATGTTGACATTTCAAAACCTCCCGGACATTTTGATTCCTCCCTCTTTTTGCGGAATAGGGTAAGAACAAGCTGTGGGTTTGTGGAAGGAGGGAGATTCCTCCCCTCCAAAAGAACCCCACAAAACCTGTTTCGAACAGCAGAACACAACAATAGTGCCTTGATGGTTTGGGCTTGGTGTTGATCGGTAAGATGCCGGTTGTCCCCAAAAAAAGAAGCACTTCCCTCCGGTAAAATGCCCCTGACCACATCCAAGGAGTGGGAAGAGTTCAAGGAAAGTTCTGTCCACCCCCAGAAGCAGGCAAAACACAGCCCCGGAGGCTGTGTTTGCAGCCTCCAGCCCTCTCACATCAATCAGTAAGAGCAATGGCCTTTCCAGGAGTAACGATTCACCTTTTAAATAGATTGCAAAGCCTTCTCGAACCCTACAAATTGGGACGTGCAGTCTAGCCTACGGAGTATTTGCAAAATGGTAGCAAGAGACAAGTGGTTTGCAAAAGGGTCACCCGTTTTCCAAGGCTTCCCCTCGGAATGTTTCCTGGGCTCCGGGATTTCCATCTGCCTGAGGTCAGCCTTAGCCTTTTCTGTTCTCTCCGGCCTTTTTAAGCATTTTCAGTGTCCAGAACACGGGCAGCTCTCAAGGTCTCTTCCAGCTAAAAGGAAGCGTATTGTGGCATCTAAAGGACTGGAACATTTTTTTTTGGCATAAGCTTTGGGGGTCTGTAGACTTCAGATGCATGGCATATCACATCAGTAAACAGATTTTTCATAGATGGGGGGGGTGTGAACTGCAAAAAGGATCAGCATCTATTCTTTATGTCCTTGTGGGGTGGCTTTAAAGTTTAGAGCAGACAACAGTTTTAGTATTTGTGCCCACGTTACACTCTCTTATATATTAGGCCACGTTAACAGACCCATAGATTTATTAGTTTTATATGCTGCACTGGGCTTTATTGTGACTTGAGAATGATGGGATAAGGGATAAGGATGGTGAGAATGATGTTTAACACTCAGCTGTCCAATACTTGGAGAAATCCGCATGATATGTTTGATTTATGTAGTAAGTGTATGAATATAGTTCCAATTTGTCTCTAAATATTCAGTCCAAGAGACAAGATGAGCCTCCTCTGTACATTCTCTATCAGTAAGATTCCTGGCAGTCCAGTGGAGGAAACAAGGTATGATTATCTGACATCATCCTGCAATGCTATTCTTTAGAAGATTTACGTAAACTCATGGTGGGCAGATATATATTGACAAATGCCAATACCAGTTGCTGGAAACAAGTCAATCCATGCCCCCCCCCATTGAAGTCCTGGATGCTTCCTGAAAGCCTCTCATTGGGCCACTGTCCTCCACATTGCTCTGTTCTTCAGCCTGCTTTGAACTACAACGCCTAGAATCTTCCAACTAGCATGATTTTACCGGATTTCATGAATTCCGGAAGCTGTTGTCCTGATTTTTCCAGGCTTGGGTTGCTTTATGCATTCATTAGAAGAGTTAATCATCAGAGGTTTTTTTTTTTTTTTGTTCTTTTGTCTGAAGGAGAGGGGATGGGGGTGGTTGCTTCCCATGCAAATAGGATGGGGGGGTGTTGATGCATCCTTTGCAAAGATGAGATGCGATGGCTCCCCAATGCCAACGGAGACCAGTGACAGCTGCTAACCGAGACTGGGCGGCTGTCTGTCTGGGATGCTTCGGCTGTGAATTCCCCGCATCAGTAGCAGGCTGGACTAGATGGCCTTTGGATACCTTTCAACGCTTGATGTTCCATGATTCACACATTACCTTTTCCATCCATCTTTTTCTTAACAGGCTTCTTCCCACAACAAGGCAGCTGCCTCCGGCTGTAACCGAGCGCACGGCGCTGACAGCAGTAGCAGCAACAATCGCAAAGCAAGTGGAATAACCACCCTCAGCTGAGATTCTGCTTATATATCTACATTCCTGTTGTAACTTCCCGCTCTTGGATAATTAGCCAATATCTATATTTATATCAAAGCCACATGTGTTGTACAGAACAGCCAACGTTCCCCTTCAGAGAATGCCTGGCAGGCTATAAATAGGCCCCATCTGTAATTATCTCCAGAACGATTTGTTAAAACTGGGGACATAAACAGGGAGCTGAAATTCAAAGAGGCTCAGTCAAGAGGGAGGTTCGCCTGGGGTTTGGCTGTTTCTAAAACCTTTGGGGACAAACAACGAATGCCAAGCACCATGAGGCTCGTTTGCAAAAAGAAAAAATAAAATCTGGCCCAACAAGAACGTATGTACCCCTAAGCACATATGGAATAGACATTCCCTCTCTTGAGAAGGTTCTCAAAAGAACCTCCATATACTGGAGGAGTATACCTTTGAATACCTAGTGCTAGGCAAACAATAGGTGAGGAATATTTTCTTTATACCTTTTTGGGGGGGGGGCTTCATGGGCCAGAATCCTCTTGGTGTTTGCAAAAGGCCTGGAAGGCTTGCCGCCGCTAATTGTATCTGTGACTAATTGACAAGATGCAGGGGCACAGCTTTGTCATCTGATTCCATATGCGGCCAAGTAGATTACCAAAACCACTACCTCCCCCACAGCACCTTATCGATTAGCTTCAATTAGCTGTGACAAATTAGGCAAGCCTTTTGCAAACATCGGTAGGATTCTGGCCATGGAGACAGGTGGCCAGCCCAGCATCAGAAACAGAATGCTGGGCTATTTCATTAATACAAAAACAGACGCCCGGCTTTGCTTTCCCGAAAGAGGCCTGCAGGACCAGGCGTCAAGATAACGACGATCCATCATGAAAACACAATTACTGAGCTAAAAGCACGATCAAAACAAAAAGAGAAGGAGTAGAAGGCCTTTAATCCTTCTCCTCTTAGAACTGCAAAGCTGGAAAGGACCTTATGGATTATCCAGCCCTATCCAGATCCCAACTTCTGGCTCTGATAGCCACTGAGCTATTCAGAAGTTCCTTTTAGACCCAATTTCGCGTTCTGGCTCTTATCTCTAAAAGCCTTGGGACCAAGTTATCTGAAGGACTTCCCGTATTCATATGAACCTGACTGAGTCATAAGATCCACCACAGAGGCCTCGCTGGTAAGATCTACAGTTGTAAGAAAACAGGGCCTTCTTTCTGTCGGCCCCATCGCAAGAGAATGCTCCGCTACAGCATATACATATCACCCCTTCCATGTTGTACCAGCCTGCTTTTAACTGAAAGCACACTCATATTTCATACTGCATTCATTTTAATTTTTTTCTAAATGTTTTAATCAACTCCATTTTTAAAATCTGTATTCTTTTAAAATATTGTGTGAAGCTGCTGCTGGGGAAGATTTTGCACAGCGTCTCCTATCGTGCCACATGTAGCAATGGGGCAGAGACAAGAGGGATGAAATGGCCCATCTTAATAAAGAATAAACCAAATCCCAGGGTCTTTTCAAGCGACCTTCATCAAGCCATTTTCATTAGCTTTTCCCCAACCTCACTTTCTCAGACCTGGAGGGGCTACAGCTCCCATCATCCCCAGACAAGTCATGAGGGAAATGGCAGAGGCAGATGGGACTTAGGGAACCAGCATGTAGCGGTTAGAGCACTGAACCAGTGTTTCTGAAATACAGGTTCTAATCTTTAATGTGCCATGAAATGCACTGGGTAGCCATTTTACTGTATTTTTCCGTGTATAAGATACCCCCACTTTTCTAACACAAAATTAGGAAATCTAAGTGGGACTTAGCAAGTGGAAGGGGAAAGGGATCAAAGCAATCCCGTGGCTGCACGATTGCTTTGATCCTTGCTTTCCACTTGTTTTCGTTCTCTCCTCAGCTTACATCTGTGTATAAGACAACCCTCAATTATTAGTCTAGATTTTAGAGAAAAGTATAGTCTTATACACAGAAAAATACGGTATATGGGGAAAAAGGGATGTTTGGAAGACAGAGGAAAAGGAAGCCATAGATATGCCTTGAGCTCACGGGAGAAAAGGTGAGGTACAAATGTAATTAATAAGTAAATAATTAATCCAACAGTATCTGTTGATCTAAAACTAGGAAAGACCAAATTAGGTCTTTGAAGGAAAACAACCAGGACTTTGAATTGCACAGAACTGGCAGTCAATGAAGGAAGTACAATGAAGGGTCTTAGGATCCTAGTCAAAGGCTTTGGTACGAGTTGCAATTTCTAAACAGTCTTCAAGGCGAGCCCCACATCAACATGCCTTCCAACAATGTTCAAGCTCCTCACAGGAGTACTTGCAAGATCAATATCAGCCGCCTAGAGTGGTCGTTTTGACCAGATAGGCAGGGTACAAATAGAATGAATGAATGAATGAATGAATGAATGAATGAATGAATGAATGAATGAATGAATGAATGGATAGATAGATAGATAGATAGATAGATAGATAGATAGATAGATAGATAGATAGATAGATAGATAGATAGATAGATAGATAGACAGACAGACAGACAGACAGACAGACAGACAGACAGACAGACAGACAGACAGACAGACAGACAGACAGATAGATAGATAGATAGATAGATAGATAGATAGATAGATAGATAGATAGATAGATAGATAGATAGATAGATAGATAAATACTTAACTGAAAACTCCCTATACCCAACCGAACAGAAAGGGTACTTTAAAAAGTCAAGAGGCACAAGAGATCAGCTGCTTATTGATAAAATGATACGGAAAAATGCAGAAAGATGAAAAACAAACCTTAACATGGCCTGGATAGACTATAAAAAGACATTTGACTCATTGCCACACAGCTGGATTAACACCTGGCTAAAAATGTTTGGGATTAGTAAAATCATTCAGAAGTTCCCAAAGAAAAACATAGAAAAATGGAAAACTGTCTTCATGGCCAATGGTGAAGAAAACATGGAAGTTAGCATCAAAAGCGGGATTCTTTGTCACCACTGCTGTTTAACATCTCGCTAATCCCCATGTCAATAATTTTAAATTAAACGACCATATTTCAGAACAAGCAGGGAAAAAAAATCAATCATCCATTATACATGGATGACCTAAAACTATATGCAAAAAGTTCCACAGAGATAGAATCACTGCTAAACACAGTGCAAATATTTAGTGAAGATATCTAAATGAAATTTGGAATTGGCAAATGTGCAGCTCTGTCTATATACCATGACAAGATCCAAAAACTAGATAGAATAGAGTTTTAAAATGGCAATATTATAAAATCACTCTCAAGTGATGAAAATTATAAATACATAGGAATACTAGAAGCAGATAACGTAGTGCACACAAAAGTTAAAGAAATGACAGAAAGGGAATATATCAAAAGGCTGCGGAAAATCTTAAAATCAAATTTAAATGGTGGAAATACAAATAAAGCCATAAACACATGGGCAGTTCCAGTAATTCGATACTCAGCTGAAATAATAGATTGGACTCAAAATGAATTAGAAGAATTGGACTGAAAAACACACAAACTAATGAACATCCATCACGTACTACATGCAAAAAGTGATGTGGACAGATTATATTTCACACAAAAAATTGGAGTCCGTGGATTACTACAAATACAGCAGCTAGTAGAGGAGGAAAAAAGAAGCCTAAATGATGTTGTCAGTACAAACAGAGAAAATTACTTAAGGCCATGGAAATGGAGAACATTTTGAAAACAACAGAAACAAAGGCTCAATATAAGAAACAACAATTTGAACAATTTTAATTAAACAGCTGGAAAAATAAACCACTACATGGACATCTGAGAAATATTGATGGAAAGCATGATAATAGTTCAGAATGGGCATGGCTACAACTGAGGACCATTAAGAAAGAAACTGAAGGCTTGTCTTTTGCTGCACAAGAACAAGTGCTCCAAACCAATGTGATGAAAGCTAAGATCCAAGGAATCAGTGCTAATAACAAATGTTGACTCTGCCAAGAAAAAAAATGAAGCTGTCACACCTCATCTATGAATGTCCAAAGACTGCATAAACAGATTACAAAATTAGACATGATAGAGTGGGAAAATTAGTGCACTGGTCACTGTGCAAAAAATATAACTTGCCAGCTTCCAAAAACCCATGGGAACATCAAGTAGAGAAGGTGTCAGAAAATGAAGATCTTGGAAGATTTCCAGATCCAAACTGATAGACACCTTGAACATAACACACAAGACAGAGTAGTAATAGAATGAAGAAATATCTGGATCGTTGACATTGCAATTCTAGGGGATGATAGAACTGAAAATAAAGAATTGGAAAAACTAACAAAATACAGAGACCTGGCAAATGAAACCTCTTGTTCATGGATGAAACGCACTTCAGTGGTCCCCATAGTCATCGGGGCTTTGGTAACAATATCAAGAAATTTCACACAGTACTATAAGCAGTTGCAGATCTCAGAAATCACACCATCAGAGCTACAAAAATGGCAATATTAGGAACAGCGTACATACTGCACTGATATTTAACAGATACTTAGGTTTTTTGTTAAAACTTGTATCTGTTATATAATGGCAGTCAATGTTTTTATAATTTTGAGTGTGCCTGGTGTTTTTGAATAAATCGTTGTCGTCATCTATAGAAAGGTACGTGTTTTTGTACAAAGAAATCTGTTTTCCTGGATAAAATGTAAGAATTTGTTGTTTAGTCGTTAAGTCGTGTCCGACTCTTTGTGACGCCATGGACCACAGCATGCCAGGCTCTGGTCCAACGTAAGAATATCAGCACAAAATCCAAGGGGTTTATGCAGTCCCTCCCTTGAATGCTTTTAAAATGAGCTTTCTTAGCCCCTAATGCTATTACCAATGAAAAAGGTGCTGGTCTTTTCATGCTCCTGGAGGAGTGATAAATCTTTCAGTGGCTCACCTTCCAATAGGGAGTTGTGATGGGCAGAAACACCCTTTCCTGTCAAAGATAAGAAAATTTGTGAGAGTTCACTACATCCTTATTCCAGGCAGAACACTTCTGCTCTGCTTCTCTGGGAGCTTTAAGAAGACCGGGGGGGAGGTTGTACCTCACTCTGCTTCTGCAGACACACCAGAGATGGTGAACCTATGGCACGTGTGCCACAGCTGGCACGCATAGACTTCTCTGTCGCCACGTGAGCCATCGTCGGATTGCTACCCCTCCACGCCCTGCAGCCAAACCTCAGGATCGTAACCCACCTATCCCTGCTACCTTCTTTGGTTGCAGCACTTGTAAATCAGTTCTTTTGAAGATCGTAGATAAAGCTGCTTTATTGTTCACTGCTGTAGAAGAGCCCGCGGCAGTTAATCCGGTGGTTAATCCAGTTTGTGAATTGCTACTTCTGCCGGATGTGCAGGCAGGAGGGAAGGCTCCAATTAAGGCGGGATTGAAATTGCAAGAGAGAAACGGGTGCATCCATCAAGTTTGTTTAAATATAAGATTGTCAAAAATTTAGGGAGGGAGGGAGGGTGTCAGAGAGAGAGAGACTGACTTTCATAAAACCATGAGAAAAATGACATGACTTCAAGCAGTAGGGAAGGCTCCAATTAAGGCAGGAAGGAAGGTGCGTGAGAGGGACGGGCAATTTCATCAAGCTTTTTAAAATGTAATGAGAGGAAACAGGGTCATCGTGAGCTGAAGCAACTGATTGTAGAAAATTAAGGGAGGCAGGGAAGGTGGGTATATGCATGCTTGCACACCAGACTGTCATAAAACCACAAAAAAGGACCCATCCAAAGTAAGGTAAGTGTGTGTGTGTGTGTGTGTGTGTGAGAGAGAGAGAGAGAGTGAGTGAGAGAGAGAGAGAGAGAGACTCTTTCATAAAACCACGATTCTATTTAGAGCACGTGACCATAGTCTCTCGAGACTGAAGGATGCCTACACAAACACAGCAGTAATTTTGCGTTATGCTGTTGGCAACATCATGATAGAAGAGCTAGTGAAACTGCTGTCTTTGCCTGGAAGAACACAAGGAAGAGATATCGACAATGCCGTGATGGAGGCTTTTTTGTCACAAGGCATAAGAGTAGAAAAAGTAGTTTCAGTTACTAGTGACAGAGTGCCTTGCATGGCGGGGGTTACATCTGGTTTCATACAGTTCTTTGTTAAAGAATTTAAACATCCGGTCATTCAGTTTCATTGTATTATACATAAAGAACCTCTTTGTGCCAGGGAAAACAGCAAAAAATTAGACAATATCCTCTGAGATGTCACAAAAATGGAGAATTACATCATGGCTCGTGCTCGTAATTTTCAACAGTTTCAAGCACTTCTTGGTGGGGTCCAGGCACAGTATAATACTTTACTTACGTACAATAATGTTTGGTGTCTGAGCAAAGGATGAGTCCTGGAAGGATTTGTAGCCTGCTTGGATGAAATTAGGTTGTTTATGACTGACAAGGAGTAAGAATATCCACAGCTCGCTGATATGTCCTGGCTTACCAACCTCATGTTTTTTTTACAGATTTTACAGCACAATTCAATATACTGAACAAAAAACCTGCAAGGTTTAGGGAAGACAGCAGAAAGGATGTTTTGTGAGAAAACGGCAGGTTTTTGAGAGAGAACTTGAAAGTGGGCACCTGAAATCTAAAAATGCATTTGGAAAATTCTACAACATTTGGTTGTAGAATTGTGGTTGGACAATGTCATCGAAGCAACCAACATGAATTTGACCCAACTTCGGGAGGCAGGGGAAGATAGGAGAGCCTGGCGTGCATGGGGTCACGAAGAGTCGGGCACAACTAAGCGACTAAATGACGACAACATTTACGGATAATCCTACAAGCCATCAGGAAATCTACAAGGAATTTTCTAGCCTTGTAGCAGCTGCAAAGGAGAATTTTAGGAACAGATTTCTAGAGTTCTGTAAAATGGAGATAATCCTGTGTTTTCTTACTTCTCCAGATAAAGCCAAATTTGAAGTACTTGACCTTTCCTGGTTAACACTGGTTAGGTTTTGGAAATCTGGAAATGGAGTTATTGGAATTTCAAGAAAACTCTATCTGGAAAAATAAATTCTATGACCCGCGTGCAGCACTAGAGAAGACAGAGTGCGAAGGGATGACAAAGGACAGCTCAGTTGGTAGTTCTGAAAATGAAATCCTTAAAATGTGGAATTCTCTGCCAAATAATTTTAAATCAATGAAAGCACTTGGGATTGCTCTTCTTACTTTGTTTGGGTCATCTTATGCTTCTGAGCAGCTGTTTTCAGCTTTGAATTATATCAGATCTGATACCAGAAACAGACTAATAGATGACCTGCGTGCTGAATGTGTTGCTCTCCAACTAATGGTGTATGAGCCAAGGTTTGACAAATTATCAGCATGCATCCAACATCAAAAATCACATTAATTGTGCAAAAGCATGTCAAATTGAAACTTTTACCTAATGCAGTGTTTGCAATCCAAGTTTAGCAGTTGTTTAAAGTGTGTTAAGCAAGTTTAGTTTTCTTGTTTACAGTGGGGTCTCGACTTACGAACGGCTTGACATACGAACATTTCAACTTACGAACCGCTCTCATAGAAATATATGGTCTCGACTTACGAACTTAGATTCGAGTTACAAAGTCTTTTTTTCCTTTTTTTAAAAGCTAAGTCATCTTAGGTTAAAAGGAAAAAAAGAAAAAATATCCCCTTCTAGTGGCAGAAGGCGGAATAGCAGCTTCCCATTAGTTTCTATGGACGAAAAGAGCAGATACGGATTAAATGGTTTTCAATGCATTCCTATGGGAAATGAAGATTCAACTTACAAACTTTTCGACCTGAGAACTGCCTTCCAATACGGATTAAGTTCGTAAGTCGAGACCTCACTGTATCTTGCTCATCCTAATACAGGTTGACTTTTGCTTTTACTTATCCAACCGGTGTAGAAGCAGGGAAAGGATCCAGAGTAAGGCTTGCCCAACATAATGTCAGTCTGGCATGTAATCATATTACAAGCTGAGTATCTCCTATCCAAAAATGCATGCACAGAATTATTTCAAAAGTTTGTATAAATTACCTGGCTTCAGGCCATGTATAAAATGTATTACTTTAATAATTTTTCCATTGACTAATTGATGGGTTTTTTCAATAAAAAGTGTTTGTATCATTGAAAGCTCTGTTATTGTGCATTTATTTTAAGAGAAAATGTGTTGATTAGTTCAGAAGTATGACTTGTTGTTTTTTCTAAATTAAAACCTCAGTATTCAGGTTTCATTGCAGTGTTGGCACTTCGAAAGAAATAATTTGGGTTTGTGTTGCAGTTTGGGCACTCAGGCTTAAAAAGGTTTGCCATCACTGCCTTAAACTAAAAGAAGTGGACCCTCAACTATCTTTCCGAGCAGGTCCCACCCCCAGAAGGAAGTTGCTTGCTGAGAGCTCTTGGTCCTTATCACAGGAAGATGGATGCTTCCAGCTGAATCACGATGAAGACGCACAGTACTTATTTATGATATTCCTAACCTGGTGCCATACGTGACTGTCTTCTTCCCACTTAATCCCCCTAACAACCCTATGAGGTAGGTCAGGCTGAAGGAGTGGAGCTAGGCCAAGTCAACCAGCAAAGTTTCTCAGCTATGCTAGGATTTGAACACAGGTCTCCTGGGCCCTAATCTGTCACTCTAACCACTATCCCACACGGGCTGTCTCAAATATGAGTGAACAATTTGGATGGAATCACCTAGGGTAGCTTCACAAATTCAATGAGGAGCACAAGGAAGGAAGGAAGGAAGGAAGGAAGGAAGGAAGGAAGGAAGGAAGGAAGGAAGGAAGGAAGGAAGGAAGGAAGGAAGGAAGAAAGAAAGAAAGAAAGAAAGAAAGAAAGAAAGAAAGAAAGAAAGAAAGAAAGAAAGAAAGAAAGAAAGAAAGAAAGAAAATTTTGCCAGTCGGTTTTGTCTGTTTGAGCAAACAGAAATGGGGTTTACAAGTGGTATCAATAAGAAAAGATTAGAGTGCGTCAAACATCTTGCTTAGGATTCCAGGCATTTCATTTCCTCTTTCTGTCTCTCCTTTGCCCTGTCAGTCAATATTTTATACATACAGAATATATAGTAGCCTGTAACTAGTTCCTTTTCGAGTAACAAATATTGTAACTCGTAGTTGTCACTTTTAGGTGCTTCCCTGCATTGCTTGTAACAAATTACTTTGTGAGTAACAAGTAATGTAACTAATAGTTTCAACATAACTTTTAAGTACAATGAATCATATCTATGTTACATTGGTCTAACGTTTCAAGGAATTTTAGAGGCATTTAACAGGAATTCTTCAGCTTTTATGCCATTCTCTTATCAATCCTAACCAGCAAGATATGTCCTCCTTGGTTTAGCTTTTTTTTTTTAATTATTTTATTTTATTTTATTTTATTGCAAATGAGACAGCTTGACTTCGTAAAGGACACCACAGCTTTGAACAGGGTTGTTAATGATAGGATGCTTTAATTCATACGATCACCTTACTGTGGAAGAGAGTTGATGGCTCATAACAACATAGCAGTTTGTGAGATGCATTATCAGAACTGACCACTAGAGGGAACCAGAGAATACTTTGTTGATCTGCTGGTAAAGACAGTGCAAAAGACAATGCAAGAAATTGTTTACACAAGCTGTGATAATAATTGCAACACTGCAAACGAGAAGTAATGCAGTAAGTTCTTTTTCAGAAGTCGGAATCAAAACTTTATGATGGCCGTGATCAATCCTCCCCAGGTTGGGTGGTGTTGCTCCCTCTTATGGTTTTCTCTCCTTAAAGACCAGAGGGCTTCCCCAATCCTACTGATGGCTTTGTCTGCATGGATTTGGACCACATAAAGAATGGTATTCAGTGCTTTGAACACTGGCAATAACAGCAATGACTAGACTTGCCTAAAGATCATGAGCAGACAAAGCAGAAAAAAAGAGTAATAAGAAAACAGACTCAGTCACTCAGCATCAATATAAACAAGGCTTTCTGCTCCTGTTAATAACCTCCCTTCAAAGCGTACTAGCTTCCTCCACTCCAAATTCCCTATAAACAAGTTTGTTCTTGATTGCATTCCTATGATCTATTTCTCATCTCATGTTTCCCTCCCTAGCCTTTGGTGTGTGTTTTTCCCCCCTCCCGGTCATCTAGGTTTTAAAAATGGTACATTTTCACGAGGGGTCTGTCTCACTTAATCTTGTAAAGCTTCCTGTACACTGAAGACATTATATAAATAATGAATAAGAAGAAGAAGCTGCAAGGAGGAGGAGAGGTTTCAGAACATTTTTCCTTAAAATAAAAAATTATGTAGACAGAACACAATTCAATAACTGGGAGGTGAAGTTAGAGGGAAAGGATTTTTTTCCCCTTCCCCCACCTCTGTGACCCACGCTGGGAGTCAAGCAATGAAAAAATAGGTCAGGTATTTTAATATCTGCATTCGTTCAGAATAAATCATGGTCCGACATAAAAAGAAATCTCTTTGTGGTACGATCAGCATGGTTAATAGAATGCTAGCGCAAAAACTGGACACTCTGCCCTGGCACGGCGTGGAGCTGCAAGGCAGGACATGGGTAAAAATGGAGAGTATTTTTACAGAAAAGCATACACTTCTTTATCAGGCTTGGCATTGTTAGTTGTGCCTTCAAGGTGTCAGAGGAACAGCACAGAGATTGAGAGGCTTAGTAAGGGCAGAAGGCCAGCAAGAGTGGCACAATCACAACTCCACAGCCTAACCCAGTTAAGCACATTCAGCAAACACTTAAAAATACCAGCTGAGGGGTAGAAAAACAATCAGAGAAACACAATTCTCCCCCCTGCCCCCACATTTAGGTTAGCCATGTCAGTCTGCTGAAGAGATGTACAGGGCGATGGACACCGTACCATCCTTTTGGAGATGCTGGACACTTTGGCCAGATTCAGAATGTGTTGTGGGTACCATGATAAAATACCGTATTTTTCCATGTATAAGACTATACTTTTGTCTAAAATCTTTAGACTAAAAATTGAGGGTCGTGTTATACACGGAAGTAAGCTGAGGAAAACAAAAACAAGTGGAGGGGAAAGCAGGGATCAAAGCGATCCTGCAGTGCTTTGATCCCTTTTCCCCCTACACTTGCTAAGCCCCACTTAGATTTCTTAATTTTGGATGAGAAAAGTGGAGGGCATCTTATACATGGGGGCATCTTATACACAGAAAAATACAATAGAAGGGAGGGACAGTCCCACTGAAACCACTAGGGGGCCCCACAAGTGCAGCACCTTGAAGACCTTCAAAAGAACCTCTTTTCCCAACAAGGACAGAAGCGCTACTGAAGCCTTTTATACATCTGTGCCAAAGCTCCACCTCCCAGACTCCGCCCCTTTCCACAGAGTGAGCAGAATTAAAGGAACAGGCCTTTTCCTTTCCTTTCCTTTTTTCTTTTCTTTCTTTCTTTCTTTCTTTCTTTCTTTCTTTCTTTCTTTCTTTCTTTCTTTCTTTCTTTCTTTCTTTCTTTCTTTCTTTCTTTCTCCTCCTTCCTTCCTTCCTTCCTTCCTTCCTTCCTTCTTTCCTTCCTTCCTTCCTTCCTTCCTTCTTTCTTTCTTTCTTTCTTTCTTTCTTTCTTTCTTTCTTTCTTTCTTTCTTTCTTTCTTTCTTTCTTTCTTTCTTTCTTTTTTGTCTCTGAGCCCATCTCTTCACCTTGTCTCAAGATTTATTTGTTACAATTATTACTTGTTTCTCCACCAAAGGGCTCCAGGAGAAGGGTGTGGCTGTCTTTCACTTCCTTTTATTTGCACAACAACCCTATGAGGTAGTTCAAGTTGAGACGGCCACCGGGGTCACCCAGTCTGTTTCACAGCCGACTATGCTCTCAATTTCTAATTCCTCAACGGAACCACTTGACCTGTCTTACTATTAGTTTCGGTCTTGCCTTACCAGGAATCAGGGAGCCCTTAGAGAAGACGGTAGAGAACCAAGGTAGGTTCAGGAACTGCAAAGTTCCATGTGGGCTTGGGAGGGGTGTCTTTATTCTTTTGCACTTTGGGGTCCCTCTCTGCCTAGCATTGCTAGGGTATAACCTTACCTCCTGTTGGCCCCATTAGTTCCTCACCCTCTGAATCAACATTCAGGTTCCCCTGTGTCATTCATTCATTCATTCATTCATTCATTCATTCATTCATTCATTCATTCATTCATTCATTCGTTGATCCGTTTGTTCGTTCGTTGATCTGTTCGTTCGTTCATTCATTTATTCGTCGATTCGTTTAATTTGTATGCCACACATCTGACTACCAGGCCACGCTAGGCGGTTCACAACAAAGCAAGACAATAAGAACAACCTTCCAATAAGAGCGACACAGACATCACAATACTACGTCATCATCTTTACTTCTCAAAAATGCCTCCAGCTGTCACGCTGGGGGGTGATGAAGATGGCAGCACCTAGAGGTTACGCTGAAATCAGCCCAACTGCTGGAAATAAATTTACTGAATAAAAAAACACAAAATCAAAGTTCAGGCAGCGTTGGATGCCTCTGTAGGTGGCTAGGGAGGAACTGACGCCCACGGATGCCACCTGGGTGACCCCAAAACCAAAAGGACTTCTCCCATGGCTTAGCAGACGAGAAGGCACGTTGGCCCCTTGGGAAGAATGCATTTTTAATGAACTGAAATAAACCAATGATATGTGACTGTGTTCCTTTAGTCCTTGGCTTATTTTGCATCATTGATTCATCTCCTGCTTACTTATGAGGAGGGAAGGGGGCAAGCTAGGGAGAAAGGCTGTGGAAATCTCCGAGAACCCAAGATGTAGATTTGACTAAATTAGAGGAGGAGGAGGAGGCTGTCACCGTTAATCACTCAAGGGGTGCAACCAAGAAATGGGCTTTGCCTATCCTTAGCTGTTATTTTGTACCCAGCATACAGGGAAGTGGTTTGTTTTTTAAAAAAAAGAAAGCAAATACCAAGAACTCAAAGTCGGAACATCTGTTCTAGACAATCTGAGGTTAAAAAATGGGTAGAGCAGAACTATGTGGTTGCTTGGAAGCTCTGAAGAAATAGCTCCCCAAGTTTTGTTATCGTTGTGTTTAACACCTTGGGGCAAATAGCTTGTTGAGAATCTAATGGAATGTTTATTCTAGTGCACCATGCGCAACTGGCAGGGATTTATCAGTCCCCATTCAAATTCCAAGTCGTGTGCCAGTTACATGACTGAACACACAGCTGGGAATTCAGACAGGCACTGATTTATTGGCTCTTGGTTTCTCTGAGTTACTCAACCGCACTTGCACACAAACACAGGCGTTGAGTAGGATTCAGGCGGTCAATAGATAGATTGATAGAACAAATTACTTCCCAGCTGTGGAACCCCATATTTCAGTGCGGGGTTAAAGGTGGACATGAGGCCTCCAAATGTTGAAGGCAGCGGCCGAAATAATCCACTTCACCTCCAGGAAGAAGGTGGCACCAACGCCATGTAATGCTTTCTAAAATTAGCTGGGGAGTGCGTGGAAGGAAAAGCTGGATAAACCAAATCAAAAAATCTAGAACACCCACGCACCCACAAAACCTCGTGAGTAAGCAGCTTTAAAAGGGGTCGTATGTCTTTTCCCTCCTGCCAGCCGTCTTTCTGATCAATAATTTTATAACCCTAAAAGAGGCAGTCCATATGGAAACCCCGAAGGTCACTCTTTGTCCCTGTCTTCTCATTCACCTCCCATCACTATCAATTTTCAGCCGTAAGCTCCTGGAGGGCGCAGACCTTTTGCCCTGGTGAAGCTCCCATGTACACCCCATAGGACCGAGGGGGGGGGAAGCGCTTGTCTAAAATCATTCACCAAACCCAGATCTCCGTGAAACGTATTTTAGTGCCTATGAGATGTTAGCAACAGTCAAAGATAAGCTGATCACGAGCAGTTCTTTTTTTGAAAAATGGTTCTGTGGCTTTTATCCACTTAGAAATGAACATCTTTCATAAATAAGTAATAAACTTCCTTAAGTGACCCTTTTGTTTCCTCTGTACCATGCTCACCGTCGAGGGAAGTTTTTGTCTTTAAAAAAAAAAAAACAGGATTCCTTCAGAGCCTTCCAAAGACATTTTGCTGCCTGAGGCAAAGTCAGTTCCATGTTCAAAATCTATTAGGCTTTGGAGGGCATCTTTCATCAGGGCCAAAAATAGCAGGCTTCTTCAGAGATCCCAAGAAAGATCTCTCAGTGTTTAAATCTCTCTTCCCACACCTTGCTGCCACCACCCACTATGAGCCACCTGAGGCAAAACAACAACAACAACAACAACAACCCTTCCTTCTGTCTAATGGTTAAACTGGCCCTGAATTTGTCAATACAGAGTGACTTTAATGGTCCAGAGGCCATTTTTGACACTTCATGGGCCAGTTCCATCCGACAGCTTTGATGTCATCGGATGTCACTGTTCTAGATTTCATTCTGATGCCGGATCCATTTTAGGGATAAGGTTGAGAAACTGAGATCGCTCCTGCTATGTTCGCCCAAAAAGCTGGAGCAGATTTATCACTCCTGTTATATATCAGACTCCCCAACTTCCCCTGCTGTGAACAGTATCCCTTCTAAAAAATGTGCTTTTTAAATCTTCATTTTCTTTAGTTTGATTTTGTTTGTCTGTCGGCTGGAAGTGATTGGAAGTTCATTTCCAAGGTTTTAGAGAGGATGTGAGAAAAGCCACAGAAAATAGCACTTCCACCCCCACCAGATAAGTCAATCAAGTTATTTTGGCAAAGGAGACCAGAAATCCCACAAGCAGCTTTCCCCTACAAAAGCATTGGAGGGAATTTTTTTTTAAGGGGGCGGGACTGATCTGCATGATTGGCACATAGAAAGGACACCACATCTGTATACACTACAATAATAAAGAACATAGGCCAGAATCCTAGTACTCACATACACCAGTGGAAGTAAAATGGAGTAAATCACAGTGGCAAATGGCCACTCGTTCAGGAGTCAAGAAGGCTGGTATTCCACATTGCACACCAGTTGTGGAACTTAGCTCGCAGTGAGAAATACAAGCTTTAACTATTAGCAAGTCACCAGTGGACGTCATTTCATTTAACACTGGCATAAATAAATAACAGAATTCTGGCAATAAAAATAGTGATGATGATGGTGGTGGTGGTGTAGGATTCCAGGGGGTAAGTGACTCCCTCGCCAACCATACATCTAGGCCTTCTTTGCATTAAAAATATAATAATAATTTGTTGCATTTTCTTTAAATTTAACTCTAATGGCAGGGCCGGCCATGTTTAAAGAGAATGTTTATTCAAAACGGAGAGGAGGGTGCATTTCTTCTGAACGGACAATAGTAACTTTTGCTTCTTAAATTGTAAGTTTTCTCACGCCTCTGTCAATAAGATCCCGAAAGGGTTTTTTAATGTTGATGTCTGAGGGAGAAAGCAGAGCTGTTTCAGTGTAATCCCTTAGTCACTGGATTAATCAGTTAAAATGCCAATTAATCAACTGGGAAGAAGGGAGAAATCTGACTGCTTCTTTTACTGGGCAAGATTTGCCTTGCTTGGAGGCAAAGGTTGGGGGGGGGGGTTAGAAAATCTGCTTATGGAATAGGTTTTTCTAGCACAAATAAATCTATGCTATATATAATCTTCATTTTAATTGTCTTCATATCTAAGTGCATGTCTTCCTTCCTTGCCAAGGGAAGATGATTTAGAAATTCTCCGGCCGGCTTCTAAACAGCCAAATCATGCCTATGGAAGTGCACAAGGAACAGGGGGAAGAAAAATGGGGAAACTACAGTCCTACACTGCATTGTGCAACTTATTGGTTTATTTCTTTTTGTCAGGACTTCGGAAGGAGGGGGAGGGTGGGAGAAGGAAGAAAGACCCCTTTGGGAAGGGAAATGGAGTCTAGTCATAAATATCTGGCCACTCTCAGTCAGCATTAAATTTACGGTGGAGAGCACTTAGAAGTGTCGCCCGTCACCTGCTCATATTCAGTGCAGAGCAGTATTTTATCCCTATCCATGGAGACCCCATTTTATGGCTTATAGCTGCTTTTAAACCCTCTCCCTTTCCATGAATGTGCTCAATGGCCCTCTTTAAAAGTCACTTCAGCCAACGTGTGTCATTGCATCCTGTGGCAGTGTGTTCCACAAGCAAACTAGCCACTCTCCCTGCAGTGGAAAATTTGAAGGTGCAACAGCTCATCGTAAGAGTCCTGATAGCAAGCACCTGCCCAGGAGAATCCAAAGGAGCTCATCTCCAGAAAAGGTCTGGAGAGTTTTGGTTTCTACCATGAGCTGGTGTTTTGTATACCTAATGGCTCTTAATTGTCCTTTCCAGCACTCTGAAATATTTTGCATTACAACAGGGAGATCTTGCAGCAATATACTGTTCCTGGCAAATCCATTTCTCTTCCAACTTCAAGGAGGATGGTACACTAGTTATAGAAGGAACAGGAAAAATTGAAAGGGAGTGGTGGATGGTGTATTAGTTCCTGTTAATCAGAAACTCCCAGGCCTCTGGGCCTCTGAGCCCTGGCTCCACCACACCAGTACATGCGGTGCATGCACAAACACGTCTGTTTAAGATTTCCTTCCCAAAGTAAAAGAAGAAAGGAAAGGGGGGAAAGTGGGAGAGACTTCCTTCTGAGTCGACTGCCAATTACAAAAATATTAGATCAGTAGCATTCTGCGAGACTTCAAATCGAAAGCCTGAGAGCCGGGGGGGGGGGGGCTTTGTTACATCACAGTAGAAGGTCGGCAAGATTTGGGAGCCAGGCAGGACAACTGATTGTGGGAATGGACAACAGGAGAATCTGTGCAAATAAGCATGTTAACCAGATAATATATGGGACGTGGTGGCGCTATGGGCTAAACCGCAGAAGCCTCTGTGCTGCAGGGTCAGAAGACCAAGCAGTCGTAAGATCGAATCCACGCGACGGAGGGAGCGCCCGTCGCTTGTCCCAGCTTCCACCAACCTAGCGGTTCGAAAGCATGCAAATGCGAGTAGATAAATAGGGACCACCTCGGTGGGAAGGTAACAGCGTTCCATGTCTAAGTCGCACTGGCCATGTGACCACGGAAGATTGTCTTCGGACAAAACGCTGGCTCTATGGCTCGGAAACGGGGATGAGCACCGCCCCCTAGAGTCGGACACGACTGGACAAAAATTGTCAAGGGGAACCTTTACCTTTACCTAACCAGATAATATGGCCATCCGGAGCCGTATAATACCTTGCTCACTCATAACACACTGCAGCCAGCATTGTGGGAGGTTTCTCCACTACTTGTTCGCAAGCTGCAATGCTAATGTTTTGACTTCTTGCCATTGATACAATCAGCCCAAACACATGCACACAACCCCAGCTCCCTCTCTCTTTCGCCAGAGTCTTAGAATTTTGGAAGTCGGGTGATACTGCTGTCGTTGGGACACAAAAGGACGAGCTTTCAGTTCTCTAGAACCTGGAGGCAGGGGTGGCATAAAAAACTGGGGTTGAGGCAGACCCTTGGCGCAGAGCATCAAAAATGCTACATGGTAACAGAAAGAAAGAAAGAAAGAAAGAAAGAAAGAAAGAAAGAAAGAAAGAAAGAAAGAAGGAAAGAAAGAAAGAAAGAAAGAAAGAAAGAAAGAAAGAAAGAAAGAAAGAAAGAAAGAAAGAAAGAAAGAAAGAAAGAAAGAAAGAAAGAAAGAAAGAAAGAAAGAAAGAAAGAAAGAAAGGGCAGAAGTCTACGTCTACTTTTGAAAACCGATTGCTTGGGGCTCCTAAAATGTCAGAGAGCTTATGGGAACTATTGAAAAAGTGAATTATGAGTTCTGGATGCTTCCAGGAGCTACAACCTCACTTTGTGTGTGTGTGTGTGTTGGAACAAAGAAGGGGGCATGAAAGGGCAAAGAGGCACAAAACAAGCCTTGGAGGGTCAGGTCTTTTAGAGAAAAATGTTTGGAGCTCCACATTGCAGAAACCAAACAGCCACTAAGCAGGAGAATGGCCCAGCACAGGAGGGGCAATGCTCAGGACCACTATCCACGGTGTTCCTTCATTTGAAGGACAAAGGACACTCATTTGATGACCAAGATGTACTCATTTTGGACGGAGAAGACAGGTGCTCTGAGAGAGGGGTCATGGAGGCCATACATGTGCATATAGAATATCCCTCACTCAACAGGGGTGGAGGCCTTAGATATAATCCGTTTCCTATCTATCATGCTGCCCTTTCCTCCATCCCCAGGAAGATTAGGACCACACACACCAGAAAGACCACTGTTAACAACTATTAACAACCCATGCCAATGGGTGGAGTAGGACTGCAGAAGTGGGATTATCCCTCACCCCCCAGTCCTTCTAAGGAGCTTATTCAGACCAGGGGGAAGTGAAACCAGCTGGAGGATATATCAGGGATCTCCTACCAACTCTCCTCAGACTGAAGGAGCTACTTGGACCTCTATAAGAAGGGAAGCAAAGATGTCTCTTTCCTTAATTAGCACAGGACTGAAAGGAACTGAGTGATCTTGGGCTAGTCACTCTTCCTCTCAGTCTGATCTACCTTGCGGAGTAATCGTTTGGAAGATAAAGGGAAGGAGGAGGAGAGCCACGTCTGCCACATTCAGTTAAAATGATTTGTGATTATTTATAGCAATAAAATAAAAGATATAACAAAATATAAAATGAATAATAATGATAAATAATATAGCATATTTTTCCCATGTATAAGACTATACTTTTGTCTAAAATCTTTAGATTAAAAATTGAGGGTCATCTTATACACGGAAGTAAGCTGAGGAGAGAACAAAAACAAGTGGAGAGGAAAGCAGGGATCAAAGCGATCCTGCAGTGCTTTGATCCCTTTCCCCACTCCCTTGTTAAGCCCCACGTAGATTTCTTAATTTTGGATTAGAAAAGGGGGGGTCTTATACATGGGGTGTCTTATACACGGAAAAATACGGTAATAAATGGGAAAGAAATAGGTGAGTGATGAAAGGAGAAAGGAGCAATAATCTCCATCTGTTCCAGCTTCTCTCTTTGGGACACAGGTTCAAAGTGGGGAGGGGAAAAGCAGCCACAGTGGAGAGGAAACAGAGGCAGTGGCAAAATAGGAGGGGGTGGCCAGTGATGACCCTTTGAGCATCATCAGAAGAGGGCAATCCTCATAAAACTGCTTTTGCTAATTTGTAGATAGAAAGGCCAAGCTGAACATGATTTTTATACTTGAAATTGGAATGCATGCACCACCACCACCACCCGAACAGAGAAGATCGTGGCCAGGTGGCTTGTGGGCCTGCTGATCACTTCATCAAATGTCTAGAGGGGTAGTAGCCATGTTTGCAGGCTGGATAACTCAGTGAGTTGGAGCCTCTGGCTGCAGATCTGAGCCTAGGAGTTTGATTCCTCCACCATGTCTCCCAGGAGAACAGCCAGCCTATGCAGTCACTACAGTCCCAGAGCGCCCCCGCAAGGAGGGACCTGGTAAAGCCACGTCTGAGTACTTTACACTTAGAAAACCTTGGGAAAGGTCACTGTAACTCGGAATCAGCTCAACAGCATGTAAACCATTCATTAGTCAGGTTAATCTGTAGACCGCTGCAACACAACTAATCAAGAGTCCTGAGGCGCTCTGAAGATTCACACATTTGGCCGGGAAGAAGGTTTCGTGGACTACAAGCCACTTCTTCTGATGCATAGCGCATGACCTCGTGCACCTGAGAAAGTGGGCTGCAATCTGCAAACACATGGAACGTGTTCAGATGCTCCAGACCTCAGTAAGGCCATCTCTAGGTCTAGGACCACTCTCCTGCCGGCTCTTTCTTATTAAACCAGAAGCTTTCTTCAGAAGTTATGCCTGAAGTTGAGGAAGACTCAGAGAGCAATGGGAGTCCCACCCACCGCCATCCTCACCCGCCAGCCTACACATTGGAGGGACTGCCATGTGTTGAACGCAACAGTCTCCAAAGGGGCCTATAAGTATGTTCAGGAGTCTCCTGGTGGTACCAACACTGGAAGGCCAGCTCATCCTGGCTCCCCCCCATGGCAGCATTGTAAGCATGTCCAGCATGGCTTCTGGGTGGAATGGGAAGTTGGGGTGGGTTGGGTCTTGTAGGCATCTCTGAGTCCCTACCATCTCACTGTTTTACACATAACACCTGAATAGGATTAGCCCAACTCTTAGCAACATTCCTCTTCTTCTTCCCTTCCCCCCCCCCCCGATGACAGGTCCCAACATGCTGGCTGGCGGATTCTGGGAGTTGTAGTCTAAAAAAGTAATGTTGCCCAGATCTGGGCTAGTCTTGAGCTTGGATAGCCCCTGAAATAAGAGGACACCCTCAAAGAAGAATGTTAGATGGATAGTTCATTCATAGAGTTGGGTGCCTGGCTGCCGAGCTAGGAATTTGTTCAGTTCCCTGTTGTTGCCACCTGGGTGAAGAGGCAGCCTATGTAGCCTTGGGCCTCATCCCAGAGCACCCACAGAAGATAATGGAAAACCAGTTTTTGAGTGCTCTGTATCTAGAAAACCCTAGAGAGAGAATCTCGGTAAGTGAGAAATGACTTGGAGGAACATAATTATGATGATGGCCATCTGCCCCAGACAGAATCATACCTGAGAGGCCCTGGAAGTCTTGGAGCAATATTACACTGTGTGGGGTCCCCTTCTGCTCTTCCAAGCAGACCAGACCAGACCCCCACCCGCCACCATTATAGACAGGGAACCTCCCTCCTTCCTCGTCCATCTCCATCAGGGGAGCAACCCCGCAGCCTCGCACCCAGCTGGCTTTTTCTTCTTCTTTTCCCACCTTTAACTTGGCACATTAAGCAGTCCTTATCAAAGATTTATGACCCTCTTCGGCAGAGCTTTGAACTGTCATTATTAACAGAGAAGGCCCCCATCCTCCGAGGAATGCCAAGCTTTCCATCAGCAGCGCGCCCCGACATCTGCTGTGAAACAGACGCGGCGCGCCACGGCGGGCAGCGTGCCTGATGGCTGGGATTGGCACAGGAGACTTTTGCTGAATCACCGGGCAAAGCTCATCATCTAGGCTGGCTTGATTTCAACACAGCCCCTGAGCCCTTTTCCAAACAGGGTCCCTTGAGAACACACCAAGCGCTGCGTCACCGTTAAGCAAGCGCACTAGGCAAACCCACTCCCACAGAGGCATAGTGTAGGAAAAACTAGTCTCCTCGTTCTGGTTGCATGCTTTTAGACTCATCTTGATAACCATGCTCATAAAAAATGAAAACTTACAGAAATGCAGTTGTATTTAATTTTAAGGTCAGAGAATGTGATTATCACGATGCTAAATGGAATGGCTTCAGGACAGACAAAAGCAGAAGTTTCTCCATGACGACGCAGATGCTTAACTCACCAAACCTACCGGCGGCTTCCAGAAGTGGCAAGAAATGCTCAGTGGCCTAAATAAGGCAGAGAAAGAAAATTGCAGGAAAACCAGAAATGAGTCCAGGAGCACCTTAAAGCCTTACATGCTTTGTTTGGTGTAAGCTTTTACGGTGTGAGCTTTTGTTTGGTGTAGGCTTCCGGGTACAACAGGACGCTTGGTTAATTTTGCTCTTGGAAGTAATGAACAACATGGTTGCCCATGAGGAACACTGGACGTCTCCATTGAGAGTTAGTGAGTTAACTAGCCATTTAGCTAGTTAGTTATTTGGGTTTGTTCGTCCACAGCAAGCTCAAGGCACAACTTTACCTGCTACACAGCACAACAGACAAACCCTATTAAACCATGATTCTAAGGTTTTTCATGTGCTACTCATGCCAAAGCTGTCAGCTATAGCATTAACACTGGCCCCAAACTGGCAAAGGGCTGCATTAGCATCAACAGATGTGCAATTAAAATATTGGTCACATGAGTCAGTTTCTTTTTGAGCTGTTAAAGCTACTGTAAGCATCATGTTTGTTTATATTTTTATTTTTTGCAAAACAAAAAGGGGGGCTTCTCCTGGAGTTCACCCCATCGACCAGTGTTTTTTTAATTGGAAGTCGTTGCTGCTTCCCATCTGTATGTATACTGTACTCTCTAAGCCTACACACTGTGTATATATACCCCATCAATGTTCAAGCTATGGGTGGTGAAGCTGAAGCCTCATTATGTATTCTTGTTCATATTTTAACCCCTTTGGCATCTGTGACATCAGTTGGTTCAAGGTCAGACACCTGAAGGTCTGTCCCTGGTTCTCTCCATGCTGGAACTTGCCTTACACGTTGAATGCAGAAGGATGAGAAATTCAGTTCAGTTCATTCTGATAGAATTCTCCCAAGAGGTAGAAATGGCTCCATACCATGGAGACATAACACTTGAGTGTTTGGGTTGTTGGTTTTTTTTAAAGGTGAGTGTGGGAGAAAACAATTCTGATAACTTTTACTGTGTTAAAACTGTGTTGATTTAAAAAAAAACCACAGATTTTTTTTAAAAAAAATTTAAAAAATGTTGGTGTAAGTTAGCAGAGTTTCTGTCCCAGTCCAGGCAGTCCAGTTCATTCACACAGCCAAAGACAGCTTCTATCAACACCAAGTGTATTTACAATATACAGTGATGCCCTGCTAGATGCTTACCCCGGTAAACGACGAAATCGCTTGGCGATTGACTTTTTTGCGATCGCAAAATGATGGTTTCTATGGGGGAAATCCGCTTTAGGTTGATTAAGTCCCTGCTTCGCGAACTGTTTGTTCACTAAATTATGATCTTTTCCAGTTCTGCAAAATGGCTTCCCTTCACAAAATGGCTTCCCTCCCTTCACAAAATGGCTGTTTTCCGGACAGAAGCTTCGGGAGAAAGCAATTTTAAACAGCTGACCAGCGGTTCTCTATGGGCGATCTTCGTTGGACGATGAGGTATTTCCCCATTGGAACGTATTAACTGGTTTTCAATGCATTCCAATGGGGTTTTTTTTTCGCATGATGACGATTTCACTGTACAGCAATTTTGACAGAATGGATTATCGTCATCATGCGGGGCACCACTGTATACAGAAGTTCAGCAGTACAAACCAGCAGCACGACAGCATGACAACCATACCAGAGATCCCTATATCTTCTCCACAGGTCCACACAGTTATACATATGCACATTTACATACAGCCAATCAGTGTGGACATTGCATCATCCCAGACTGCATGATTCAGCATTTTGCACACCTCTCAAGTATGGCTGCTGATTACCATAGGCCTTGTTCTGCCTCAGTGTGAAATTACCCTTGACAAATAATTTTTAAAAAAATTGTTTTAAAAATATTTTTTAAATTGTTTTACATTTTTTTTAAAAAAAATAGATTTTTTAAAAAAAAATTAAAAAGTCTGGGAGTCCCAGATGTCTCCCGTCCCATTTAAGGACTCCACTGCCCTCTATCCCTTGGTTTAAAGTCCAAAGTGGAAGGCGGGCAAATCCAGTGTAGGATAGGAACACCTTTAGAAGAACCTCGCTTTCCCCTCCAGCTCTCAGCCTTGCCACCACCTCCTTTGCGCCTCCACACATCCGACGTTGCTGCCAGAAAAGATTTATTCTGTTTCAGTTCATTCACACACAGGGCAGCTGTTCTCTTCAGATACTAAAAAAAGGAGCGATACCTCTGTTTGAATATTTACATTCGCTGAGCTGAAATGTACTCGGCAGTATTAATAAGTGAAGGGAAAGGCTGTCGAGATTCTGTTTGAACAGAACTTCCACCGACAGCCAAAAACAGAAGGAGGCAGTGTTGGTGGGAGCCGGCTTGAAGAGAGGAGCAAAGCAACCGTCTCCTCGGGTCCTCGCTGGGCCCTCACGTGCCTCCCTTCTCTACCCGTTTCCCCCAATTCCCCAAAGAAAGGTTGGTTTAGTGAGGTAATTTTAGAGCTAATGGTCTCACTCAAGGGACCCCACTCTGGACTTAATGGTTCTTATGCAGTGGGAATGGAGGAGTTCGTTAGATAGCGACGCATCTCTTTCAGTGGCAAAAGGCCTTACTTCATTTATTTTGAATGGTCTTATGGGGCGGGCAGTTTGGAGGTAATGGGTCGGGTCAGCTTAGCATGGATGAAATGGTTCAGCTCACAGAAAAAGGAGCCATGGCTTTGTGTGTTTGTGCTCACAGGTTTAACTGAGTCACTAAACTGAGAAAATATATATAAAGAGATGCGTCGCTATCTAACAAACTCCCCCACTCCCACTGCATAAGAACCATTAAGTCCAGAGTTTCTCCCACCAACACTGCCTCCACCAACACTGCCTCCACGCGCACTATATATATATATAGTGGTGCCTCGCTAGACGATGATAATCCGTTCCACTGAAATCTCTGTTTAGCGAAATCATTGTCTAGCGAAAAGCATTTCCCCATTGGAATGCATTGAAACCTGTGTAATGCGTTCCAGTGGGGAAGAATCATCGTTGTCTAGTGAAGATCAGCCATAGGAAAGCCACTTAGCAAACTGCCGATCAGCTGTTTAAATAGCTGTCTTGCGAAGCTTAGGTCCCGAAAACACCCGTTTTGCAAGCGCGGAGGGAGCTGTCAAAATTGTCGTCTAGCAAAAATCGGTTTGCAAAGCAAGGACCAAACATTGTCCAGTGAAATTCCTCCATAGGAATCACTGTTTTGCAAATCGCTATAGCGATCGCAAAAAGTCAATGTCTAGCAAAAAAACTGTCATGCGGGGTAACTGTCTAGCAAGGCACTACTGTATATGTATATATATGCTCTCCCTCCCTTCATGCTTAAAGTATAGAAAGACACGGCACAAAAGGGGGAAAAAAGGCACCAGGAGGGAAGAGGAAGAAATACACTGTCTTTCAGAAGAGCTAGTCATATTGCAACACTTCCTATGTCATCTCCTGCTGTTCCGGGTATCCTGATCCATCACCATTAGCCATATTAGCTACCATTGATGAGAGCTATAGTACAAAATATATGGCGGGTACCAGGGTACCAAGAATGAATGCTTTTGAATTGTGGTGCTGGAGGAGGCTCTTAAGAGTCCCCTGGACTGCAAGGAGAACAAACCTATCCGTTCTGAAGGAAATTAACCCTGAGTGCTCACTGGAAGGACAGATCCTGAAGCTGAGGCTCCAATCCTTTGGCCATCTCATGAGAAGAGAAGACTCCCTGGAAAAGATGCTGATGTTGGGAAAGTGTGAAGGCAAGAGGAGAAGGGGATGACAGAGGGTGAGATAGTTGGACAGTGTCATTGACAGCTACCAACATGAATTTTACCCAATTCCAAGAGGCAGTGGAAGACAGGAGGGCCTGGCATGTTCTCTGGTCCATGGGGTCACAAAGAGTCAGACATGACTAAACAACAACAACAACCAGGTCAGTGAAAGCCAGGTGAGAATATTAGACACAGAAAGTGAAGTCTTGGGTTCAGGTCCCCAATTCAGCTTTGGTTGTTGCTGGGCCAGCACCATCTCTTAGCCCAGCTTACCTCAAAGTCTTGCCATGAGGAAAAGACAGAATTATCACTATTCTTATTACTGCTAGTACAACTTACGAGTGTTACCATTACTTTTATTAATATCAGCATGAGTATTAGCGTCCCTCTGAACAAAGAGCTGCCAAAAGACACACACACGCAAATGTACTAACCAGAACTCAGCCACATTTAAACTCCCACTTTTTTTCCATAAAAGCACATTCAGGCTGGTAACAATTATTTTTAGAGCACGGTGGATTTGTTTAATTATTCTACACCAACTGTTGATTCAACCTGCAGGGTGCTTAGACTAACCTAAAAGGCCGACTCTCATCGACACAGTTTCTGCTTGCTCGGTGAATTAGCGAAAATCTTCCCGGATCTCCCGACATCTATTAAATAGGATCGTGACAAATCTGCAATTTCAGACGTCATCAGCTCTCTGGCACCAAAAGATACAACATGCCATTGCATGTTAGCAATCTTGTGGTTGGCCAGTTGGTGTCTTTCATTTTTGGCACTACGTATACACAAACAATCTTATTTACTGCAATGATTAAAACAACCACAAAAATCGCCATCCAGTCAATTCTGACTTGTGGTGACCCTTTTCAGGGTTGTCCAGGGCAACCCCATTCCCTCCTTCTGGGGCTGCCCTGGACAGCTTGCCCAAGGCCACCCAGGCCGGCTCTTCTCCCCAGGAAGTCCGGTGGGAGATTCAGCTCCCAACTTCTAGCTCCACAGCTAAAGCCACTGAGCTATCCAGACAGTATTGAAATTACCACTTATAACTATATCTCACTTTTCTCCCGACAAGCTCAAGGCTCACCTTCTCCTCACCTCGGCCTCACAACAACCCTGTGAGGTAAATCAGACTCAGACCATGTAAAATGACGCAGTGAGGTTGCTCGAGAGAGAGGTCATGAATCCAGATCTCCAAAGACTCTGCTCAGTACTGTAACTACCTCCGCCTACATGCTGCCTCGCTTTTTTAAAAAATGGTATGCAATGTGTAGAAAGGGCAGCAAAATATTTCTGCGTCTCATCTCTCTCCCCTACAACAGAAATGTTGCTATTCAGGATTCCAGATGGACAGACTCGCGTTCTCCTCCGTGCCTCTTAGATAACTTATTAGGGGCTCAGAGGGATCGGAATCCCTGGGATTTCAGGAGCAATATTAAAGAGGGCACGTCCGTGTGATGTCACAGAGGCAGAGCAGGCAGGGATGTGAGGAGGTGGCCCCCAAACTGGGACTGGCCCCACTGATTGCAGCAAAATAAAGACGGGTTTTAAACAGGAGCAGAAAGTGAGGAAAATATCCTTCCAAGAGGCAACCGAGAGCTGGCAGCGGAGGACAATCTTTTGGTGGCCAGGTAGGCGTCCAAAGATGTCCAGAAGCTACATCCGTGGCCACCTTTCATCACATCCTGCTTGTTCTTACCTACATCACGCATGACAAAGGAGGAGATTCCGCAGGCCTTAAGATGCTGATGCTGCTGCTGCACCACTGGGAATTCCTCCCTGCTGGCTTCATTTTGTTCAAACAGGCTCATGAGTCATAAAGCCGGTGCTCCACTCCCTGCTTCAGTCCAAAGGGACCCAAATACATATTTTTTTACCATTGCTCCTGGCTTTTTGGTGGTCTAGTGTTATGCAAGCACCACACACATGGAACAAGCACAAATGCAGATGAGCTGATGTGGCCAAGTGGGGAATGTTTTCTGCCTCATCAATAGTCTGTATTCATGAGCAGTGGGCACCATATCTGGCCCAATGTTTTGGACATATTCCCCCAAGCCAGATCTCAAATGTTCCACACTTCTGGATCCTTCAGGGTTCACGTCAGCCTGCTGACCCCTGTTTCCTCCTTGCCTGCCCCAGCTTCAATTTCATAAGCGCTGAACAGCCCAATTTTGCTGCTCACAGAACTGAGGATATGTTCATTAAGGCGGCAATCTTATATGCTTCATCAGTGAGGTGAGTCAATTAAACCCCATCTTGATAGATTAGAAGAGACATTCCCCAATTTATCATGCAGTAGATTTTTACTTTTTTTATTGCTGTTATTTTAACAGAAGTCCATTACGAGAAATCTAGCTGGCAAAAGGGAAAACATTCTGGTAAAAGAAGTTTTCCCTCTTGTGTATGCGAGGAAAAAACAACATCTCCTTAAGGTGTTGCTTCCTACAGTGTTACTCATCTAAAAATAAATTCATGGTTCTTTCTTCCATCCCCTAACCTTTCTCACATAGAGATTTGTAAAGATTTAATTGAATGGAAAGATTAATCCATTCGGTTGGTAACATTAATCAGCTAACCTTTTTGAGGGGGGACTGGGGGATTGTCTAAACCTTTCTGTATATATGAGCATGCAGTGTTATACATCAATGTGAGCTGTAGTACTCTTACAGGTCATAGCTGTAATAACCTTACTAATATTTTTTTTTAAAAAATTAAAAAAAGATTTTCTAAAAACTTTTTTAAAATATACTTTTGGCCACCAGAGGGCAGAATATTTAAAATTTTAAATGTGTGGAGGAGCTAAATGGCTCTTTTTGTCTGGGAACAAGAAAGGTGATAAAACAGCGATAAACTTTGAATCTCCGTTTTGAAAAGGCAACCACTGCCAAGCAACCCAAATAAATTGCCTTTCCATGAGTTAGCAGGTAAAGACGAGTACACTGGTCTTGGCCAGCCTTTATCCACAACCAGATACTGCATGCCATTGTCTGTCTGTCTTCAAAAACTACAAGCCATTGCATGACTAATTCAAGAGGAACATTAAGAATGTTAACAAAAATTTAAAAAAATTAAAAATCCACATTTGTCAAACACCATCCAATGCTAAATATCTCTTCAATTTCTATTCTGCATGCTCGCTCGCTCTCTTTCTTTCTGGCCCTCCCTGTTTCACGTCCTCCCAGCAAACGGCTTCAGAAGCAGAGCCTATTAATCCTGCTGCATTGGCGGAGCAGATCTGACTCAATTAGCTGCAGCTCGGAGGCCCGGACGACAGCTCTGGGACCGCTTCCAAGCCTCATTCATCACTGCAGAAAATTCTCGAAGCTTGAGGACAGAGGGAGAGGCTGCCCTGTGTTCTTGGAGCCAAGGCACGGGGAGAGGACGGCAGAAAACAAGGATGGGTAACACGAAGGGGACAAGATGCCAAGGAATCTGAACTGAACGTTGGCTTGGAAGAAGTGATTCGGGGCGTTCTCCCTACCACATGTGGGTCTCCGCAGGGAAGTCGAGGCAGACGCTGTTACCAAAACCCTTCCAATCTTGTTTGTTAAATATTTGCATTTCATCTCCACTAGCACCTGGACTGTCCTACTTACAGTGCGATGCTGTCCTTTGAAATGGAAGGGGATCTCCCATGCAAAAGACTAGGATCCCAAGCTGTTTGCCAGCATTTCTGTATGCAAGGCCAGCGGAAAAGGGAATAAACACAGGGAAACTCAGCAACAGCAGCCTTAATCTGCCACCTCAAACGCTGCCATCCAGGACAAAATTTGCCAGCATGGTTTACTTAGGTAACATGTGCAGTGAACTCGTAGGAACGACCTGAGCCATAGACTGTCCTCTTCTTTAAGCTGAAACAAAAGTCTGCAAATTTTCCCATTCCCTGTGATATTTTTCACTCCTGGATATAAATTTTTCAAACACCCCAACAAGCAGCAACTTTAGCCACAAGAGCAGCCATAAAAATGTCTTATTTCGGGCAACCCCCCCCAAAAAAAAACATATTTTGTACAAAAAAAGAATGTACTTTGCTTTAAACGTCTTGCGCTTTTGCACAAAACTTTGCTTTGAGGTGATAATTGCACAAAAACATTTTTGTTTCCCCCCTCCAAAAATTCCCTGAAATGTGAAATGCAACTCCCCCACCCCTCGTAACCTTACCCAGAGGGGGAGAAACTTTTGAATTTTCACCTGCGAGAACAAAACGAGCCATCAACATCTTTAGACTTTGCAGTCACGTACTGTGCAAAAACTCAAACCATGTTGACTCATATGCCCAACCTAGTTCTGTCCAATTTCGTTTCTGTTTTCATCTTTATCACTACCCAGAATAAGTGTCCTTTAAAATGAATGGGTCTCACTTGTCCTTCCAAAACCAACTCAAAAACAGAGTAGTTGGCATTGAAACAGGGAGAGCTCACAATAAACCATGGTTTCAACAATCCATTTTGATGCCCAGCTCACTGTCTCAGTCCTTAAAAGCAAAGTAGCTAGATCTTTTGTAAAGCTAATGGATCTTAGTTGCCAGCACCCAAGACGATGGCATTCCCAACAATTTTGCAAAGGAGTTGGATTAGGCGACAGCAATATGTTGTTGGGAATCTGTGAAGGTTGGTGATGGATAATATAGGGAGGTGCTGAATCTGCATTGAGATTTTCTGTGAATTTCACATAGATTCAGCACCCTGGATACCTCCTGGAAAACACCTGTAAAGTTCAGGCGAAAACCCAGTGTGGATTCAACACCCCCATGAAATCCGAGTCACTAGACTCGTTCCGACATACCAACCAGCTACTTACTGTAAGGATTTTAGCTAAGCTCAGAAGGAGCAGGGAAGCCTGGGGGGAATGCCTGTGAATGAAAAGAACCCAGTGTCTCAACTCTAAAAGCTCTGGTGAAACTACACCGCGCAGCCGAAAGATGGTGAAGCAAGTGTCATGAAAGCGGGGCAGCCCAGCAGAGATACGTTTGACAGAACAGTTCCTAGATTCATTAAGTTCGCTGCTTATGGAATGTGCTGACAGCCCGTGAACTACCTTTCTCGGTGTGAGTGCGAATCTGTGCGAGAGAAGGAGCGTGAGAAAGGGAGGAAGAGAGAGAGAGACAGAGAAAATGAGGAACGAAGCTGCCATGGGGTTTGAGGGGGAAATAAGGTAACAAACCTCAACATACACAGCCCAGGCAAATCACGCACAGCCCTGCCAACCCCTATATCTGGGCCTCTCAGTTAAATTATAGGAAAGGCATTTTTTCCCCAATACAAATTATAACTGAATCATAAACAGGAAATTAAAACAAGCCTGTAATCCTACGGGCGAGGAAAGGTCATCAGAATCAATAGGGCTTCCTTCGGAAGAAAACGCAGTTCAGGATGGGATCATTAAAATGAAATAACCCATCATTTATTAACCCCATAGTGCTTCTTTATTAAGCATCCCCACTCCCCACCCGCCAATTTTATTTTTTCCTGGCCCCAACTACTGAGAGCAGTATTGCCAACATGATTTTTTAAAACTGTCCAGTTAAGAGTTTAGACTCACCAGCAACAGGACGGGCAAATCTGGTGGGTCCGAAGCTGAGTTTCACAGACACAGGGATCGCTGTTCGCTACAACCCTGTTGCAACCTGAAATTTAAAAAAAAATACTTCCAAATGCTGCAAAATCAGCTTAACCCAAACCCCCCGTAAATTAAGCACAAAAGGGCCATGCACCTTGTTTTATCAGAGAATCACACCCTGGAGATGGGTTGGTATACAAACCCAATTCATTCATTTCCACGGCCACGTCACCAAAATTCAACAGCCAGGCTGTGCAAGAACTGCAAAAATAACCATCCTCGAGAAGGGGAAGGGACCTATCTTAAGCACCCAAAGCCGGGCATCCTGTGATCTAGGAGATCACGACAAGATGGAGACGTTGTGAGCAAACTTCATTTATAATGGTTATATTTTTTATAAAAAATCTCCAAAAAAAGTGTTTATGGGATTATTTGTCTCAGGATCCAAAATGGCTCGACTTACCTTGGTACTGGAGGTAGCCAATGTGCTGTTGTGGGCAGAGTGATGGACTAGGACTCAGAAGAACTGAGTTCGAATTCATGCTCAGCCATGGAAGCTCATGGGCATAAGGATGGGCCTGGTAAAACCACTCCTTAAGCATCTCACACGTCTGGAAAACCCGTTATGAGTGCTATGAATTGGTCTCAACATGATGGCACAGAACAGCAAATCTTGGTGCTTACTAGGACTATCGCCAGCATTATTGTTCAAATTACATTTGTTAAATTTCTACCCTCCCTGTCCCTCAGTGAACTCCAGGTGACACATATGGCTCGTCCCTTCCCTGTTTTATTCTCACAACCACACAGTCAGGGAGTTCCAGCTGAGTGTCTGCCTGGCTGGCTGGCTCATGTCCATCCGGGGCATTTCTTGGCCAGGCAGAGTCCCAACTTCAATGCCATATCGGCTCTAAGCAACAAAATCCACACACCCCACGTGGATGGATGGCACTTTTCGCAGTTCTGCCATCAGCAATGAAGAATAAGAGCCCGTTCTGAGAACGAAGTCTGCCAGATTTGAGGAAAAGGTTGGTAAAATGAGTACCCAGCTTGCTGGAGGGGCAATGTGCAGCCTGCATAATTAAATTGTAAACCGCCCAGAGAGTGCGTGAAGCACTATGGGGCGGTATATAAGCAGCACGCTTTGCTTTGCTTTGCTTTGCTTTGCTTTGCTTTGCTTTGTACAGTTCGGGTCTTGGCATGTTTTGTTTGGGAGGGCATCTCATCCGTTTCTGTTTCTTTCATGGACCACTCCTTTCCTCTGCCACAAAAGGAGGATTTTTGGGGTTTGTTCAGTTTGTTTTTCCCCCTTCACAGAGTGTGTCTGTCTGGGGCAAAACGTGAAGGGTGAGAACCGCAGGAAGAAGGGGACCGTTCGGTGGGACTGACTAGGCAAGGAGAGGCTGGAAGTTAAGCAGGGGAAGTGGCCTTTTGAGGATATCATTCCGGGTTGAGTATACATACATGGACTGAAAGAAGACAATGAATGAGGAAAAAAAACGAGAACACGCATGATCCATATCTATCCCATTTGTTCAAATGGATCATCAGTATTTCTCTTCTATGTGCTTCTTTCATTTTATTCGATATCTGTTCCACCCACCTGGCTACCAAAGCCACTCTGGGTGGTTCACAACAGAAAATAAAATACAAAATAGACATCAACAAACCAAAATATAGTAACATGAAAATAAAGAAAAATAAACACATACATCCAGGTTTGTTTTCATTCATCTTGATCTAAAAGACTCATCCTTGTTTGAATCCTTCCAGTTAAAACTCCCAATGCTGCAAAGTGTTGTTGTTTCGTTGTTTAGTCGTGTCCAACTCTTTGTGACCCCACGGACCAGAGCACGCCAGGAAGACCACCTGTCTTCCACTGCCTCCTGGAGTTGGGTCACATTCATGTTGGTTGCTTCGATGACCCTGTCCGACCATCTCATCCTCTGACGTCCCCTTCTCCTCTTGCCTTCACACTTTCCCAACATCAGGGGTTTTTCCGGGGAGTCTTCTCTTCTCATGAGATGGCCAAAGGATTGGAGCCTCAGCTTCAGGATCTGTCCTTCCAGGGAACACTCAGGATTGATTTCCTTTAGGATTGATAGGTTTGTTCTCCTTGCACTCCAGGGGACTCTCAAGAGCCTCCTCCAGCACCACAATTCAAAAGCATCAATTCTTTGGTGGCCAGCCTTCTTTATGGTCCAGCTCTTACTTCCATACATCGCTACTGGAAAAACCATAGCTTTGACTATTTGGACTGTTGTCGGCAAGGTGATGTCTCTGCTTTTTAAGATGCTGTTGAGGTTTGTCATCACTTTCCTCCCAAGATGCAGGCATCTTTTAATTTCGTGGCTGCTGTCACCATCTGCAGTGGTGCTGTCACCATGCTGCAGAGTAACTCATTACAAATAATGAATTACTTGTAACTAATTTGTTTTCTAAATGTCAAAGGCATAACTAACGTCATGGTCACAGTGGTCACAACAACCACAGTTATCTCGATTTTAATGTTGTTTAAATGATACATAAATTCCTCTCCACACAACGCATGGAGAAATTGATTTATTTGACCTGCAAAGCAAGTTTTTTTTTCAACTGGCTAACAGGGGCTTTTTAAAATACCTTGCTTCTAAATTGATTCAGCTCAATGCGGTTTTGTGGATGTGAACGGTTCTGTCTTTTTAGTTTCTGCCTATGTGGATTTTGGGGTGCAAGCAAGGCGGGGAAAGTGAGGAAGGGGTTGGCGAGGCACAAGAAGGTGAACTGGCATTCATGAATTACCAGTCCGTCCTCCAGCTCCTGGCACACTCACTCTGCACCTGCAGAGTTTCAATTAGCGATAATCGCGCCTCGGATTAACCTCATTGGCTACGATACTGCCACTGCGCAAAGCCTTTGGTAGAAGACAAAATAAAAGGTCTTGGACTATAAATGGGCAATCTCTTGAACAGGTTTCCTGTTTTAAATATCTAGGTATGGTCCTTCATTCCACTGGGGACAGAAAGGCTCATATACAAGATGCAGCTACCCAAGGGGAGAAAACAGCAAATGCCATCTTAAGGTTCTACCATTCCAAAGGGGGTTGATATTCCAGCAGCCCAAAAACTCTTTCAGGCAAAGGGGGTCAGCCAGATGCTCTACGACACCTTTATAGAGCCTTCATCTAGCTGTTTTGATCCGATAGAGCGGGTTCAGACTAAATTCCTTAGAGCAATTCTTCAAGTTCCAAGATGCATACCAAAGGCACAAATTCATTTAGAGACAAGCTCACTAACAATGGTAGCCAACATTACACTAGCCTCCCTTCAGTACTGGCTTAAAATAAATTATCAATTACAGGGATTAACCCATCTACTTCTAGAGGACAATTTTCAATTGAAGTGGTTGAAAGCAGTCCTAAACAAATTGCAAGTTATGGGCTTCTCTCCCCCACAAGCAATACAGTGGTGCTTTGCATTACGACGTTAATTCGTTCCAGCAAAATCGCTATAGAACGAAAATGTTGTAATGTAAAAATAAAAAGGCCATTGAAACGCATTAAAACCTGTTTAATGTGTTCCAATGGGCTGGAAACTCACCGTCCAGAGAAGATCCTCCATAGGGAGGCCATTTTCGGTGCCTGTGCAGCGAGGAATCAGTCCCAGAAAACAGCAGGGAGCCATTTTATTTACCCAGCGGCCATTTTGAAACCGCTGATCAGCTGGAGGAAAATCGTCGTTTTGCGAAGAATCAGTTCCCGAAGCAGGGAACCGATCATCGCAAAGTGAAAAAACCCCATTCAGACCATTGTTTTGCAATCGCAATTGCGATCGCAAAAAGATCATTGTAATGCGGTTTCATTGTAATGCAGTTTCATCGTAATGCGAGGCACGACTGTATTGAGTATGCAATGGGATGAAGCGAAATCAGCCCTTAAACAGAGAATAATGGACATGGAAAAACAGGTAGATCTTAGTAGATGCCCCAACTTTAGAGTGATAGACACACACAAATATCGCTTGCTCCCCATGGCCTATTTATCACAGCTTGAGACATATAAGTTTAGGAAAGCCTTTACTCTGGCTAGATGTGAGGCCTTTCCCTCAGCAGTGTTGGAAGGCAGATTTAAGAAGATCCTGAGGGAACAAGAGACTCTGCCCCTGTGGATCTGGTGAGACAGAATCCATTGAGCATATGATGCTCAGATGTAACAGGCATAACCAGATTCGAGGAAAATATATTACACCTCTCTTCAAAGACATGACAAGCCAATCAGACTCGGACTACTGTAACCAATTGTTAATTGATCAAAATCGGACTACTACAGAACTGGTAGCGAAATTTTGGGCGGCATGCCATAGTAGCCAGAATAGCTATACTTAGACATTGGTCTTATATTGTTATATTTGTTGTTTTATTGCTTTTTTGTTTATTTGATTTGGCTTTTTGCAGTATATGTCAGTACTTGAAGCTCTGCATTTAATTTTGTTTTGTGTATGGCTGGATGCTGTAACAATAAAGTATGTATGAGTACCTGTGGAGTGAGTGCACCAGGATAATGAGGCAGGTCTGCATCCACTCCGTCCATGCAGAGCACGTATGCCAGGACAGGAAGGATGGCCTCTACCCACCTTGCACCCATTCTGTGCCTACTTTGAGTGCACACAGCAAGCGTGGCAGGACGTGGAGAACAGTCAGCATGCCAGGAGCATCAGTAGGAGACACTCAATTTAGTGATGTAACACTTACAAAAAACAACACACAAAACTGTGGCCCGCAAACAGAAGGTAATTTAAGTAATTTAAGTCAATGTGAACATGCCAATTGAGTTTATATACTGTATCACTTTACAGCGATTTTTAAAAAGTTGGGACTTTTGCAAATCAGCCATGTGATTAAGCCCTAGGTCAACATCAGGATTGGATTTAAGGAAGTTATAAAGTCACTGTAACCGCAAGATATGCATGATTTTCTTTGCTGTTATTGTTCTTTTTCTTGTGGGAAGGGCTTGTTTTGTTTTTGTACTACAAATGAGCACCTTGTGGCATGCCGAGGTGGGACTTTAACATGTAACAAAAGAGTGAACTATGTAGCCACCGCAGTGTATTATTATTTTCTAGAGGGGAGGCGGCCAACATCAGCAAGTCCTTGCCTGCAGGCCACAGAGACTTGGGCTCAACAAGTCTCTCTCTCTCTCTCTCTCTCTCTCTCTCTCTCTCTCTCTCTAATAAAGGAAAATGGGTTGGAGGAAATATGTAGGATGGCTGTAACAACAGGCTTAGCAGGCTACACTTGGCCTCGGAGACTACCATTGGCCACTCCTTGCTTTACAACACCCTTTCCCACCCCCATGTCCTGGGTTCTAAAGCTCCCACCATCCTCTAGACAGCCTGAGGATAGGGGACTTTTTCCATGTATTTTTCCATGTATAATACTATACTTTGTATTTTTCCATGTATAACACTATACTTTTGTCTAAAATCTTTAGGCTAAAAATTGAGGGTCGTCTTATACACGGAAGTAAGGTGAGGAGAGAACAAAACAAGTGGAGGGGAAAGCAGGGATCAAAGCGATCCTGCAGCGCTTTGATCCCTTTCCCCTTACACTTGCTAAGCCCCACTTAGATTTCTTAATTTTGGATTAGAAAAATGGGGGTGTCTTATACATGGGGACGTCTTATACATGGAAAAATACGGTACCTAACAATATTCAGGCACCGAAGCTTTTGAAAGCTCACTCTGGGGACTGTTCATCTGGAAGTCCAGGGGTTTGCTCTGGTCTCCAGTCAGTCACTTGAGGGTGATGGCTTAAGGCTGTTTTAGAGCTGGTCAAATATCAGATGGTAGCTTCCACTCCCTCTCTGTACTTGGGGTCTGGCGTGTGCAGAGATTTTCAAGTTATTTTTACCCTTGCTTTGGCAGACTGCTGCACAGAATTTTTGAGGTCATCTTTTCCCACAAGTTTCTTTCTTTCTTTTTTTCCAGTAAAGCACGAGCAGTCCAGAGACCTGGCAGAATCCAATTTCTTTTCACGTCTATGCAGCCATCAAAACATTTTACTTCTCACTTTCAAAAGAGGAGGAAGAAAAGGGAGATGGAGGAAATGGTGGGACGCAGACATGATTCTGTTCTTCAACACAGGGTGTACAGATATGGGGACGGTGGTCCATTATGGAGTTCGAGGTGCTGTTTTTTTAGCCAAGGATAGAGATCAGGGATGGAAACAAATGGTTTTCCAGATGTGCTTGGGCAGCAACTCCCATCAAGCGAAGCCAGCATAACCAATGGTAAGAGGTAGCCCAATAACATCTGTATGGGCACGAATTGTGTACAGTGGGGTCTTGACTTGAGAACTTAATCCGTATTGGAAGGCGGTTCTCAAGTCAAAAAGTCTGTAAGTCAAGTCTCCATTGACCTACAGTGCATTGAAAACTGATTAATCCCGTAACAGGCGTTTTTGTTCCATTTCGGGTTTTTTCTGGTCTGTAAGTCAAATCTCAGTCTGCAAGTCAAACCTAAATTTTGCGGCCAGAGAAGTCTGTAACTCAAAAAGTCTGTAAGTCAAGCCGTCTGTAAGTCAAGGGTCCACTGTATTCTCCTTGAGATACATCAGAACAGATCCAGAGGGATGAAACGATCCTACAGAGAAAGTATTGAAAAGACAATAATGCTAGGAAAAGTTGAAGGCAGTGGGAAAAGATCAAGACCAAATATAAGAAAGATTGGCTTCCTAAAGGAAGCCACAGCCTCGGGTTTACAAGAACTGAGCAAAGTTGTTGAGAACAAGACATTTTAGAGGTCACTCATTCATACGATTGCCACAAGCCAGAGGCAACTTGGCAGCATGTAATGAGAACAAAGAACGGTTGGAGGAACTGATATGCTGACTCAGAAGACTTAGGTTCAAACTAGACAATGCAGTTAGTGTGTTTTTAGAATGAGGACTTTCTTAAGTGATGGATGATATCTCGTTGTTGAAGATGGATTCATTCACTCAACTCTGTATCCTGCATTCTGAAGAGCTTGGTGTTGTGATTGGTCATTGGAAAGTAAACATGGTTTTAATGCGGGCGTATGATCACCCTCTCCGAGGGAACTGTATTGCTGAAGAAATCTGAAACTACTTGTAGTGGGTTCTCCCAAGGGAAAGCAAAGAAATATGCTACAATGAAGTCTTTAAAAACAGATTTCTTCAAATCATTGTCTATGAACTTACTAACCAACATATGCAAATATCCATTTAGAGCAGAAAATGGCAAGCGACGAGATCCTTTTTATTTTTTGGAATAATATTCCAGTAAATGTGTGCGACTCCCATTTGAAAGATGTGCAAAAATGTCCTTTCAACAGTAGGGGAAATGTGTAAAGGCATGGAAAGAAGTGAGTAGATAAATGCGTACAGTGCTAAGTGTGTAACTACACATTTGTGGACACGGGGGGGGGGGGGAGGTTGCACAGCTGGAGACCAACCTTGAAAGGACGATAACGTCTGTGGGATTTAGAACCAGGATTCGGAACTCAGAAGTACGTGAAGTCCTAAAAGGGCAGCCAGGACCACCTCTCAACGCCCCCTCCTTGTTTTGTGAGGAGGATGAGGCTGGACCACAATGACAGCTCTGCCACAATCCTGTCCTTCTTCCTGGGCATATGCGATACAAGGCATGAATGCCACCCAACACACCACTTCTTATCACTGTATGTTGGGGCAGAAGATGGACGTGCATCTTCTCTCCTTCACTTGACACCCCCAGCTTTCTATTTCTTTGGGTGGCATAATGTTGTCTGAGGGATTTTTCTTCCCGCCTTCGAGAACAGGCAAACTTGGGCCGCCCCGTCAAGAGCTTCTGTGAACATGAACAGCATTGTCGTTTATATTTGATTCACCCCCTCCGTTTCAGTGCCTTCTAAATTTGGCACCATGAGATCCTCGTTGCCCTGGTCTCCTTGCCGGCCTCCTTCCTCTCCGGAGATCTGCAAGCACATGGGACAGCCATTTTTTTTGGAAGGTAATATAGCTCGGATTTCCTGCATCAAAACTGAGGTTGGGCTAGAGCAGATGGAGGAGAACAGTGGTCCGCTGTACGTTGGTTGGACTACAATTCCCAGCAGCCCTCACTACTGGCTACACTGCCTAGGGCTCATAGGAACTGCAGTCTGACAACATCTAGAATAGGGACGCTCATTTCATTCTTGCAGGGGAAAGTGGAACATTTCGAACTCTTTCCCTCTGCTTTGCAAGATTAGAGGTTTTGCGATTGTTTTCACATTCTTTCACAAAGAATTCTTCAAAATAGTTACACACACACACACACACACACACACACACACACACACAAACACACACAAACACACACAAACACACAGACATGTTTTTTCTGCAATACAACAATTTTATGGTGGTGCTGCCACTGATGGAAAACATGTTTTTGCTTTTAAGAATAAATAAAAATCTTACAGCAAATGACTGTGTTTTTCCCTCACAGGGTGTTTCCAGACACCGTTTTCCCCTCAAAGATGAGAGCATTTTCAATAGGTTTTTACATTCTTCCTCTGCAAGGTTGCGCTCTGCCCACTTCTGGACCAGGCTGCGGTACACTTTCCAACTGCATGATTTTGGCACCCGGGGCAAAGGGGACCGTTTCTTGTCTGACCCACTGTGCTTTGAGACATGGGTGCAAGTCCCCATGAAAAAGAAAGAAAAAATGTTGTATCCCCCTCAGTAGAAAGAGAATATTCATGCTTTCGAAGGAAGGAAGGAAGGAAGGAAGGAAGGAAGGAAGGAAGGAAGGAAGGAAGGAAGGAAGGAAGGAAGGAAGGAAGGAAGGAAGGAAGGAAGGAAGGAAGGAAGGAAGGAAGGAAGGAAGGAAGGAAGGAGCTGATGGTGGAAGGAAGGAAGGAAGGAAGGAAGGAAGGAAGGAAGGAAGGAAGGAAGGAAGGAAGGAAGGAAGGAAGGAAGGAAGGAAGGAAGGAAGGAAGGAAGGAGCTGATGGTGGAAGGAAGGAAGGAAGGAAGGAAGGAAGGAAGGAAGGAAGGAAGGAAGGAAGGAAGGAAGGAAGGAAGGAAGGAAGGAAGGAAGGAAGGAAGGAAGGAAGGAAGGAAGGAAGGAGCTGATGGTGGAAGGAAGGAAGGAAGGAAGGAAGGAAGGAAGGAAGGAAGGAAGGAAGGAAGGAAGGAAGGAAGGAAGGAAGGAAGGAAGGAAGGATGGATGGATGGATGGATGGATGGATGGATGGATGGATGGATGGATGGATGGACGGATGGATGGATGGATGGATATTGGCCCAGAGATGCTGCCATTTCCCATCATTCACCACTAGATTTTGGAGCCTGCTAAATTTTGGTGCTCTAAGCCCCAGCTGCCCTGCCTTAGCTAGAGCCCTATGTGCTGTCATTCTTTCTATTATTCTTTTGCCCACCGTTGACAAGAAGCAGGAGGTAGGACTGGATCAGATGCTAAAGCGGTTGATTGAATCCCACTTCATTCCCTCAGGGTGTATGCTTGCGGTTTCATCCTGCCTTCCCTGGCCAATTACCCAGTCCTGCTGCCATGTTTCCGAGAGCGGAGCGTTTGCCTGGAACTCATTAGGAGCACGGAGGCCTTAATGGCTGGAGTTGGGGGAGGCGTCGAGTGAGCCTCCGAGTGGTGCCACCGAAGGGGTCTTTGCATCAGCAGCCCCCCTGTGAGGAAAAGCTACACCAGCATTAGTGCGTCCCAGGGGACGAGACTACGCTTACAGGGAACGAAGTCCTCTCTACAAATGAGCTGTAGCAGAAACAGGACGGTTTCCCTCCATGTTGGGAGAGGCGGCAGGAGGACATCGCCGGCGGTTCCGTTTCTTCGTGGCTCTTTACAGTTTCCTCGCAGAGGGAGCGCATCAATATGACAAGCGAGCCGGGAAGAAAAAGAAGGCTTGCTTTATTTCAGGGAAGCTGCAGGGATGTGGGCCGAGATGTCTCTCAGATTGTCTGTGAGGATCAGGCCGACTGTGGGAAACCAGCCGCCGTCTTGGCCTGGTTTCAAAGCTTCTCCGGGAGCGATAAGTTCAAGCCGCTGGCAAGAGCGATCTGTCCCTCCCTTAGTATCTTGCTGAGAAGAGAAAGGGGGGGGGGAGAATGAGAATGGTACAGCGGGAAGAATTGGGGGCGCAGTCCGACTCTCCCCTGTTTTTTGCTCAGGTCAGCATCAGTACTTCTCTCCAGACAGATTGCCCCTGGGGAAACGTGTCACTTAACGGTCCTGGGGAGACCTCCTACCTCTGCTGTGCTTCTATATCCTGAGCTGTTTCACTAGAGAGTTCATCACAGGAGTGAATGGCTCCCATTCACTTGTATGGAAGACAGCAACAAGTTGCAATGAAAGGCCACCATCAGAGCGAGGGCAGAGGCTTTCCTAATACCAGCCTTTGAGCAGGAAACAGCCGTCTGCTAAAAAATCCAGCCCATGCACCCGGTGCCAGAGAACTGAATGGGAGCTGTTGATGAGCCCACCTAGGCTGCTGTTTTTATGCTTTTACTGAACAGTGCTGTGCCTTGCCTTGCCAAGTTATCTTCAGGGCAGGTGGGGTGGAGGAGAGAGATCTTGAGGCTGGAGTAGAAACTTTGGGAAGCAGGAAAGCTGACAGGGAAGCCTGGAAGAAGGCATGGCGGTTGCGAGGAGAAACCAGAGGTTGAAGAAAATGAAACCGAAGCGTACATAACACGTCATCGCTGTGGCCAAATGAGCAAAGGTGTAATGGAGCCAGACTTGGAAGAGTCAAAGCCCTGGCCTGTGCTGCAACCCTCAAAGTACCTGGCAGAGAAATAGGAACAGTATCTTGTTGCAGACTCTGCCTGTTGTAACACAAAGTATTTCAGGATGGCTCGGTCTTGAGTGGGCAATCAAGAGCCATTCACTTTACAAAAGACCTGTTCCTCAGTTGTCAATGCAGACTGCTGCAACTGCTTGCATTTTTTTCCCCTAATGGGGAGAAGATGATTACAGGGACTGTCACAGCAATCACCTGTCCTTCCAAATTTACCACTCCACATGATGCAATGTTCAGCTTCAAACCAAATGTATGCTGGTAATTCTTAAGACTGGGAGCAACTGTCCTGACCTCTATCTTTTAGGCACTCTAACCTCTGATTGAAAACAAAGTAAAATAGATATATAGAGAGAGAACACATGATATTTGACCTTTCATGTAAAGCACAGTGTTTCAAAGTAATCTGTATTAGTTTTGGGGGAGGGGGCTGCTAATGAATTCCTCCTCCTTTCCTGCAAAAATGGGTCCTCGGGCCTCTTTTTGCTTCTATTTATTTATTTGGCTTTTTAATATATATATATTGCATAAGAAACTGTCAAATCTTGTACACCTCTATGTTCTTGCCAGGGAATCTTCCACAGGAAAGATGCCAATTTTTCATTACTCAAGAACTGTAATAATTCTGTAGAGATTGGTGTTTATTCTTGCAGGGGAACAGTGGAAATAATCACAAAATCTCAGAAAAATGCTGTAACATTTCTTAGGAAAAGCAAAGAAACCTCACACAGAGAAATCTTCCTGCATGGTTTAAAAAGGAGAAAAAAAAGATAGATGTTTTTCTTCGTTTTCTCACTGAAAGCCTAATTCACATGCCTAATTTAACCCTTTATTCCTCTTCATCATCCTCACAAAAAAATATAGCTCCCCTGAAGCGAGCTTTTGTGGTCAGGAAGAAAAGTTCCCCTCACCACCACTGAGGAGATTTTACTCCAAAGCAAATAATCCCTTTAGCAAAAATGAGGTTTGTCGAAACCGCTGGAAGGGGAGGGAACGTAAATATGTGCCAACTTTAATGCGGTTAGTTCTCATCTCTCCCCCAGGTGAATACAAATTGCACTTTAATTTATTTATTTTTAACCATGGCCATGAAATCCAAACACGCATTTAATATCGTAACTCGTTTAGCCCAGAGAGAAGTGTTAACTTTGGGAATTCTGAAGTATTTTTGAAACTCACTTGAGTTCCTAGCTAAGGTTGGAGAAATAGGAAAAGCAGGATACTGCTCACTAGCTAGAGCTCAGGACCAAAACACACATTTAGGTAATTGCATGTCTGATGAAAATTGGAACATTTCGTGCAAAGATGGACATGATAAAGAACAAATATGGTAGGGACCTAAGAGAAGCAGAAGACATCAAGAGGAGGTGGCAAGAATACACAGAGAGGAATTATACCAGAAAGATCTGGATGTCCCGGACAGCCCAGATAGGGTGGTTGCTGAACTGGAGCCAGACATCCTGGAGAGTGAGGTCAAGTGGGCCTTAGAAAGCCTGGCTAACAACAAGGCCAGGGAAGGTGATGGCATTCCAGTTGAACTATTCAAAATCTTAAAAGATGACGCTGTTAAGGTGCTACACTCAATATGCCAGCAAGTTTGGAAAACTCAGCAGTGGCCAGAGGATTGGAAAAGATCAGTCTACATCCCAATCCCAAAGAAAGGCAGTGCCAAAGAATGCTCCAACTACTGTACAATTGCACTCATTTCACACGCTAGCAAGGTTACGCTCAAAATCCTCCAAGGTAAGCTTCAGCAGTATGTGGACTGAGAACTCCCAGAAGTACAAGCTGGATTTCAAAGGGGCAGAGGAACCAGAGACCAAATGGCTAACATGCACTGTATTATGGAGAAAGCCAGAGAGTTCCAGAAAAACCGCTCAGAGTGGTATTGACCTACCAGATGGGCGGGATACAAATCAAATAAATAAATAAAAATAAAAACATCTACTTATGCTTCATTGACTATGCAAAAGCCTTTGACTGTGTGGACCACAGCAAACTATGGCAAGTTCTTAAAGAAATGGGAGTGCCTGACCACCTTGTCTATCTCCTGAGAAATCTATGTGTGGGACAGGAAGCAACAGTTAGAATTGGATTTAGAACAACTGATTGGTTCAAAATTGGGAAAGGAGTATGACAAGGCTGTATATATTGTACCCCAGCGTATTTAATTTATATTCAGAATACATCATGAGAAAGGCTAGACTGGATGAATCCCAAACTGGAATTAAGATTGCAGGAAGAAATATCAACAGCCCCAGATACGCAGATGATACCACTCTGATGGCAGAAAGTGAAGATGAATTAAAGAACCTCTTAATGAGGGTGAAAGAGGAAAGTGCAAAAATGGTCTGAAGCGCAACATTAAAAAAAACTAAGATCGTGGCCACTGGTCCCATCACCTCCTGGGAAATAGAAGGGGAAGATATGGAGGCAGTGACAGATTTTACTTTCTTGGGCTCCATGATCACTGCAGATGGTGACAGCAGCCACAAAATTAAAAGACGCCTGCTTCTTGGGAGGAAAGCGATGACAAGCCTCGACAACATCTTAAAAAGCAGAGACATCACCTTGCTGACAAAGTCCGCATAGTCAAAGCTATGGTTTTCCCTGTAGTGATGTACGGAAGTGAGAGCTGGACCATAAAGAAGGCTGACCACCGAAGAATTGATGCTTTTGAATTGTGGTGCTGGAGGAGGCTCTTGAGAGTCCCCTGGACTGCAAGGAGAACAAACCTATCCATTTTGAAGGAAATCAACCCTGAGTGCTCACTGGAAGGACAGATCCTGAAGCTGAGGCTCCAATACTTTGGCCATCTCATAAGAAGAGCAAACTCCCTGGAAAAAACCTTGATGTTAGGAAAGTGTGAAGGCAAGAGGAGAAGGGGACGACAGAGGACGGGATGGTTGGACAATGCCATCGAAGCTACCAACACGAATTTGACCAAACTCCAGGAGGCAGTGGAAGACAGGAGGGCCTGGCGTGCTCTGGTCACGAAGAGTCAGACAATACTTAACAACTAAACAACAACAATGTCTGATGCTCTTACACAGTTTCCTTCCTGGCAACATGATCTTTTTTGTTACACTTGGTCCCAGAATCAGACCCAGAAAAGAAAGCAACTCACATTCCAGATACAATGGGAAAGCGGCGACAAATGGTCTTCTACTAGTAATGACTTTTGGCAGTTATAGCCCTTTTACCATTTAAGGGAGCACTGCTTCTAGAAACAGATTTCTTTGAATGTATGTTTTCATCTTAACTCACCTGTGTTTTGCCTGTGGGGTTGGAATTGGTTTCAAGTGGAGAGGCTCCATGAGTTGAGAAATTTCTTCCCTTTGTTACTCTTCCCAAAGAGTTCCATATATCAAGAGAAATGCAGTATCTAAACGTATAAATTGAAGCAATGATGGAGCAAGTAGGACTAGATCACTTCATTTTCATCATGTATTGCTGTACATCACTAGAGAGTATCTGAATAGTTTCCAGCCCTATCTGTCTATTTTTGCAATACTGTGATAATACGGCTCCATTCTCCTGTACAGTACTATCATTTCATGACCAGTGAACCTCAGTCAGTTTCAGCTCTCTGGTGAGAGAAGCTGAAGTAGAAAGTCTCAGAACACTATCTGGCCCTCCAAACGTGGTCGTACTGTTATTCCCATCAGTCTTTGCTCTCCCCTTCCAATGATCATGGGTGATGGGACTTGCAAGCTAAACATTTCTGAAGGAGAACAAGCTGCCCATCTCTTTCTCTAAAGCCTTAAACCCATCTAGGACCAGGTTATTGAAAAGACCACCAACCTCCACGCAAACCTGCCCACTCATGTAGGTCAAATACAGAAACTCTGCAACCGCAAGAGCAAGATCAGTCAGTGTGTGGGGCAGGGCCTTCTCTGTGCAGGCCCCTCAGTTTCCGAACTCCCGTCCTGCTACTTAGCACCATACATTTTCATTGAGGCCTTCAAGAATGCTTGGTGCAGGTTCAGAAAGGTCATTCTTGAGTAGGCAGGCAACATGTTTTGTACTTTTAACAACCTCAACCTTGTCTTAATTGCCTTTGTGTTAGGGTTGATAGATTAACAAATGTGTTTGTTGTAATTTCTTCCTCTGTGCCCGTGGCGCTACAGTAGACAAGAGGAGATCAGAGGAACCAATGATATAGGAACGGCGTTTCCTAGCTGCACAATACTCCAGTCTGTTTAGATCCAGAAGGTCTCAGGTTCACACCTCAGCATTTCCATTATTAGAAGGTTCAAGTACTATGTGATGAGTGTGGCCTTCCTCTGCCTTGGATGTCAGACAGTGGCTGCCAGTCAGAGCAAGCAATGCTGGGTTACATGGATAACTTTCTGTCCTGCTATATTTACGATCTTAGCTTAGATCATAGCTCTGTAGTTCAGCCTGCTTTCCACGCAGAACATCCTAGAGGCGCTCCTGGGCATCTCTATTTACTTCAAAAGAGAAATAACAGGGAAGCAATGACAGGGAAGCAAGCTCTAGACTGCTGATGCCAGCCTGAGCAGACAACACTAGTCTAGATAGATAAAAATGTTTATCCTCTTCCGTGGGGATTTTATATGCAACAAGTGCACGTGTATACAGAGAGAGCTTTGAAACCTTACTTTTGGACTACAGCTTTGACTGGCTGGGGAATTTGGGGAATCGTAGTCCAAAATGGCAACACTGACCAAATTCATACTTCCAACTTTTACCAAAAATTGACTTCTTTTTTCTTCAATGCTTTTCCTCCTTCTGCTCCCCCAGGCCAGAACTTCTCATACCATTGCACAGCGCCAAACAGCTTCAGGCCCCCTGCAGTTCTGGATCATTGCATTCGCTTTCGTCGCTGTTCAGGCAAAGGGAGATGGGGGGGCTTGCCTTATGAAGACACATCAAAGCAGGCTGCTCCTGTCACCTGCACGCTTCCGCTAAATGGGAACAGCCAGCTCGGCAAGAACAGGCACCAGTGACCTGCTGGAGCCTCAGAAGCAGCCTGAGGAGTCATTTGCAGCCATGCCAGCTCGGGGCAGGGAGGTTGTGGATTACATCTCGGCCTCTCAATTTCCCCCTTTCCTCTCTCCTCTGATCCTCCCTCGCTCACTTTCTGCAAATCACCTGCAAAAAAATGCTCAGCAGAAATCCGAGCAAGCACTGGGTGTTGGACCTTGCTTATTTTGGAGGGGGTGGTGGTCACATGGCAAAGCATCGATTTGAAATGCAGAAGGGCTGTCACATCACCCTTCTCTTGGCACACCCCACACTGCCGATTCCGTCTCATTAGTCAGCCAGGTCGGCTGGAAGGTGACTGCCAATTCTCTGGCCCCTTATAGAACATCTGCCTTTCTTCTCTTTGGTCCCTGGTAGGCAAGACTGTTATCTGGCTGTATAAACTCCAGCTGGCCTCCCTCCCTCTTTCTCTCCCTCCCTCCAGCCCCTCTCTCTGCAACGCAGGCTAGCTCTGTCCCTTCACTCAGCATCTCTGCTTCAACGTAGGGATGTGACTCCCCTTTTGCTTCATTCACAGGGATAAGAGTGAAAAAAAGTACAGTGGTGCCTCGCTAGACAGTTACCCCGCATGACAGTTTTTTCACTAGACATTGGCTTTTTGCGATCACTATAGCGATTCGCAAAACAGTGATTCCTATGGGGGAATTTCGCTGGACAATGTTTCGTCCCTGCTTCACACACCGATTTTTGCTAGACGACGATATTGAAAGCTCCCTCCGCGCTCGCAAACAGTGTTTTCGGGACCTAAGCTTCACAAGACAGTGATTTAAACAGCTGATCGGCTGTTTGCAAAGCGGCTTTCCTATGGCCGATCTTCGCTAGACAACAACGATTCTTCCCCATTGAAACGCATTAAACAGGTTTCAATGCATTCCAATGGGAAAATGCTTTTCGCTAGACAATGATCTCGCTAAACAGCAATTTCAGTGAAACGGATTATCATTGTCTAGCGAGGCACCACTGTAAACGCTTTACTGCCCGCCAGGAGAAATTATTGGGGGTGACTTGGTACAATCCCTTGTTCTTTCCTGTGAGAAATGTACAGGCATTTATTATTTATTTATTTACTTTTCCTATATCCTGTTCTTCCTCCAATAAACAAAGGCAAGGCAGCTGGAGAAAATTAAAAAAAATACATGTATAAAATCACAATAAGTTAAATTGGATTCAATCAAAAGAATGTTAAAAGTGCCGTTCGTTATGAACAGTTAAAACAAATTTAAAATACCTGAATTTTTTTAAAAAAATTGATAAAAGTGCATTGCATTCTTTTCTTTAAAAAGACAATTCTGCAAGGTTTAGAGGTTAATCACAGTCATCTTAAAAAGGAAGGTTTTTCACCTGCTGATAGAATGACTGTAAGAAGAAGCCTAGCCTCATGAGGCAGGGAATTTCATAAACTGAAGCAGCCTGTAGTTTGCTCAGAAAAATTGCTATTTGGACATGTAGTTTGTCCAGAAAACCTTGTATATGGAGCAGAAAATCTTATATTTGTGGAAACTGAAAAAGCTTTTCACTCTCTCTCTCTCTCTCTCTCTCTCTCTCTCTCTCTCACACACACACACACACACACACACACACACACACACACACACACACACAAACACACTTTTGCACAACCCCCCTCCCCCTGAAAAAGACACTTGTCAGTTCTACTGGTGTTGCTGACAAAAATAGTGCTGGAATTTTTGTTCCCCTGTAAGAGAAAAAGAACTTTTTGTTTGTTTAGTCGTGTCTGACTCTTCGTGAGCCCATGGACCAGAGCACGCCAGGCCCTCCTGTCTTCCGCTCCCTCCTGGATGTTGGTCGCTTCGATGACACTGTCCAACCATCTCACCCTCTGTCGTCCCCTTCTCCTCTTGCCCTCACACTTTCCCAACATCAGGGTCTTTTGCAGGGAGTCCTCTCTTCTCGTGAGATGGCCAAAGTATTGGAGCCTCAGCTTCAGGTTCTGTCCTTTCAGTGAGCACTCAGGGTTGATTTAGCCATTGCCAAAGAGGAGAAGGGGACGACAGAGGATGAGATGGTTGGACAAGGTCATTGAAGCAACCAGCATGAATTTGACACAACTCCGGGAGGCAGTGGAAGACAGGACGGCCTGGTGTGGTCTGGTCCATGGGGTCACGAAGAGTCACACATGACTAGACGACAACGAATTTTTTAGATGAGTTCTGAAGGACGAGATAACTTGTAAGCATTCATTATATGCTTAGTTCAGCAGCACCCCCTGCCCCCCTCTGTTTTTCTTCCTGTCTCTTCCTTCTTCTGCCATGCTGGACATCTTCACACAAGATGTAGCGCTACCAGATCCATTTGATTGGAAAGCAATCACTGCAAAACCCATGAGGATGATGACCAACTGAAGCTTCAACTGAAAATAATCTTGCTCCCAGGAAATTTAATCAGGGGCAGCCCCAACCAAACAAAGAATGAACAAAACTGGGTTTGTTGACTCTTGAGTAAGTCCCACTGATTCAGTGGCTCTCCTCCAATGGAAGCCATTAAGCCACTGATTTCCAGAGCAGATGCAGCCACAAAATGATAGCTCAAGGCTGTTTCGAGATTGCGTGCCCCTTCCATTCATAATCTCATTCTATCGTATGTCAACATCATCCTTCTTCTCTCTCTCTTTTTTTTTTTTTTTTTTGCTTAACAGTCAGAAAACTTAATATTTCACACAATACATGTTTTCGCATATTATCCTTAATCACGGTTGACATGGAGAGGACAAAAACCCACGACTCGAGAAGAATTGTATCATTTTAATGGTGATACGGCAGAAATCAAAACTGCTAAACATATTGTATACATCGGTTGGAAATGTAGAAAATTGCATCCAAGGAATCAGAAGAAGAGCGATCCTTGGAAAGACAGCTATGTAGGTGCTCTAATGAAACCTAAAATCCAAAATGAGCACCCCATCACCAAAGTGCCCCCCGGTTACTTCTGAAAATAATGTCCAGCAGATGGAAAGTTCTTCCCCTTAGTTTATGATTCTAAAGATATTTTGAATCATTCATTCATTCATTCATTTATGGTATTTAGGAAAACCAGGTAATACAGAGGCCAGAATGCTCAGTTATGGCTCAAGAAACCTGGGTTCAACTCTCCATTTGAGCAGGAGGTTTCCAAAGAGGCCACAGGGCAGTCACACACTCTCATCTGACCTGAACCTGCAGGGCTGTTGTGATGTTAATTCAGGGAGAAAAAAGAACACCATGTATACCACCATGGGTGCATTGGACAAAAGGATGAGGTAGTAATGCATTATGACAGTACCACAAGAAGAAGACTATATTAGGAAGTAAGCAGTCATCTTTTTTACAACCTCACAGCTGCCTTCAGTAGGGTTTGCTGGAAGGAACCTTTCTGGCCTGGGATGACTCTCAATCTATCCAGCAGTCACCAATACCGTATTTGCCGGCATACAAGATGACTTTTTGGCCCTGAAAAATATGCCTCCAAGTGGGGGGGTCGTCTTGTACTCCGGGTGCATGTCCAGCAAACCCTCCCTCTCTCCCAGCGAAGTCACTTACCTGGTAGTAAGACTGGCTCCTAGCCTGGGAACAACCTGACTCTAGCGCCGAACAGCTGACTGTCGGAACAGCAGAGAGGAGGCAGCCATTCTGAGATGCCACCACATGGCTGCTGCCTCTCAAAATGGCTGCCGCCTCTCTGCTGTTCCTTCTTCCAGCAAACCCTGGCTCTCTCCAAAAAAGAACAAAAAGGAGCAAAAGGAACTCTCCCCATGATGCAGCCAAAGCAGAATCACGCATGCGGAAGAGGGTGTAGTCTTATACAGCAAGTATATAACAACCTCTACATTCTGAGTGGGAATGTTGGGGGGTGGTCTTATACACCCAGTCGCCTTATACACCGGCAAATACGGTAATTCCTTCCCTGCCTCTGAATTCAAAGAGAGTCCTTACTCTCTGCTCAGTGTTGTTTCCTTCTCTTCAATCTATTGGAAGCAGTGTAGTCTGCTGAAGTCAGTTTTGCTGAAAACAGTCATGTTTGGCAGTTTGCTGTTTGATGTGTTCAATTGGAAGTAATGGAACCTTTATATTCTTTCTCCTACTAATGTCTCAGAGTGAGTTACTGAGACTGTAAGTGCGAGTTCATGGCAAAAGGGGTGGACTATTCTAGAGAACTTGAAGCTATACTGCTCTGTGAGTCCCTGCACGTCTGCCATGCAGCTAGAGGAATTTAACCAGAAATTCAAAATTCTGCAGCATAAACAACATTGAGCACAATGAAATATGCTTCTGGGTAAATATGCACGAGGTTGCACAATTGGAGCACTGCAGCAACTTGACTGATTTATTGTCCCAACAGCATACAAGCAAACTGTTGGAGACCATATTAATTTCAGCAGAGTGAGGGGAGGGACAATTATGAATGAGATGCTCAACAGTTTCCCCTGCTCATTGAGGAGCCTCATCCATTTCCTTTCCTCCTTCCCTCATGAACACTCAAACCCCATTTTTGTTATCCTTACTTGTGGATGTACTTACTCTTATGTTATCTCCCCAACCAGCTTTGCTCTGGCACAATTGAAGCACGATTGACTGCTAACTCAAAGTGACCCAAACAAGCCACTCTCTGGTTTCTGTGGCCTTGTAGTTTATCAGCATTAGAAAGGCCATTTCCATGCAGTTTAGTCCCTGGCTTTTCAAAGACTTAACCAGTTTTCGGGCTTCGTCTGCTGCATGGTCATTGAGCACATATGGGTTCTTTTCTTAGCAAGGATTTTTATTGCCACAATTAAATCTAAGTCTGTGATCCAGCCTAGCAAGGCTTCTCAAAGAATGTGGGGTACATGAAGTTCCTACTTAATGGGTTAGAATCAGTGACAGCGTGATAACTCTGATTTTGTGGAATTTGGGGGAGGGGGAGTATAGGTTTTGATTAAAATTTTACAGCCAGAGACCAGGAGCTGAATTTGATTTGGGATAAGAATCAGCACCATGGCCAGCTCCTGTGGATTTTAGACTTAAACCTGGAGGGGACACCCAGGGATGTGGTGGCACTGGGGGTTAAACCGCAGAAGCCTCTGTGCTGCAAGGTCAGAAGACCAAGCAGTCGTAAGATCGAATCCACGCATCGGAATGAGCCCCTGTTGCTTGTCCCAGCTCCTGCCAACCTAGTGGTTCGAAAGCATGCAAAATGCAAGTACATAAATAGGTACCACCACGGTGGGAAGGTAACAGTGTTCCATGTCTAGTTGCACTGGCCACGTGACCACGGAGGATTGTCTACGGACAAACGCTAGCTCTATGGGTTGGAAACAGAGATGGACATGATTTAACAAATTGTCAAGGGGAACCTTTACCTTTATCTTACCTGGAGGGGACACACCCCTCCCCTATAGCAAAGTCACCAGCCTCTGCTTCTCGATGTACATACCCAAGCGCATTGGAAGTGCAAGGGAGAGATGCGACAACCTGACCCAGCATGGAATGCTCTTGTGTGGAAGGCAAGTTAGCCACAACCGCTTCTAAAGTACTCCATTACCCTTCCACACCTCCAGTTCCAAAAATGCTGAGTATTTCATGCCCATTGATCATATTTGCTGTTCTGTGAGCTTTGTGAGGGTGCTTGACTCAACGACTTTAATTTTATGTATGTGCAAAGTGGTATTAAAGCCTGGGCATGAAAGTGTTTATATCAGTGTAGCAATAGGTAAAGCCTGGAGAGAGAAAAATCACTGTGTGTCAATAATTAATTTCTTAATTAAACAGGGGTCCCCCAGATTCTGATACCATTTACCCAGATTCCTCTTATGCCTTTTTCTACACTCACCTGGCCCAGATGTAGCTCCAGTTATTTGTTTGTGTGTGTGTTTGTTTGTTTGTTTGTGTGTGTGTGTGTGTGTGTGTGTTTGTTTGTTTGTTTGTTTGTTTGTTTGTTTGTTTGTTTGTTTGTTTGTTTGTTTGTTTGTTTGTTTGTTTGTTTGTTTGAGCTGCCTCCGGTCCTTTCTCCATAAAATGGACCCGAGGCAGATTACATCATTAAAAGACAATACCGAAAGCTGAAAACAGTAAGTACACAAATACTTACAAGGATCAAACAAACACTACACTAAAATGCAGTAAACAAAAGCAACACCAAAAATATTCAAAACAGTAAGGCATAAATCCATCTAAAAATCCCATTCAGCCACCCAGTCACTCAGGGAACGTTTGCCTAAAGAGAAAGTTCTTCACCTGCTTGTGGAAGGACAGGAAAAACAGGCCCAGTGTGGCTTCCTGTTGGAGGGAGTTCCAGAGTCTGGGAGCAGCCACCGAGAAGGCCCCTCTCCTGTGTCACCAGGAGCTGAGAGAAAGGCCTCTCCTGGTGGTCTAAACACTCAAACAGGCTCATGATGGGAGATATGGCCTTTAAAATAGCTTGGACCCAAGCCATTTTGGGAAATGGATCAGCAGCCAGTGGAGCTGCTGTGATGGGGGGGTGTCACATTCCCGGGGGTTGCAACAGCAGAGTCCGATAACTTGACTTGTTGCTTTCACAAGCTTGCCAGCATCTGGGTGCAGATTTTATAGCAACAGCATCCATCTAAACACCTCATCCTGCTAATAGTCAGGACTGGTCGACCTGATGTTCCTATGGGAAGCATTCATGCGGGCTTCAGATCTCCGTGTCATGAGTCCTTGCCGAAGCTTGTTCCTTACTCTGGCTACTGGGGGAGGAGAATCTGGTGGTGATTCAGCTGCCTGTGATTCTGATTGCCTAGCATTCTCCTCAGCTGTAATTAACCCCTCAGATTCCAGATCTTCTTCGGCAGAACTCATGACAGGGGGTTGGTCACATGATCCCTCTAATCAGCCTCAGTCAGCAATCTGGCTGCTGGGCTTTGGACTTACTCAACTTTCCATAGGCAGCCCCCACGTAGAGTGTGTTAGACTAACCCAGATGGGATGTAACTAAAGGCATGTGTCACAGCAGCCAGATCAGATCTCTTCAGGGACAGGTGTAGCTGGAGCACAAGTTTTAAACCTGGGCATCCAGGTTCGGTGATGAATCCAGGAGCAATCCAAAGCTTTGCGCAAGGATTTTCAGAGGGAGCGTAACCCCATCCAGCACAGGCTGCAACCCTATTTCTTGATCCGACATTTGACAGACCAGAAGCAACTCTGCCTTGTGTATCTATCTATCTATCTGGCTATCCTCTCAACCCTTGTCTGTCACTTCACGAGGACTCACCCTGTGATGTCACCAGGACCCGTTTCTATAGTGTAATCAAGGCCTACTCCCTCATCAGGCTTTAACCCTGTTTCATGTCTCAGTCAATCATTCTTGAAGGTGTGAAGCCACAGATCTGTATGATAAGACCTCCAGCGTGGAATGCCATGAGTACACCTCCTTCTTATGAGTGCAAAAACTCTTGGCCAGTTCAGATCTATCATGATATTAACTTTTTCCCTCTCCTGGCTATTCAATCCAGCTTCTCTGAGTACACTGAAAAGACTATAAAATCCCTTTCTTTAAAAAATTGTTAGGAAACAAGAGTGCCATCAGCAATCAAAACAACATCAAGCATGCCAACTTTCCACTGTGTATCGCTAAAATGCCTCTTCAACAGAAAGAGGCTTCTAAACTAGAGAAAGATTATCATTTATCATCAAGACAGAACATAGCTGGAGAATGGGGGGGGGGGGATGAGGGTAACAATATTTTAAATAAATAAATAAATCACTTTTTGTTTTCTGCGCCATTCAGCCATTCAAACCACAGGTTCTTATCCTTCCTAATCATGGAAATGTTGTGAATTATAGTACATTCTTAGGAAAGAGATTGCAACGAAATTCTCCCCCATCTGAATGGGTGAGATTCAACAGGTTTATCGCTGTTTCCATGATGGAGAGCATCATGTTGCACCTGTCTGCCATAGAAGTGTTAGGAAAGAAAAGGTGACAGTCCTAATTCTGCACAGTCCTTCAAAGCCAGACTCTGATGGATTAAGCACTTAACATCGTGGGCCAGAATCTCTCAGTTTCCATTTGACTTTTTCTGCTCAATTTTCTCCCTCTTCAAATATGAAGAAATTAGCATTTTTGTACCAAAAATAAACAGACTTTCTCCCCTACTGCTATCAATAACCATTAGGCAATACGGCTCTGTTTGATTTAACGGCTATCATGTAAGTGCACCACTTAAAAAACCTTTTCTTAATTTTGTTAACCCTATGGTGTTGCATAGGGACGTGGTGGCGCTGCGGGCTAAACCACAGAAGCCTCTGTGCTGCAGGGTCAGAAGACCAGCAGTCGTAAGATCAAATCCATGCGACGGAGTGAGTGCCCGTCGCTTGTCCCAGCTCCCGCCAATCTAGTGGTTCGAAAGCATGCAAATGCGAGTAGATAAATAGGGACCACCTCGGTGGGAAGGTAACAGCATTCTGTGTCTACGTCGCACTGGCCATGTGACCACGGAAGATTGTCTTCGGACAAAAACGCTGGCTCTATGGCTTGGAAACGGGGATGAGCACCGCCCCCTAGAGTCGAACACGACTGGACAAAAATTGTCAAAGGGAACCTTTACCTTTACCTTTATGCTGTTGCTGCTATGCACCTTGAAGTTTAGATTTACTTATGGAGATCCTAACAGGGCTTTCAAAGTAAATGAGACATTTAAGGAGTGGCTTTACCAGTTCTACTCCTCCAGTGAGGTTTCCATGGTCAAGCGGAGATTTGAACCCAGGTCTCCTGAGTCCCAGTCTATTACTCTATCCACTACACCACACTAGAGATCCCTGATTCTTTACTAGATAGAGTTAAAAAGTACCGTGGAAGAACCAGTTGATCAGCCAACATCTGAAGTTGCTCCTTGATCCTTCATTAAGGATGGGAAGGGATTGAGAATGTTTTCAGATTTTGCTGAAATTATCCATTTCACACGTTCCCATCCTCACTGCAAGACATTTTCCAAGTTTCATAGTGCTTTTAAATTACACTTTAATAACACAAGTGGCTTTAAAAAAAGCACGAGACACTCAACCATTCTTTAGTCAATGGAAAGGTACCACTAAGCCGAATGCTTTAGGGAAAAGTGATAAATAATATGCGTACGTGCTGAGAAAATGCAGGCAAACCAAATCCATGATAAAGCAGAGGATCTTCAATATTAATAGGCAGAATTTGCTAGTTCTGTCCAAAAAAAAAAAAAAACAGCTCTCCTATAGCACTAGGATTAAATGCTTTCTCCAGCCCATTTATTAGAAATATTGCAAAATTGTTAAACATTACAATTTAAATTATCCCAAAATGCTCAAAAAGATAGACTGTGGAGTATTTGGTTATTTAATGACTGTTTGTGGTTTTCTCTCTCTCTCTCTCTCTCTCTCTCTCTCTCTCTGTGTGTGTGTGTGTGTGTGTGTGTGTGTGTGTGTGTGTGAGAGAGAGAGAGAGAGAGAGAGAGAGAGAGAGAGAGAGAGAGAATCTATAGCTCAATAAATATTTGGAAACAAGAAAAGAAAACGTGTGAGAAGTCCAATTTTCATGAGGGAAGGGGGGAAAACCTTTTTAAATCTCACAACTCAACAACAAACAAGCGATGAGGCAGGAAGGATGTGAGTCTCTGAAACACAGACAAACTGAGAATGGGTGTTTCTCATATTCCTGCTAGTGACAGAGGTTGCTTTTTTTGGAACCAAAGTATCAAGCGTCAGAGGGCACAGACATGCATCGCCACCACCAACTTAGAACTGCAGGATTACCATCTTTGATCTTGGAAGGCTGCACCTTCTAACACTACCCTCTTCACTACAATTTTTTTTCTTACAGAAATGTCTATCTTTTAAGAAAAAGCGAGCCCCTTTACACCCTCTAGTGGATAAAATATATATATAAATATTAAAAAAAATTAATTATGGGGGAACTAGGAAAATTAGGGGATTCAAACATAAAATTGCCCCCAATCGTACTAGATGGCACAAGCGGAACTCTTTGAGCCATTTCCCTTGAAAAATAAATTCAAACTTAAATTTTTTAAATTTAAATATAAATGTAATTTTTTGTTTTAAAAATTTGGGAGGGGGGATAAGGAGGTCCCAGAGGCGCTGGGTCACAAGCCGCCAACCCCTGCCCTATCAGCTTATCCGAGAAGGCTAGCTGGAAAGTGACAGAAAGAGAGAGACGGCAGTCCGTGGCCCATGCCACGAGATGAGCCACGTTAAACCGTGGCCAAACAGCCTTTGAATGCTACCTCCAGGGTCATTCACAGGACACCAAAATAAAAGGCCAGCCCAACACCCCAGAAGGACCTCTTTAGGTTCCCAAGCCTTTTTACTCTTCTGCACATTTCTGTGGCTTCATTTTCATTTTTAATCCCTCCGACGGCTTTTCTGCACCTCGGTCCTATTGTGGGGGCCTTCGTGTTTTCGTTTTAATTGGGGCTTCTTGTTCGCTTTAATTTGATTTCTTGTAATTTTAATTTTTCAGAAACCGGCCTGGGAATCTGCAGAAGGAAGACATCCAAGTCGGACACACGAACGAATGCGAGGCTTGCCAATACGAGAACTGAGAGATGTCTCTTCACAGAGGTGTGCCCCTTCGCTGGGGACTGAGGATATTTGCTTAGTCATGGAGACAAATCTAAGTAATGGCAGGCTTTTATATTCTTTTAAAAAAAAATAACTGTGGGAACAGCTATTGTTATCTCTTTTTCCCAGAAGTCTGTGGGGTAACCTGAAACCTATTTGGCACTCTGCACAGCCTTATCTAATTAAGTCTTCGAAACACCTCCTGCACTCAATTTTGGAACTGCGCGTTGCAGACTTTCACATTTTAATACCATGAACAGTTCTACCTCTGCTCCTACTTAGGTTTTTCCCTTCCTTTGATTAACATTGCAACTTGACAAAGAATTTTGTGAGCAAAGCTTGATCGTGACACTGTGACGTTTCCGTCGGTCCTAATAAAGCTATTACCCAGCTATGACATTTGGTGTTTTTTTTCCCCCCACTCTTTACTGGTCAGCAAGGGATTATCGTATTTTTCGCACCATAAGACGCACTTTTTCCCCACAAAACAGGGGGGATGGAAAGTCTGTGTGTCTTATGGAGCGAAGAAAACATTATATTTTCCTGTTTTCTTCTCCTAAAAAATTGGTGCGTCTTATGGAAAGGTGTGTCTTATGGAGCGAAAAATACAGTATGTCAGTTTGTTTCTGGCAGAGCTTCTTTTGGGAAAGCCAGGTCTCCACTAGGGATGCTGGAATATGTAGTCCCACAAAATTAATTTTTTTTTTCTTTTAATTCATGCATTTTCTCGATTTTTCATTATTTTTCCCAAGCTCCGGCTGCTGGCCTGGGCTTCTCATCATCCCATTCCAAACTCCAAGTGTGAATTATTTTTCTTTTGTTTAAAGGGCTGAACATATTTCTAATGTTAAGCATTATCAGAAGCTACTGGTTCCCATCTTAACTACCAGTATCTCAGCTGGCAAAAATAAGCAGAGAACAGTACAGCAACTCTTGGAGGAATATGCATCCCAAAATCCAAACAGAGCTTTGTTATTTGCCAGCAAAAAGGGACCACGACAGGTATAACTATGCCACATGATTTTAGCCATTGGGTGATAAGCTGGTATGTATTCCATATATTACTATCAGGAGTACAAATCTGTGAGTTCTTATCAAACTTCCCAACGATCAGATTTCTCTAGCATCTCAAAACAGTTGCCTCCATTTTTGGTGTTTGAATGCTGTGATCTCACATTTCTGTCTATCGTTTCGACGTTGATGAGTGGCTCACTGGGCAACCCTAACAGGCAACGAACAACCCCCCTATGACGGTTTTCTTAACTTAGATCAGGAGGAGCCGTACTATCCCCATGACTCTGCTCTAATGACCTCTTAAAAGAGGGGTGGGCAACATGTGTCCCAAAGACCGTAAGCAGCCCCACAGGAGTGTTTTTTGTGGCCACCAAGGTCCTCATCTAAGAGACCCCTTGTTAATTTTAAAAGAAAAGCCGGAAGGGTCCAATCTAACATGGAAACTTTCCACAATTCATTACAGTACTGGACTATACAGGGCCTGTTGTTGTTATCTGCCATCAAACGGACTGAAAGCAGCCCTAATAGGGTTTTCAAGGTAAGTAGGTATTTAAGTCTGCTTCATTGACTATGCAAAAGCCTTTGACTGTGTGGACCACAGCAAACTATGGCAAGTTCTTAAAGAAATGAGAGTGCCTGACCACCTTATCTATCTCCTGAGAAACCTATATGTGGGACAGGAAGCAACAGTTAGAACTGGACATGGAACAACTGATTGGTTCAAAATCGGGAAAGGAGTACGACAAGGCTGTATATTGTCCCCCAGCTTATTTAACTTATATGCAGAATACATCATGTGGAAGGCTGGACTGGATGAATCCCAAGCCGGAATTAAGATTTCCGGAAGAAATATCAACAACCTCCGATATGCAGATGATACCACTCTGATGGCAGAAAGTGAGGAGGAATTAAAGAACCTTGTAATGAGAGTGAAAGAGGAGAGTGCAAAAAACAATCTCAAACTCAACATCAAAAAAACTAAGATCATGGCCACTGGTCCCATCACCTCTTGGGAAATAGAAGGGGAAGACATGGAGGCAGTGACAGATTTTATTTTCCTGGGCTCCATGATCACTGCAGATGGAGACAGCAGCCACGAAATTAAAAGACGCCTGCTTCTTGGGAGGAAAGCGATGACAAATCTTGACAGCATCTTAAAAAGCAGAGACATCACATTGCCAACAAAAGTCCGAATAGTCAGAGCTATAGTTTTTCCTGTAGTGATGTATGGAAGTGAGAGCTGGACCATAAAGAAAGCAGACCGCCAAAGAATTGATGCCTTTGAATTGTGGTGCTGGAGGAGGCTCTTGAGAATCCCCTGGACTGCAAGGAGAACAAACCTATCAGTTCTAAAGGAAATCAACCCTGAGTGCTCACTGGAAGGACAGATCCTGAAGCTGAGGCTCCAGTACTTTGGCCATCTCATGAGAAGAAAAGACTCCTTGGAAAAACCCTTGATGTTAGGAAAGTGTGAAGGCAAGAGGAGATGGGGACGACCGAGGATGAGATGGCTGGATAGTGTCTGTGAAGCGACCAACATGAATTTGACACAACTCCGGGAGGCAGTGGAAGATAGAAGGGCCTGGTGTGCTCTGGTCCATGGGGTCACGAAGAGTCGGACACGACTAAACGACGACGAGGTATTTAAGGAGTGGTTTTACTAGTTTCACTCCCCCAGTGAACTTCCATGGCAGAGCCAGGGAATTAAATCCAGGCCTCCTGAGTCCTAGACTGTTACCCTATCCATTACACCACACGGAGTATCTATCATGCACAGCTTAGCATGGCTTTAAGATCCTTTCACAAAAATTCTCTCTCTCCCTCTCTTTCTGCTGCCCCCTCCCATAGTGTACACATGGTCACTGGCAAAAGTGCTAAAGGAGGTTTTTACCTTCCTCCTACTAAGTCATTTCTCATTTTAGGATTCTGTGGGGATGATCTTTGGGTGACCTATCCCCTTTTTCAATTAGCAGGGGTTAGACGGCATAGCCTTCAAGAATGTCTTCAGCTCTATAATGCCAAACATTACATATATATATATATATATATATATACGTACAGAGACTATACACAGGATTTCATTAAAATTATCCTTGTCATTAGTATTATCTGTGCAGTGTTAACAAAGGGCAGGCATACGCCTCCAACTCTGATGAAGCATCACATATAAAGATCTCTGTTGGATTCCCGAGTTCGATGGAATCATGATTATCTTGACCTTTTATCAAGATAAATGGCTGTCTTTGTAGTCCCACTCTGTCTGCAGGCACATGACCATTGGCATTGCATTAAGGGGGAGGCCTGAAAGATATGCGAGAGATGCAAACAGCAGCACGCTGTTCAAAACTTTAGGTTGTTTTGGAGTTCTCATTGCACCCATTCTCTTTTGGAAACAAAATGAATTTGCTAGGGTTAGGCTACTAGCAGCAGTAAGGAGATACAGGACAAGTAGATCACAGCTGAGAAATCGTTAGCCCTCCCAACGTTGTTGCGCTGTGTAGCCAGAGATGCTGGATAGTGGGAGGTATTGTACAAAAATACCTGCAGATTCACAAATTCTCCAATCCAACAATAGTAGTTGTTGTCGTTGTCGTTATCAGTGGTGGTGGTGGTGTCGTTGTCATCATTGTCATTGCTGTTGTGAGCCATCAAGTAGCCCCTGACTTCTGGTGACCCCATGAATGAGTGATCTCCAACATCTCCTGTCCTCAACAGCCCTGCTCATCTCTTGCAAACGCAGGACTGTAGGTTCCTTTAGGGAGTCAGTCCATTTTGTATTTGGTCTTCCTCTTTTCCTGCTGCTTTCCACCTTTCTAATTATTGCCTCTTCCTTTCTTCTCATGATGGGCCCAAAGTAGGACAGCCTCCAGAGATAGTTCAGACTTGATTTGATCTAGAAGTCCAGAGTATCTGCAAAACTCTCCTCCAGCACTACATTTCAAACGAATCAATTTTTTTCCTGATCATTTTCTTTAGTGCTCAGCATTCACATACATACACGGTGATTGGAAATACGAGAGTGTGGATGAGCTTGGTCTTGGTCTCCAGTAACACACCCTTACACTTCATTCGTTTGATGATCCTGACTACCAGCAGTTGTCAGGATGAAAGAATTAAATTGGACCCAAAAGTCAAACCAACAAGCATGGTCAAGAAACCAGTCAAAAATCTGAACCAGTGAAAAACTGAGGACACAGAACTACACCACCACTCAGAAAGACTGTTGCACAATCAACAGCCCAGAGGACAGAGAAGTCCTATTATATACACCTTCCTGCCTATGAAGACTCAACCACCAGCCTGGGTGGGTTGGAAATCATCCAGAGCCTAAAGGAAATTTACTGAGAAACTGCCACCTCTAGTTCAGTAGCCCCATCACACAGGGTAGGGGCATGCACTGGTCTAGTAGCACCTGCCACAAGTAACGTGGAAGCACAAAATCTAGGGAAGAACTTACGGGAGAAGAAATCAGTGCAGGCCAGTGGCATCAGAGCCACTAGCCTGAATCTGGCCTGAATCTGACCCGGATCTGGCCTGGATCTAGACTGAATCATCTGGACTGAATCTGGTATAGGTTTCAATCTGAACTTTACAGGATCTACCTAAGGTGCCAAAACCTGCCCACAAAATAGGCTCAGCACTGTGGAAAACTCCTTTAAGGTGGAGACCAAAACCTGGAGTAGATTCCCTGTCCTGCTGACATCAGAGCCTTCTACCTCAATGGGAAATAGGAGGAGAAATTGTTGCTCAAGAGCATTTCCTGTTCTTTACATCACCCTCTTATATCCATGAAGCAAATTTGAGGGGTAGGTTTGACAATCATCACCATCTGTGAAAAATTTAATTTCCAAAAAGGAAGGGAATTAGTTGTTTCCAATTCTTTCCATGCTTGCTTTGACCCTTTCTAGTGTTTGCCATAATTGTAAGAGAGATGAGTTTCACAGGGAAAAAAGTGCAGGATATTTTCTTTAATGCATTATCTGCAAGCTACCACCCTGCATTTGGGGGTGAAAAGCGTTTATTGCATTGTAATATATTGTTGTGGGCTATATCCTGATTCCTCCTTGTAAAGCAGAGGATTTTAGGAGCCTTGGCCTCCCAAAATGGGCAATCAAGGGCCATTAGCTTTACAAACCACCTGCAAAGCTACAATCTGTTGAAATAGATTAACCCAAATGTCAGCATTTTTTAACTGTCCTGAAAGCGTGGGGGGGGGGGGAATGGTTTTAGAGACTGTCATTATGAGTAGTCACACCATATTCACGCCTCCAAACTTTCCCATTAGAACAGAAGTGCTTAATTGGCCCTGCTAGATTGCAGGCTTTCACAAAGTCACACACACACACACACACACACACACACACACACACAGATGTATTCCACTTTGGCAATAAAACCAGACATTTGGGAGCTCCAGAACAGGTTCCAAAATCTGGGGTAGAAAGTTCAGAGCAATGGAACTTTGGCGGAATCTCCAGGAAAGCAAATTGAGACTCAAACAGCCCAATCTTCCGCTGGTTGCCTGGGTCAAAGCAGAGCCTTCGCTCCCATGCAAATAAGCCAATCTGGACTGCCTTTTGAATTTTCAAGAGGTGGGTAGGTATGGCATCGGGAAGGTGCCAAGAAGAGCAAGGAGGGTGCAGTTCAAATGAATGCCATCTGTTGAGCTCATCTCTTCCTGCCCGAATGCCATATGGCTGGCATCAGACGGAGCAGAAAATGGTATCTCTCACCAATTGGACCGGGGGAAGGGGAGGTTGCCCCACGCAATTCCTTCCCCAAAGAGTGGAAATCTCAGTCCCATCTTTCCTTTCTTTTAATCCAAAACACACACGCAGTAATGCCAGCAAAGTAATTATTTTCTCCTATCAAACATTGTGCTCCCTTCACTGTCGGCAGACAGCTGGAGAGTGATGAATACTTTTTGCGTCTGCGGTAGCCTTGGAACAAATCCAGGAATGAGAAAGGTGCAAACTGGCAGCAAGGTTTGCTATTCACATTCGCCCCTGGAGGCCACATCCCCCCCCCCAGGTTGTACCATCTGTGCTAAGAGAACTCCACCAGAGATGTCAGAGGTAGGAACTTAACTCCAGTTCTTAAACTGGAAGGCAGCAAGCAGTAATACAGATACAGGCAAAGGGTTCAGAGTACTGCCCTTATACTGTCATACTGCAAGAATGTAACACCGTTGTTGAAGGGATGGGCCATTTTATTTTATTTTTAGTTGTATGTTCGCTCTGCCCTTTCTGCTAAGAACTCAGTGTGGTTCTCATGGTTCTGCTCCTCCTCACTTTATCCTGACAACCCCACCCCCCCGTGAATAGGAGTGGGCATAGTTTGTTCGTTCCAGCTTTTAGTCCAAACTTTGGAGGTGCTCGAGGTTTCAGGCTGCAATTTGTAGGACACTATGCAAGGTACCGAGCCATATTCCAAAAACACAAGTTGACACTTTGGATGCATATAGTTTAGACTAAAACCTGGACCGGATCCACCACCCTGCTGACATGGACTCATTGGGCTCTACTGTTTATGAGAGAGAGAGAGAGAGAGAGAGAGAGAGAGAGAGAGAGAGAGAGATCTTGGAGGCTGGTCCAAGATCACCCACTGAGATTCATCTCCCAGATGCCAGCCTAACATTCACCACCACAATACGCAAATAGATCACAAAATTCACTGGACTTGAAATGTGTTGACAGGTCCTAATTTTGAAGGCTTCCAGAAACATAGGAGGCTGCTATATACTGACTCAGGTAGGGAAAACTAGGCCTGCTGCTTCCCGCAACACCCCAGCTACTGTCATTTTTTAAAGATTTCCTGGAAAAGATTTCTTTAAGGGTGGTAGTGGGGAGTCTATTTATTTATTTATTTATTTATTTATTTATTTATTTATTTATTTATTTGTTTGTTTGTTTGTTTGTTTGTTTGTTTGTTTGTTTGTTTGTTCGTTCGTTCGTTCGTTCGTTCGTTCGTTCGTTCGTTCGTTCGTTCGTTCGTTCGTTCGTTCGTTCGTTCGTTCGTTTGTTTGTTTATTGTATTTATGCCCCGCCTATCTAGTCATTTCGACCACTCTAGGCGGCTTACAACATAAGGATAACAAGTTATAAAAAAATTTATAACAATTAATTAATTAAATGATTCTACGAGATGGGAAAAATAAAAATAAATCAAATAAAGAGGGGGGGGGAGGAAAGAGGACAGGAATTAACCAGAAGGGAAGGCCTGCCTAAACATCCATGTTTTTAGTTGGTTCTTAAAAGTACCCAGCGAGGGTGAAGCGCGAATCTCCGGAGGTATCAATTTGGCATGCTCTGTCCACCAACTTTCATATATATATTTTTTATTCTAGAAGGGAGTTAGGGTCTTTCCCCAAATATTTTGAGGGTGAGGAGCCATGGTGTGGCTGTCTAATATCCAGGACTCAGCATGAATGTCCGCTTCCCTCAAAGTTTGGAAGCTTCCTGCCCTTGTTTCGGTTAATCGCCACTAGGTTTTTACCTCGAGGCATCTATAACGAAGCCAAGTTGGAGAATGCCACCGCTTAGCAGCAGAGCTTTGCTTGGCACACCAAGAATCCCAGAAGGAAGACTTCCAGCCAGAAGCCCATATAAAGGAGCCACTGCTATTTATCTGAATCGACTTTTTAGGAGAAGAGCCTTCTAAGAGAGCAGAAGCTTTACATGCAGGCCAGTCAGTTCCCAGACTTCGCCCTCCAGATGTTCTTGGACTTCAACTTCCAGAAATTCTGGCTGGCAGAGGTGGTGGTGGTGAAGGCTTCTGGGAGTTGTAGTCCATCTGGAGGGCCCAAGGTTGGACACCACTGGAAGGTGGGCAACTTCGGCCCATCTGGAGGCTTCACAGACAGCCCAAAGGTAAAGGTAAAGGTAAAGGTTCCCCTTGACAATTTTTGTCCAGTCGTGTTCGACTCTGGGGGGCGGTGCTCATCCCCGTTTCCAAGCCATAGAGCCAGCGTTTTGTCCGAAGACAATCTTCCGTGGTCACATGGCCAGTGCGACTTAGACACGGAACGCTGTTTACCTTCCCACCGAGGTGGTCCCTATTGATCTACTTGCATTTGCATGCTTTCAAACCGCTAGGTTGGCGGGAGCTGGGACAAGCGACAGGAGCTCCCTCCGTCGCATGGATTCGATCTTACGACTGCTTGGTCTTCTGACCCTGCAAGCACAGGATTCTGCGGTTTAGCCCACAGCACCACCACGTCCCTAGACAGCCCAAAAGGGGAACCAAAATGAAACCAGAAAGGCAGGAGGGAAGGTGATGGTTGAGGCTGTGGGGGAGAAGACCCTCTATCTACTTTCAATGACCAAAACCCAGCGCTTAATAAAGACCCCAAAGAGCCTACAGAGCCAATCACAGCTATTTGTGTATTCATGCCTCTGCATGCCAAGTTGAACCTTAGACAAGGAAACCACACTTCTGGTCTTGCTGCAACCTGGCATGGCCATTCCATCTCACCTTGAGTCTTCTAATCTCCTCTGATCTCTTCCTCCAGACCAATTCAGGGTGATCCAAATGAACTGAAATGGAAGGCCCTTCCAGTATCATTGATTGCCCAGCACCACCAAGGCTGGGACTCTTATTGCCTTCTGTCAGAGAAGCAAGGCAGTCCAACGGATTGGAGTGCATCACCAATGAGCAAAGCAATCCATTAGGAGGACATCTTCCCAGATTGAGCTGTCTTGGCAAGCAGTGTTGGAAATAGGTTCCATGATAGGGTGTAGAGTCAGCCTTCCATCTGAGACTCCAAGAATGAACTCCTCTTTTTCAGAATTCCCGCTGACAGAAAGCAAAACAATGTGGTGCTGGGAGGCAAGTCCCACTGCGAAGATGGGGAGTCCAGCTCAATAAGAGAGCACCTGATTCACAGATCAAGCATTTCTGGCATCTCCAGTTTGGGGGAAACTCCCCTTTGAACCCTTGGAGAAATCCTACTGCTCAATGTCAGCAATACTAATATGATACAAGACCACATGACACATTACACACAGTGCATTATTAAAACAAGGGATTCCTCAAATGCTGAAAACATTTGACTTTCACAGTAGGAGTTCTGCATGCCTCCTGAAGTTTGCAAATTACCTTAGCTTTGATATGTGGTTAGTCTTCAGGAAGGAAACCCAGGCTCCATGTGAAAAGATGATAGCTCGGTCACAAGGGTTTGTCTGAATCACATCTCTGAAATGCTAAACGATTTCAACATCTAACGACGGTCCCTCTTTAATATACAGTAAAACAGTTTCACATGTTGTTGCTCACTTGGGCAGCAATACAATAGCTTCCCCGAGCATTTCCAGGTGGTACTGGGAAATATATGTTTCCTAAACTCTAGAGATCCACTGTCACTTTGTGTGAAAATCGCAGGTCAGCAACTTGACACCCTCAAGATGTTGTTGGACCTTCATTATTAACTGTGCTGATGAGAACCGATGACTCAGACAGATCAGTAATTCCAAAAGGAATCAGCCTGCTTCTGATCAATTTATGGTAGGTCCCAATTGCGTAAATGGCCAGGTGTAGTTTTGGAGCAATGCAAAGTGAATTTATGAAGTGATTTCGATCCAACGCCCAAATCAAATCAGACTGAGGACAAAACAATTCATGCACCCAGTGTGTTTTTTAAAGCAGGATTTTAAGGCACCCAACACACAGCCCCCTGAAGCTGTCTGTCTGGATTTTGTCAGGTTTGCTCTCCTCCATCCGGTCTTCAAATTTCATGGACATCAGTGCACGAAGAAAAAAAATGAATGGATTGCGGGATTTTCCGACACACTTTCTTTACAAATTCATACCGCTGTGTAACACGAACAATCCCAAAAATTCCTGGTTTGTCACCAGTAAATAAGGCTCTTTCTTTACTGGTAAGGAATAGACTGAAACTAACGAGTTTGTTTATGTTACATAACAAGATTTTGGCCATTGATTCCAGGAGGGGGCCTTTGCATTCCGGACCAAGTCAGGATACGTTCTGAAGCCCCAAACTGGCCTCCAAACCAAACTGGGGGAGCAATGCAAAGCCATAATATAGAGGTTAAAAAGGTAAAGGTTCCCCTTGACATTTAGTCCAGTTGTGTCCGACTCTAGGGGACGGTGCTCATCCCCGTTTCCAAGCCATAGAGCCAGTATTTGTCCGTAGGCAGTTTCCATGGTCACATGACCAGCGCAACTAGACACGAAACGCCATGACCTTCCCACCATGGTGGTATCTATTTATCGACTCACATTTTTACATGCTTCTGAACCGCTAGGTTGGCAGAAGCTGGGACAAGCGACGGGAGCTCACTCCGTTGCGTGGACTTGATCTTACGACGGCTGGTCTTCTGACCTTGCAGCACAGAGGCTTCTGTGGTTTAACCCGCAGCGCCACCATGTCTCTAATATAGAGGCTACTAATAAATAAATCCAGAGGTACCCAGTGTAGTACGAAAAACTCACTGGGGTAGTGGAACTAGTAAAGGTAAACATTCCCCTTGACATTTTAGTCAGTCATGTCCGACTCTAGGGGGCGGTGCTCATTCCCGTTTCCAAGCCGTAGAGCCAGTGTTTGTCCGAAGACAGTTTCCGTTGTCACGTGGCCAGCGCGACTAGACACGGAACGCTGTTTACCATCCCACCGAGGTGGTACCTATTTATCTACTCGCATTTACATGCTTTCGAACTGCTAGGTTGGCGAGGAGCTGGGACAAAGCGATGGGATCTCCCTCCGTCGCGTGGATTCGATCTTACGACTGCTGGCCTTCTGACCCTGCAGCACACAAAGGCTTCTGCGGTTTAGCCCGCAGCGCCACCACGTCCCGCAAGGAACTAGTAAAACTATTCCTTAATTATCTCACTCACCTTTGAAACCCAATCACGGCCACTCTAAGGCTGTTCTGATTTGACAGCAGGAAGCAACAATGACAATAAATGAATGCCCAGCTAGTTTGTCATTTCAAGTAAGGGTAGAGCCTAGTCTCCTTTCACTCATGTTGATGGACATTTCAGCAGGCAGGAGCAGTGGTTAGTGGTCTAAGCTTGGGGGATCCACCTTGAAACTTAGAGGTAGGTTTTCCCCTCTGCTCCATTCATGCGCTACTCTTGACTGCCAGTTGCACCAACTCCTGCACATGGGTAAAACTTCTCTTCCCCCCCCCATAGCACACGTTTTCTCCGGGGGGGGAGAGAGATCACTCCCTAAAGATTCTTTGCCCACCCCTCTCATGAAACAAGGAGGCAGCTAATTGCTACTAACCGTTACCATTCAAATTTTCATTTTTATACCCCAAGATTTCCTCTTAGCCATTCTTTTTCTAACGTCTCTCTTATGTATAGCAGTTTTTTTGTCTTTGTTTTTGTTCTGAAGAGCTCCAGAGGTCTTCCTTCACAGAAATAAACAGGGCATTTTAAAGGAGGAAGAAAAGGGGGGGGAAGGAGGAGGGAAACCCACAAGAAATGAATCACGCTTTTCATAATTTTGAAAAGCGAGGGAACCGTTTGGAAGCCAAGGCAATTATCTCTCCGCATTAACAGCACCACCAGCTCACGCCAATTTGCCACAAGGCTGAGCATTTTGTAGGGGCGTCTATAAAAATAATAATAAGGGTTTGTGTTTTTTTAAAAAGTGTACGGTCAACACAAAACTCTGCATTTTTGCATTGCTGTTTTTGTTTTAGACTTTATAGAGGCAATGAACAAGTGTGACATCATCGTTCATTTGGCTAAGAATGAAGGCTGAGAAGGATTTTCTTTGAACATGAGAATTTTTTTATCTATTTACAGAAGTATTATAAGGTATTGGGGGGAAAATCACCCCTCCTTTCGAAACCATAGATGTTACCATTTGGGAAGATGGGATTATCTCGTGTCACAGAAGGGGAAAGCGTTACATTTTCTAGTATAAAAGAACAAAAGCTCTCTTCATCAAATTAATTAAGGAATCAGCAAATCCATGTTAAGTTCTGATCCAAAAGAAACTAGGGCTGTGCGTGCTTCTCCTGACTGAATCCGGAGGCCAATTCAGGGCTTTGGATTCTATCCCAATTTGCTCTGGAGAGATTTGAAATCCGACCAAAGTGATCCGTGCTTCAGATCAAAGTCAGTTTGTAAGCCTCTCATTGACTTTTACTGGAAAACCAAGCTATAGCTATAGAGCTAAACCAAAAGAATTTGTAAAAAAACAGAAAAAAATTACATGCATCTTATACATTAGAAAAGCCGCATTTTGCAAGCATTTTAAAGACAGGGAAATATCATCTTTAAACATGCTTTCTGGCACTTGGTGTTAGTTTTTTAGCTGAAAACTTTGGAGATATATGGAGCCGCCTGGAGTGGTTGTAATTGACCGGATAGGCGGGATATACATAGAATGAATGAATGAATGAATGAATGAATGAATGAATGAATGAATGAATGAATGAATGAATAAATAAATCCAGAAGAATAACTGTGTTCAAGGGCGTATTCATTCAGAAGGCACAGATCAAGTTGCTTCACTTCCAGATGTAGACCGAACATGATCCTCAAGCATTCTTTCTGTTTGTCCCACATCAGAGATTTGGACAACAACTCCCATTATCTGTGGCCACTAGCTGATGGGATTTGTGGCCCAGACATCTGAAATGGGCCCAGTTACAGAGGACTGATCAAGGATTTCTGTCTGCCCCCAGTTCACCCTTCCCTTCTGGACTTCTTCACTCCCCAAGCATTAAGCAGCTACATTCAAAAGCCACTTGAAAATAATTTAATTTTTGCTTTGTAATACATACTTCCTGCCATTAGGCAAGCATTTAGCTATTGAGGTGTTGGGTTTTTTTTTTATTTTGTTTTTTTTTTCTTTTTTCAGTTCACTGAGCCAGGCCTTCTGCAGCACTAAGTGTTATGGAACGGATCTTCCTTCAAAAACACCTCACTCGTTTAAGGCTGTGATCGGATTTCCTCTTCCTACTAACAGGATGCTTGGGACAATCTTTTGAAACAGGACATATGAAATTACAAAAGCCAAATTAGCAGGATGCTGCCCAACATCTGTACGTGTAGAAGACGTCGGATGGTGGTTAAAATTGCCGTGTTTAAGGGAAACAATCTTGTTTTGAGATTTCTTTTCTCCCCTTTCCATCAGGCAGCGGGTGGAATTATTTTTATTGAACCCTCACTGACTATATAAAAAAAAACTTGTTGTACAACTTCCCATGGACAAAAGGACCCAACAAGGAGTTTATGATAAGGACAGCAATAGACAACTAGAGCCCCAAGGCAATGATAGTTATGGGAAGATATCCGTAAAAATGTTTCCTTTTAATAAAACAAACCCAAACAGTTAACTGAAAGGCAAGCTGTTTTGGGATTGATGAAGAATCAACCATTCCCTTGAAAGCCATCAAGACAATTAGCAGAAGACAAAATGGGACAGGGCATTGGTTACAAAGATGGGAGGAGAGAGCTGGCAAATTAGTTTATCTCCACCTTAGGATACAGATCAGCATCTTTGCAGCAGCATCTTGTAGAGGCAGCACCTGTCCTCGAACATCTCATGCTACCTCTAGACATCACACCTATTCCTTCTATTTCCCAGCTCCTGGGGAGAATGTTGATGTTTACGCAGCCAAGGCAGCACCACCCACTCAAAACAAGGAAATATGAGTAGGCTCTAGAGATGCTGAAAAGAAATATATATATCTCCTCCATTTACAGATAAACAAATAAATGGCCAAAATCACACAGATATTTGCATTGAACTTGCTGTAAGTTGCCAAAGCTAATAGCAGCTAATTGATGACAAGGTGCTGGGGTTGCATCTCAATTGTGCAATTGTGGGGGTGATGCACCCCAGCACTTTGTCAATTAACAACAATTAGCTTCAGCAAGTTATGCATACTTTACATAAAGAATAGGTTTCTGGCCATTAAATCCTTATTGGGGTGTTCTTGGATAGACAGTGGTGCCTCACTTAGCAATGTTAATCCATGCAGCAAAAATCGCTGCTAAGCAATTTTATCACTAAGCGATATTAAAAAGCCCATCGAAATGCATTAAAACCTGATTAATGTGTTCCTATGGGCTAAAAACTGAACTTAAAGCAAAGATCCTCCATAGGGGCGGCCATTTTTGGTGCCTCTAAAGGGAGGCAAAACAGTGGGTGGCCATTTTGTTTACCCGGCGGCCATTTTGGAACCTCCGATCTGCAAGCCGAAAATGGGGGCTTTGCGATGATCGCTTCCCCGCAACCATCGCAAAGCGAAATTTCCCCATAGAAACCATTGCAAAGCGATCACTCTTGCGATGGCAAAAAAGTCCATTGCAAAGCAATTTCATCGCTATATGGAGCGATCGCTATGCAAGGCACCACTGTATATTCCACAATTGCACAACTGAGATGCAACCCCAGCACCTTGTCATCAATTAGCTGCTATTAGCTTTGGCAACTTACAGCAGGTTCAACACAAGTATCTGTGTGATTTTGGCCATTTATTTGTTTATCTGTAAATGGAAGATATATGTTACTTTTAAAGCAACAAGCCCCATCATCCTCCATTCAGCCCAGGCTAGACAACTTTGGAAGTTGTAATTGGACATGATGTTTCAATTATACATATGTATTTTTCTTCCAAGAAGCTCAAAGTAGTGCACTATGGCTGTCTTTCTTCTGATTTCAGTCCTGATGCTCTGAAGTAGCTCAGGATGAATGACAATGACTGGGTCAATATCTCCTAAAGAGTTGAATGATTTAGGGAGGATTAGAACCCAGATCTCACAAATCCCACCCTAACTATCCAACCACTACACTGCACTAACCACCACCACCCAGAATGAAGCTTATGCAGTGGCTACAGAATGCATATTGAGATTCGGGCTGGGTGGAAAACTAAGAGGAATAAAATAGAGTGTCTGGGAAAAGGAGATATATTGATATTAAAAGGGTAGAGAGAAGCATCTCATTGTGTGGGTAACGCATTTCCCAGTCCACAGTGGGAAGCCCTGTTCTTATTTGCTTGTTTTATGAAATTATCTCCAGGGAAAGAAAGACCTTCCTATAGAAATCAATGCAGAAACCTTGCATTCTAATCTAGCTGGCCCAGAAACCTGGACGCCAGTTTCCTCACCTTGTGGACCATTGCAAAAGACTAGAGTGAAGACGTTTTGTTCTTCTAAATTCTTTAGTGTGAAATATTATTTAAAAATACGTAGCCATGCTAATATAAATTTCAACACGACTGTCATTCATGGTCTCCAGATGGCAGTTTGGAAGGGCCAGTGGGTGGGAAGGAGCTGCTTGTGACAATCTTGCCGGTCGCTGTATTTATTTATTTGTTTGTTTTTCTTTCATTTATATCTGACTCCTGCATGTCTGTGCCTGAAAAAGCATATCGCCCCCCCAACACCCCAGTCCCACCATCCTCACAGGTCTGTTTGGTGATGGGAAACCTTCGCTGCTCCCAAGCTGTGGAACTCCTTCCCACTGGAAACTTTACTGCCGTTCCATGGACAGACCTTTCTCTTCAGGCCGCCTTTTAGTAAAGAACTGGCTGTTAAGAAGCTCTTTAACTCCCTTTATGAAATATTCTTTACAATCTATGATAGGATTTAACTTTTTTTAAATGTTAGTAATTTATTGCATTTTTAATGTTTGTTTTTCCAGTGTTCCATAAGACATTTTGGGTCCCCTTGCTTAGAGAAAGTGAAGTGTTAAATAAATAAATAAATTTAGACACACACACCCCTTTTTTTAATCTATGAGCCGAGGATCTGCTGGATAGCTCCGTGGTTGGGAGTTCAATCCCCCACAGTGCTTCCTTGACAATGAACCACAGGGACCCCCCAAGCTCTGCAGTTCTAAGAGGATGATGTTGATGGCTTTCCCTCTCCCCATTTTAACCCCTTCCTCAACACTGTCAAGTAGGTTATCCTTAAAGTTGGTTGAAAGGTTGCTCGTGGGCTTTGTGACTAAATCAGTCCTTCCAGCACCCTAACTACTATATCATACTACCGATCACTGAATACTACAGATCAGGTTCTGGGTGATTTGCAACAGCTCCGTTGTTAGCCCTATACCAGCCTGAGGAAGAAGGTAAAACTGAGCGAGTATGTTGCCTATTGTTTTCATCCCCACATTGTAGATTAGTCTGAACGCTGGATACAAAATCTTGCAGTGCGATAAAACTCTCATATGCTCCTAAGTGAGGCTGGAAGAGTGTGTATTGAGAAGAGACAGGCTCAGTCCAGCTTTGCAGTGTCGTCCACAGTGAACATGGCAGAGACAGAAATAGGTGAGGGTGGTTTCTCTGTAGCCAAAATGTCTCTCTTAAGCCAGAACATAAGTCAATTTGCTGCAAGTGCCCCCGTCAGACCTCCATCAACCACACAATCACTTCCCGACTCGTTATGGCCACTGGCTTGGCTACAGACTAGCTGCATTTTTTAAAGAGGTATGAGGATGAACACTATAACAATAAGGTTCTGTGTTAATTGTGTTTTCTTCCGATCAATTCGCCCACATTTTAGGGATTAACTGCAACATTTTACTGCAGGCATCCACCTCCCTGTTCCATGGGTGGCTGCTTTTATCAGTTTTGCCAATGACAATATTGATGTTTCACCTATCATATCTTGTAGTGTTTGGCTGTGCTTACATATTTTATTTTGTATTTTAACTCCAGCTTCTTTACTCAGGATTGAATGGGCAAGATTAGCATACAGATGATCATAAAGAAGAAGAAAAGAAAGGGGGTTTAAAAGAAGGGTGAAGGCGACAGAGGACAGAAAGAAGGAAACAGTGTCAAAGACAGGGCTGGAGAAGATGAAGAGTAGGAAACAGAGGCAGAGGGGAGAGGAGGGGAGGAGGAAGAGACAGTGGCCAAGTTGCCCTGAAGCTCACAAAAAAAGATGATTAGGAAGACTTCATGCAAAAAAAAAGGAGGAGCAGGAGGAGGCAGTGCCAAAGAAGAAGAACCTAATGATGGAAATAGTGCCAGAAATGACAGAAACGAAGACTGCGATGAAGACATCGCCAAAGATTGGCAGAAATAAAATAAAGTCAACCATGATCAAGATAGTCAGAAACATGACCGGGGGGGGGGGGGAGATAACAAAGAGGACTGTGATGGAGATGTGATCAAAGACAGTGTCAGAGAAGAGGAAAAACAACAAGGGAGGCGAAGACTGAAAAATAAAATAAATAGCTGGGAACAACGGTCCCCACTCCCAGACCTCCTTTCTCTCGAGGAAACCAGTGCCAGGCTAAGGGCCATGAGGACCAAGCCCAGCCCAATCCGGCTGCTGCAGCAGCAGCAGGAACAGCAAATGCCAGCACAAGCGAGAGGCGAAGGCTGAGCGCCAGGCTTCCTGACCTGGTTCTGATGTAATGCCTTTTCATTGGGGGGGGGCAGGATGATAGTGGAAGAGGGTGCTGCTGTTTGAAGCCAGGGAGCCCAGGGAACTGCCGGAATCCCTTGCCATCCATCCTCCCTGCTTGGAAGCCTTCGAAAGAGGGTCCATCTGCTCCCTGTCTCCCCGGATTGCCTCGCCCGCCTCTCTCCTATGCTGTGGGTCTGCTTTTGTGCCAGGCATCGGAAGGCATCTTCCCACCTCACCCCAACTCTAGGCGGACAGATGCTCTGCAGCAGCCTTTCTCCTCTCGGCTCTCCACTTTGCTTCTAAATGCATCTCCCGATGGATGCAGGGAGGGGGCTGTCTGGGGAGGGGAAGGACATCAAGGCTTTAAGATGAAATATCAATTCCTCCTGTCCTGGTGCAAACAGTCCCTTCTCATTATTAATGCATCATGTTAATGAGAGCTGGGGGGAGGGGGGTTCCAGGGAAGGGGTGGTGCAAACAGACCAGGTCACTGTAATGAGGCCATAATTCATAAGGCAGGGGGGTTGTGCTTTATTCCTATGATTTATACCTCACTTTTCCTAGGGGCACCAAAACATAGCAAAGGTCTGGGGAAATGCCCACAAATTCGAAGCGGAAGCAGTGAATCTATTGAGCAGAACACTCCCTTATTCCTCCGTTCCCTTTGTTTAATTTCCTTTTTTTTAAAATTTCCAAAATAAATACAAAAATACAAAATACAATCTAAACCACAGTGCCCCCCCCATACCTACCTTTGGAACAATACTGTTAATACGAACTTCCTTTCCAAAATTATATTGATTGTTGTTTAGAGGCTTTCCCCTTTCCTTTCACTCAAACAATTTCAACAAATCTACCCCAAATGGCATAAAAATCCTTGAACTTATTTCCCCTCTTTTCAACTTCAGTTCAGTAATCAATTTATCATTTAATGCAATGTCCCATACTTCATTACACCAATCTTCTAATTTAATATCATTTTTATCTTTCCAGAATCTACCTATTAATATTCTAATTTCCTTCTTTTTGTAAACAACAGCTTTCCAGAGTTCACAAAATTCTTGAAAAACAAAGTAGCAGAATATTGTTTAATTCAATTGTTTTCTTAATTCAAAATTCAGCTAAGAAACACTGAAGATTTATATATTTAAGTGACGGGGTCTTTGAAGGCTTACCTTTTCTCTGTTCGACTCTTGAATTCCTTTATATTCAGCCATATTTGTGGTGCTGTACTAAAAGTTTCCATCTCTTTTCTTCCCACATTTTTCTCATTTTTAACTTCTATATGGCCTGCAGGTGCCACATTCTCTCCAAGCCTGGAATATCTGTTTCCAATTAATGGACAAGAATTTTGTTTAGTCTGTGTGGTTTTTTAAGAATTTGCCTAAAGTTATGATTTTCTTTATAATGGAGATAACAAAGTAAAGCTTTTTTTAAAAAATCAAATGTGTTGGTGGTGATTAAGGTTACCTCCACCCTTCCTCACAGGCCCTGCCTGACAAGTTAACTTTAGGTCCATGAGTCATTTCCTATGAACTTCTTGGCTATTCTGCAAATTCCCCCAATTCTTTGGGATACAGCCATGACACTTGAAGAGTTATCAACCTCTTATAACTGTCTAGTGTGTGCATATGTGTGATGTGCCATCAAGTCGGAACCAAATTATAGCAACTGTAATAGGGCTTTCAAAGTAAATGAGATATCTAAGGAGTGGTTTTATGCGTTCCACTCCCCCAGTGAGTTTCTGCTGCTGAACGGGGATTTGAACCCAGGTCTCCTGAGTCCTAGTCTGTCACTCTGTCTACTACACCACACAGGGAATCCATTGTAGAAATACTTAAAGACGGGGAAATGATCATATATTTTCAGGCAAGTAAAACAGGACAAAATGGAGAAGAAAGACAGGTCCTAGATTATGTCATGTCTAATCTCTCCAAGGGGGTCATTGATAGGGGATTATAGGATCTATAGTCCTAGAGAGATGGTCCAGGTGGTAGACTTGTTGACTTATTGACAACTGCCCCTACCCAAGGCAGCTGTAGTCTGGAGCTCTGGGGTTCCCTATCTAACCCTTGGCTACTTTTCACATCGTGGAACTTCCATATACAAACACAGTCTACCAACCACTCTGTTCCACACACGTACAAAGCCATCCATCAACATTCCATGGCTGCTGGGCAAGCTCAGTAATCATTGAGCTATTTGAAGGGAGGGTTCTCTTCCACTTAGTTTTTTTTTTCCTCCCTAAGGAGTTTTGTATCTCTACCAGCTTTCAATTCTATGATTCACGTTCCTCCAAGCCCACTGTTAAGAGATTCCCTCCTTCTGCTGGACGGGCGGTCCTACAAAAGGACGGTCATGCAGCCAGAGTGATGATGCAAGGGACACTTAGAATGGGTGACAACAGGCATTAACACCATGATCTGTTCAAGAACTCCCAAAAAAATGTCCAGCTGGCTTCTTCTTGGTACATCTTTACAGAATGGGATGGACTTATTGGCTACTTACATGTGTGGTAAGTGAAATTGTACTAACTAGCTGTTGTGAATTGCTACTAATTAACGAGATGCCAGTTGCATTCCTGGTTATAGGCTTCTTTATGTGAGTGGGAGCCCACTAATTGACACCTCGTTAATTAGTGACAATTGCCACTAATTGCCACCAATAAACACCAAGATGATGAGGATAATTATATATGATGCGCCCATTCAAATTGCTGATAAGATTCTAACCACTGAGTTCAGTAAATTATTTTCAAATTAATTCAGTAGCTGTTCTGATACATGTAATTCTGCTTTAACCTTGTACTTGCAGCTGCAATTGTCTTTTAAATACACTGTAAATGTCCTGGGCTCTCTGTACCTACTACTTACAATCAATTCACTTCTGATTCATGGTGACCCCAATAGGATTTTCAAGATGTACAAGATGTTCATGGAGTGGTTTTACCACACACATACATACATATATACACACACACCCCAACAAATTTCAATGGCTGAGCAAATCTGTTTGAACCCAGATCTTCAAAATCTTTGCCTGACTCTCTGCCCACTGAACTGCAATTTGCTTGGGAAATGATAACAGAGAAGTGCAGATGAACTAGGGAAAATCAAGACACAGCCTCCTTCTCTTAGATCTGCTCAACACAGCAATGCCAGTCACGGCTTTCTGCCTTCTCCTTCGCCGGAGGCATCTGCCTCTCACTTACTTGTCCTGGGTGTAGCTCAGGCCTTGCCAGGATATTTCCCCCTCCCTTCCCCCCCCCCCCCCCCGTTTGCTGCCTGGAGAACCATGGCAGCTAAAAGCAAGGACAAGCAAGAGGACCTGTCCACGTAGCAGACAGAACGAAGCGAGGAAGGCAGGCAAACGAAGAGCAGAGGGGGAAACTTGGCGTGGCTCAAAGGAACATGAAGTCATCCCGGTGCCCGGGTACCAAATGCCAAGACAAGATAGGGAGGGAGGCGAGCGGGAGGAAGAGGGGAGGCCACAGCACAGCTGAGCTCCTGCAGAGACCAATCATTACATCATCCCGGAGAGCCTTCTGGAACTGGAGAGAAAGATCCTGCACCTGTGGCGGGTGCCAAGCTCGGTTTCCAAATGACATTAAGGGCTTTTTACTTCTCCTTCTTCAGAAAAACAGAGCAGCAACCTTTCCTGCAGCTGCATTTTGGCAGGCGAAGATCCTTGCGTGGGAGCAACAGGGAGAAGCAGGCAAAGGGCATGGCAACACCGTCATCTGCCCTGCTCTGGGCTCTGGGCTTCTCGTCTCACTGTTCATTCTGATTTTGTTTTTCCCCCCCTTTGACTACTTGACTAATCACAAGGAGACCCGGTGGTTCCCCATCAGTATTCACTGCGTTTTGTTCAGCCAGCAGAGCACTTGGGAGGGGGAGCGTTTGCATTTCCACGGAGATTGTTTTGTCCCACTTTCTGGACCCGTCGCTTACTATGGAAACGCAGGTGGCGTCGGTTGTCCACTCCGTCTTTTTCCATCTTTGGCGGATCGCTCGGCTGCGGCCCTACCTCGACAGGGCCGCGCTCACTACCTTGGTGCATGCGCTCGTAATCTCAAGATTAGACTACTGCAACGCACTTTACGTGGGGCTGCCTTTGAGGTTGTTGCGGAAACTTCAGATGGTGCAGAATGCAGCGGCCAGACTCCTCACTGGAGTGAGAAAGCACCATCACATTTCTCCTGTTCTGGCTAAATTACATTGGCTGCCCATTCGTTTCCGCATCGACTTCAAAGTGTTGATGCTTGCTTATAAGGCCCTAAACGGTTTGGGACCTCGATACTTGGCAGAACGCCTGCTCCCACCAAGATCTACCCGTACCACCCGCGCGAGCCAGGAGGTGAGGCTGAGGAGCCTGACGCCGAGGGAGGCCCGGAGGGAAAAGACTCGAAACCCGGCCTTCTCAGCGGTGGCTCCTCGCCTTTGGAACAATCTCCCTCCTGAGATTTGCGCGGCCCCTATGCTGGGTACATTTAAAATCCAACTAAAAACATGGCTTTACACTCAGGCCTTCCCTCCTGCCAATATGTAACTCTTTTTTCTCGTCTATCTATCATTTATTATATTTTTTGAAATGTTTTTATTAATGATGTCAATGGATTTATATTATTTTAATTTTATATGTTGTTGTTAGCCGCCCAGAGTGGTAGAACATACCAGATGGGCGGGGTATAAATCAAATAAATAAATAAATAAATAAATAAATAAAAATAATATTTCTGGGACAGTTAAGGGATTTGCTGTGATCTCATTGAGGGTAGCATCCTTCTGTGGAACAGGGATCAATGGTTTAACATTCATTTCTTCATCGTCCTAAGAAAAACATTTTTAATGTTCAAGGTTAGAAAAAAAAGTTTTTTAAAATATATATATATATTTTTAAAGAAAGGGTAATTGATTTCACATTATATCAGATGAGTGATGGAGCAGTAATTTAGAAATGATTTGTCAGTTCAGCTTTATATCACTTTGTCAACTGAACAAAAAAAGGGGGTGTAATGGGGAAGCAGGTGAAAATAATGGCAGAGGGAGTGACAGCATCCTATCGGGAGAAATGTACCTAGTTTGACCCCTTTTGCAACACATCTGCCCATAATCATTAAACATTTCTGCGTGAACAACAACAAATATCAATCAGCTTTTGAAGAGACCGTATTGTTTCATTTGTGTACATTTTGTTGGAAAGCTTATACCGAACAAAACTTGAAAGTCGTTAAGGCCATGCAACACTATTTGTTCTTTGCTGCCAGAAATTAAAACAGATTCACCTCTCCCTATTCCCATCCCAGTAGTTGTTAGCTGAAGCCTCAATTCTGTCTTTCCTCCTGTTAATTCAATATGACATACGTAACTTCCTCCCTGTCCTCACTTTACTCACACAACAGCACTGCGAGGATCAAGCGGAAAGAGGGTGTGACTGGCCAAAGTTACCCAGTGAGTTTCATAGTTTAGTGAGGACTAGAATGTTGGACTGAGACATGAGAGATCTTTTCTCCTCTGAGCCACCAAACATGCCAGTTGACCTTGGACCTTATGATAGTAATCAAATTACACCCAACCCTATTAAGACTCAAACTTGTGCCTTTCATCTTAGAAACAAGCAGGTACCTTAAAAACTTCAGGGTACCCAGAAGCGCATCCAAATCAGTGGACTAGCTGTGCTGACTAGGATTTTGGGGAGTCATAAACCAAGTACATCTGGAGACCCAAGGTTGGGGACCACTAAACTAGATCATTGTTTTGCCCCTCGATGCCTAGTTGTTCCTTTGGATCATGTGCTGACCTGTAAAAAAAAACACTGCTAAAAGCAAAAGGTTTCCACAAGGAACCACGTTTTTCAAAAGTTATTGGGAACCAGTCATGGCATACAGCCATGAACACTGAGCACTACAGTCTTGCCCCTATTGTACCCCACATCCAAATAGGATGGTCTGGTGTAATATAATTCAGCTCCAAACAAGTAGATGTAGCATTCAGGGAAAGCTGTAGAATCATTATTAGACACCTGAAGCCAACCCCGATTGATAAAATCAATTACTTAGCAGGCATTGCACCCTGTGACTTATGGAAAGAGGTAGACGATAACAGGGAAGCATCTACATCAAATGCTGATCCGCTCTCCAACTACCGTCCTGTCCCTTCCAGATTAAAATCAAGGAAAAGTGTTTTCAGAACATCTGTAAATCTTGAAGAGACAGCAGAGAATGTCAGGACTATAATGGAGAAAGAGAGAGCAACCTTCCCCTTAAAATGAGTGGAAAGTCTAGCCTCCGGTCCCATGAAGTTGTTTGGAAGTCATTTGATAGGCTGTGGGGTGGAGTCGGCAGAACCAAAGCGAACCTGAGAAAATGGGGGTTTCACACTGACACCGTCCTCTGCTGGTGTAAGAAGGACAGAAAACGTCACACCTATGCCAGTGTCCTCAGTGCCCTTCAGCATGTACCATGGGGGGTTTGATGGTAGCTGCCACAAAAGCTCTTGATGCTGCCTGCAATTATCCACTATGTTTTATTAATTGTGCAATTGTAACAACTGTATTTCTCACAGGAAGGAAGGAAGGAAGGAAGGAAGGAAGGAAGGAAGGAAGGAAGGAAGGAAGGAAGGAAGGAAGGAAGGAAGGAAGGAAGGAAGGAAGGAAGGAAGGAAGGAAAAAAGAAAGAGAGAGAGAGAGAAAGGACTGAATAAACAAACAAACAAAAAACACACCCCATCTTCCGACCTAGACGCCAGCCCTTAAGCTCTCTCCCTCCCTTCTGACATATTAGCAAGGATAGAAACATTTCTTAGAGGGGTCTCTTGAGGTGGACCCATCAGTGGGTGCTCAACTGCCATTAGAAATTCCAACAGTGCCAGGGAGACCTCGGCCTGCCACTCAGAGCAATGGGGTGTCTGCGGACCTGCATTCAATGGTAGCCATTGCCTGAAGAGGTTAAACCCAGATGCCACCTCAGAAGTGTAAACAAAAGTGTAAAAGAAGCAAATAATTTCTGACGCTGATTGGCAGGAGATGTGTAGAATGGATCTTGCTCGTTTCCTTTTTCCTTTTCTTTTTTCTTTCTTTTTTATTATTATTTTTTCAACTAGAAAGTTCCCAAATTTGCCGATTCTTTAGCCTAAATTCAGTTAGTTCCACCCAATGAGGACTTAGTAGGTCAACACATAAGTAACTTGCCTTGATTCAATGAGTCTGTGCTACTTGGGTCTCACAAGTAGATTGTGGGATTTACAAGCAAAGTGCAAAAAACTTGAGAGAATAAACAAAAGCATTGCTGGCTTGTTTGTTTGTTTTTGTAATAGTTTGCCAGATTTGTCAATCCAGGCCAAGGCTTTGATTGATCATTTCTTAAAGATCTGGGTGTGACTCCCTCTCTGTTCAATCATGTTAGTACTAAACAGAAATAGTCATCTCTTTTTTTCCTGACAGGCTTCTCATCTTTAATGTGTCAGACAGGTATAACGTGACCCTCTGCATTGAGAACAGCCAAATTTGGGCAATGCAGACAACTGAGAATGTATCAGGAATGTCACTCCCGTTGAAGGCAGCAGGAAAAGAGGAGGACCAAATACGGGATGGATTGGCTCTATAAAGGAAGCTTCAACCTTGATTTTACAAGAGCTGAGCAGGGCTCTTGAGGTCGGGGCATTCTGGACAGCACATCTTGGAATTCACTTAGTCAAATAATTGTTATAATTTGAAGGCAACTTGATAGCACATAGGAACAAAAATTTAAAATTTGACATGTCTCATGGAGGGAGAGATTTATGTAATAAAGCTATACATCCTGAAGATTCTGGGTATTGGGTCGACAGTATGATAAGGGTTGGGGATCTAATTTCTCTTCACAGCACGTTTTCTCTATGTGAGACCTTCTTTTCCATAAGAAATCTTGTGGGGAAATCTCAGAGGATTTCTCGGTTGCTTTATGGTCATTTCCCCTCCCCGAAAAGAAGCAACGATCTTGGCAGAATTCTTATAATCCCTGCACAAAGTGGTAGGTTTCCTGCGCAAGATTCGCTAGAAAGAACATGGAGCAGGGCAAAATTTGGCAGCTTTGTGTGCAGAACGACAGGATTTTAAAAACCACAAAACGTTGTTTTTGTGGGAAATTGGGAAATCTCCTGGGCGCAGACGGACATCTTAGCAAGGAGTCTCTAGGCATAGAAAATTGCCAAGAACCAGAAATGTTTCAGTTGCTGCCCATTTTCTTACTATGTAGTTCATGCCCACTGATGTTGTGGATGGATAATGCAAGAAACAACACAAGAGATAAAGTGAGCGCAGCCCAAATATTTAGGAAAGATATTCCAGACTTGGGATCTCGTATTCTTGGACTACACCTCCCACAAGCCCCAGTCACTGGCTGTGCAACTCACGCTTCTGGGAATTCGACTCCAAGTATATCTGGGGCTTCAGATTTGGAAACCACTGAACTTTGAGAGCTAGAAAGTTCATCTAATGGCCACATAGGAAAAGTGGAACTGACCCGATGCCATGGCCCCTTAGCAAGGGCCACAGAGAGGGGGCTGAATCAGGCATGTGTTGGACTTCTCTAGACACTGAAGCCCGGATGTCAGGCAAAACATATAGCCCTGTGGGTCTTGCGGTAATGGGGGGCGTCTGGAGCTCTCCACGAGGCTCCCCTACATGTTCAACTTGCCTCTTAGCCAATTCCAGTCCAATCTGGAGCCCTCAGCCTCTGCCAGAGTTCAGATGTAACAGGAGGTTGCAAGGAACAATATTATTTTCATGAGCACAGCACTCTGTGTGTGTGTGTGTGTGTGTGTGTGTGTGTGTGTGTGTGTGTGTGTACACGTGCGCGTGTGGTTTTACATTGACAGTAATATGTTAATGGCCTTTGGAGCATTTATTTTAAAAAAAAAGCAGAGTTTTTTGGGGGGGCACTTTAAACTATTTGACTTTTCGATCCATTTTCAGACCGTATTTTAGCATAAGTTGTTTAATTGTGTTTCAGCAGTGTGACCAGTGCTTTTACCTTTAACATCACTTTTAATGCATGTTATGGGTCACCTGAGGTCCCATAAGAAAAGCAAGATGTAAATTGAATTGAATAAATATATTGTGTAGGGGTTCTGGGCCATTTTGCTATTGTTTTAAAGGTTAGTAATGAGTTAGAAATAGGTTTTTAAACACTCTTTTGCAACTAACAGGGACATTAGTGTGTTATAAATTTCATACACATTTGGTAGTCATATTTACAGCTATTTCAAAGCTCTGTGGTGTGCTTGCACTGCTGTAGACAACTCGGCCTCATGGAGAGGTGAGAAAATGAACCCTTTTCCAGCACCCTAACTGGGACTACATACCATGCAGCCTTCTCTGTTCTCAGAACCATTTCCTGCAGTGGGTATTTGACTCTCCCATTATAACAGTTGCATAACATAGTGTACGAATTCCTCCCGTTCATTGTTCATTTTCTCTCTCCCCCACGTGTGTGTGTGTGTGTGTGTGTGTGTGTGTGTGTGTGTGAGAGAGAGAGAGAGAGAGAGAGAGAGAGAGAGAGAGGTTGTTTCAACCAGATGGGCGGGATACAAATCAAATAAATCAAATAAATCAAATAAATAAATAAAATAAATAGAGAAATCAATGGAATACCCTAATAATATAAATACAAGGAATTAGCAGAGGACACCGAAAGTTTTGGGATTTCAGGAAAGGAGTCCCGTGGCCATGAGGGTAAAGGAGAGGGGGTTGCTTTTGACAGCAGATAGATTTGGGTACAGGTAAGAAGACTGCAGCGTGGCAAGGGAAGCCTGAGGGAAAGGAAAAGGTTATCTCAGTCAAGACAGAAGATTGATGGTTGAAGCCAAAAATCAGGGAACGCTTTTTTAAAAAAATTCAAGGAGAAGGAGGGAGGGAGCTTGGTAACATCAAACATCAAGGACAGCTTATGTTCTAAGCGGGGTACCTCACCTCCAATATTTCAGGATGAGGTAACCTGCTCCTGCTCAGACAACAGGCCCCTTACAGTTAAACACAGAAAAACTATGGGTGTAACTGTGTATTTATCTGTGACAAACCCAGACCTACTGGGATATGTCACACAGTTACACTAAGCTGCCACCAACCATTCCCTTTACCAAGTCACACAGACCAGGGATGGATTTTTAAACAATAAAAAGAATAAGGTTTATTTAAATAACAAACAGGGTAAAATAAACAATCAGGTGAATAGGATAAAGTAACGTGGCTTATTCTCACACATACAAGCATACAGTTTGGTTCACCCAGAACCCTTAACTTGAAGCACAGACCCTGAACCTATCAGTTCTGGCTAACCAACAGACACCTGAACCTATCAGGTTGGTACTCTGACACACAGTAGTACCCTGTCTGACACACAGACTCCCACAACAGCTTCTTCTTCCCAGCTGCTGCTTCGTCACAACCCAGTGTCTCTCAGCATCTCTCTCAGCATCTCCTAAACTCTCCACACACGCTTCACATATTTATACAGTACAGCCCCTCCTCCTGATGTCCCGCCTTCCACTCCCCATAGGATGGAACTTTCCCTCCAAACCCATGACAGACAGGTAACATCAGTGCTGTTATGTAACACCTCCCCTCTTTATAAGTTGTTTTGTAGGGGGAAAGCTAAGGTGCTTTTCACCAAAAAACAACCTGTATAAAATACACAACAACAGTTATACATACCATATTATACTTACTCATACTTACATTCTAAGTTAAACCATAGCAAATAGGCATTTCAACATTTACCATATACATTACATTAATTTACCTTTATTCATACAAACCAAATTCAAAACCAGGTACATTTAACTTTTTGTCATCATTATATACACATAGTCCATGTTCTTTCGCCGTCTTCATTCTTCAGGTCTTCTTGATAAGGCGTCAGCAACACAGTTCACTGACCCTCTGACCACCTTCACTTCAAAGTCATAGTCCTGTAGGTTTAAAGCCCACCTCATAAGTTTACTATTGTGGGTTTTCATTGTCTTTAACCATTGCAAGGGTGAATGGTCAGTACACAGAATAAAATGTCTTCCCCAGATGTAAGGCTTGGCCTTCTGGATCGCGTAGACTATGGCCAAACACTCCTTCTCCACGGTTGCCAAATGTCTCTCACCTTTTTGAAGTTTCCTACTCAGGTAGGACACTGGATGCTGGTCACCATTCTCATCCTCCTGGCACAGAACTGCTCCTACCCCGCTGTTAGACGCATCGGTGTAGATGATGAACTCCCGGTCGAAGTCTGGAGCACGCAGGACAGGATAGTTGATTAACGCCTCCTTCAGCCTCTGGAACGCCGCCTCACAGTCGCTGGTCCACGGGATGCGGTCATCAGCCGTCTTCCTCGTCAGATCGGTCAGCGGAGCCGCAATCTCGCTAAACCTCGGGATGAACTTTCTGTAGTAGCCCACCAACCCAAGAAATGATTTGACTTTTTTCTTGGTGTTGGGTCTAGGCCAATCACGAACAGCTTCTATTTTGGCCTCCAGGGGTTTTATCATTCCTCCCCCTACCATGTGACCCAAGTATTTTATTTCTGGGCTACCCAGCTGACACTTGCTGGCCTTTACTGTTAGCCCTGCTGCACTTAACCTCTGCAGCACTAACTCCAGGTGTATCAGGTGATCTTCCCAGGTATTACTGAAGATCCCTATGTCGTCAATGTAGGCCACTGTAAAGTCACTGAGCCCTGCCAAGGTCTGGTCCATCAGCCTTTGGAATGTGGCTGGTGCATTTCTGAGACCAAAGCTCAGGACTCGAAACTCATAGAGACCAAAAGGGCTGCAAAAGGCAGTCTTTTCTTGATCCCTGGGATCAATTCTTAATTGCCAATATCCCTTTACCAGGTCCAATGATGAGATGAACCGACAACCCCCTATGGTTTCAATCAGGTTGTCTAGCCTGGGCATTGGGTAGGCATCAGGAGTGGTTACACGGTTTAATTTCCTGTAATCGACACAAAACCTAATGCTCCCATCAGGCTTGTCCACAAGGACTATCGGAGAGGACCAAGGACTAGAAGAGGGGACGATTATGTTCTCCCTAAGCATCTCGTCCAGCTCCTTCCGCACCTTGTCCCTATAGGGTCCCGTTACTCGGTATGGGGATACTGCCTGCGGGGGTGCATCCCCTGTGTGGATCCGATGCATCACTCCCTTCACTATCCCCGGCTTGTTGGAAAACACCTGTTGATATTTACTAAGCAGCATTTTTAGTTCTTGCTGCTGGTCTTGGGTGAGTGCAGGACTGATCTTTACCTCCTCTGGGTTGTATTTTACTTCCCCTCTACCCTCCCAGAAGGGTAATTCAGCTTCCTCACTCTCAGCTGCTTTTATCGCGAATAAAACCCTCTGTTCCCCTCTGTAGTAGGGTTTTAGGGCATTCACATGAACCACCCTCTTTGCTTGGTTCTCCTCCTGCTCTATTAGGTAGTTCAGGTCTGACATCTTGGAAATGACCCTATATGGTCCTGCCCATTTGAGCTGCAGTTTATTCTCTCTGCAGGGCCTAAGCCAAAGCACTTCCTCCCCTGGGTCAAAGTGCCTCTCTCTAGCTTTGTGGTCATACCATGTTTTCTGTCTGACCTTCTGAGCTTGCAGGTTTTCTGCTGCCAGCTCTAGATTTCTCCTTAGGTCATTCATCAAGGTGTCTATGTATGTTACAACGTCTTGTGGGTCATCCTGGGTGATCTGCTCCCAATTTTGTTTGATCAAATCAAGGGGCCCTTTCACCCCTAAGTGTGCAGCAAACATGTCAGAGTGACCCCTTTGTAAGATCATGGGGCGATACGTTTCAGGTACCACTAGCTGACTTCTGATCCCATCTCCCCCTTTTGAGATATTCCTCAGGGTCTCTCTATATAAAATCCCCTTTTTCTCCAGAAATCTCACTGGGGTTTCAGGTGTTAGCTGAGCGTCAGTCACCTGTTCAAAACACTTTTGGAGAGTGGCGTCTGCCTTTTGCTCCTGTCCAAATCTGCTGTCTGTGGTTAAGGTTTCCACCACAGCTTCTGAACTCCCCTCTGCTTCCGTCTCTGGCTCATCATTACCCCCCTGAACTGTCCCTGTGGTGGCTTGTGAGCGTGTAATCACTAGCACCCTTTTCACATGTTCAGCCAGGTCATTTCCCACGAGCACGGCTGCTGGCAGAGTCGATAAAATTGCTAGCCGCCAATCTCCCCTCCAGCCTTGAAAGTTGACAGGTACCTCTGCTACTGGCAGAGAGATTACCTGCCCCTCAATCCCTGCCACCTTCATGCTCTCATTTGGGATTATAAACTCCCTAGGAATAATATCTGGATGGCACAGGGTTACCTGGGAACAAGTGTCCCGCAGCCCCCTATACTGACGGTCAAGTATTCCTACGTCCACCCCGGCTGTCTCAAACAACTGAGAATCTGTTTTCACCAGCAAGCAGCGCTTTACCTCCACAAGAGGACCATTTTCCTCAGCCTGATCAGCATAGGTAGCTGTTCCAGACTGAGTAGCCATGGCAACAGGCTCCCTCAGTGACACTGAGCCTTGCTCTTTCTGGACACAGAACACAGCTTTTGGCTTGGTCCCACTAGCATTCTGAGGCACCATTCCTTTTAGCTGCTTTAATTTCTCACACTCTGAGATTAGATGACCCTTTCCCTGACAGAAATAACATTTTCTGGTGTATTTTGATTCTCTCTCATCTTGTTTTGGTTTTCCCTCCAAAATCTGAGGTCTTGGTTTCATGTCTGAGGGCTTCCCTTCACCATGGGCCCCTCCCCCTTGCTGGCTTTTCCCTGGTCCCTGAGAGTACTTGCTGTAGGTTTCTTTGGGTTTACCTACAGATTTCCCCTCACCCAAGGGCTTTCTTATTTGAGAAATAAAATCTGCGACCTCCGCGGCTTCTGCCACAGATTTCGGTTTCCTTTCCCTCACCTGGAATTTCAATTCCCCATGCAGGACTGAATAGAACTGTTCCAGTGCTATCAAGTCTTTAAGCTGCTCATAGGTCTCTGTTCCCTCCTGCGATAGCCATTTCTCAAGCAGCCTCACCAATTGGGCCCCCACTTGGGTAAAAGTCTGTTCTGGTTTCTTGGTGAGGGACCTGAATCTTTGTCTCAGCTGCTCTGCATTTATCCCATGTCTTGCAAACACCAGTTTTTTAAACTCTGCAAAATCTTTCATCAGTTCCTTAGGCATCTCGGCATAAACCTCAGCCAGGCTACCACTGATTAAAGATCGCATGATGGTCATCTTCTCAGTTTCCCTCACTGAGAAGTCCACAAACGCTCTTTCCACTAAGGAAAAGAACACCTCAGGACAATCTCCCTTGTGGTACACAGGGAATTTCTTCAGGTCAGCCTTAGACAATTGGCCTCCCTCAGAATCCCTATTATTATTATTGTTCTGGTTCATCAGTTCCAGTTTTCTTAATTCAAACGCCATTCTCTCTCTCTCCATTCTTTCTTCCCTCTCCATTCTCGCTCTCTCTAACCTTTCCTCCATTTCCCTCACCCTCAGTTCATGCTGTTGGGCTAGGATCAATTTTCTAAGTTCTGGGTTCTGCTCTCCTGTGCTGTCACCCTGCACTGAGCCAAATTCATCCTCAGAACCTTGGTCAATCTGGGGGTCTTTCACATCACTCATTTCTGCCATCTGGCTTCGAGTCAAGGGCATAATCCCCCCCCAGAACAGGCTGCTTTAAAAGTCAAGCCTCAGAATAAAACGACCACTTTTTTCCTTCTTGCCTCAGAACCAGCTCTCCCTAGAGATTGCTGCTGTTCTTCAGCACTAACTTGCAACAGTATCGAGTCAGAGCCTACCCCCCTCTGCTGGGCCTCTCAGCTGGCAAGCTAGCTCACTGTTACTACGCAGTTTTGCCTCAGCTTTTTCCCGCCAAAACTAGGCTACCTCAGAGCACCTTAATCTAAGTCTCCCCAGTTGGCACGTTCTTCTACTAGCGCACCTCCCCGTGAGGTACACCTAGAAGATTACCTACGCGCCTCAGACTGTCCCTGACTAGACCCCCCTTGCTCTGGGCACACTTGCCAAGGCTTTGCTGGACCACTGGGCAACTGGACCAGTCGTATCCCACCCGCTGGACACCAATCAATGTGACAAACCCAGACCTACTGGGATATGTCACACAGTTACACTAAGCTGCCACCAACCATTCCCTTTACCAAGTCACACAGACCAGGGATGGATTTTTAAACAATAAAAAGAATAAGGTTTATTTAAATAACAAACAGGGTAAAATAAACAATCAGGTGAATAGGATAAAGTAACGTGGCTTATTCTCACACATACAAGCATACAGTTTGGTTCACCCAGAACCCTTAACTTGAAGCACAGACCCTGAACCTATCAGTTCTGGCTAACCAACAGACACCTGAACCTATCAGGTTGGTACTCTGACACACAGTAGTACCCTGTCTGACACACAGACTCCCACAACAGCTTCTTCTTCCCAGCTGCTGCTTCGTCACAACCCAGTGTCTCTCAGCATCTCTCTCAGCATCTCCTAAACTCTCCACACACGCTTCACATATTTATACAGTACAGCCCCTCCTCCTGATGTCCCGCCTTCCACTCCCCATAGGATGGAACTTTCCCTCCAAACCCATGACAGACAGGTAACATCAGTGCTGTTATGTAACATTATCTATCTATTTTAACCCACTTTTTTTGATGATGAATATTATCTCCCTGTTGCTCCCATCAATTAAAAAAAAAAGAGAGAAAGAGAGAGATGTCATCAGTCATACAAACCAAAAAGACAAGTCACACAAGGGAAAGATAGTGAAGGAGTAATGTGAGGAGGGAGATCCCATCTTTGAGACAAGAAGGAAACAATGAGCTATAAACGAGGGGGTGGGTTTATAACTAATCGGTTCCCACTTTCTTCCGCATAAATTTTGTTTCTATGAACGCTTTTCTTTTGATCCCAAACATAAACAATTTTTGCAAATTTGGGTAAACACCATTCACAAATGGAGCTCAAAATCATTAATTAATAATTACCAGCTGTGACATTGATTGCGATTTATGGTGAGCCGTCCCAGGGTTTTCTAGGTATTGAGTACTCACAAGTAGTTTATAATTCTCTTTTTGTGGGGCCACTCTGAGAATGGCCAAGTTGTCCAAGGCTAAGCAGGCTGGTTTTATTTTCTAGATCTCAGGAGAGAATTGAACCCTCAGCCAGCCAGGTGCTCCAGCCCACAGAGCGATCTAAGCACAGCTGTTTATGGCATGGAGGAGACCCCATTGGACAGACAAAAGAAAATGAGCTTTTTAGGGGAATGGGGGAATCGCAACACTTAGCACATAGGAAGCAGACAATCAAGCCTGGGCTTTTAGGAGTTAAGGCACAGTGGGAAACACTACCACAATTCTTTATCATTATATGTGCGCTGTGAGGCTTCTGAGAGTTGAAATCTAAAACATCTGGAAAGCCAAGGACTTCGCAGTACAGAGTTAAACACTGAGAACACTTAATTAATTTCTAAAAGAAATCTAGAGCTCTTTCCCCCCACTAATACGAATGAATTTGCAAGTTCTTGCAAAACAAAATGATCTGAAATTAATTTTCAACTTTCTCTAGTTATATGGAAGCATTTCGGTCCAGTTTAAGGCAACCGAGCTTCCATTGCTCGTGATCTAGACCAGTGGTTCTTAACCTTTGTTACTCGGATGCTTTTGAACTGCAACTCCCAGAAACCCCAGTCAGGACAGCTGGTGGTGAAGGCTTCTGGGAGTTGCAGTCCAAAACTCCTGAGTAACCCAAGGTTAAGAACCAGTGATCTAGACCAGTGGTTCTTAACCTTTGTTACTCAGGTGTTTTTGAACTGCCACTCCCAGAAACCCCAGCCAGCAAAGCTGATGGTGAAGGCTTCTGGGAGTTGCAGTCCAAAAACACCTGAGTAGCAAAGGTTAAGAACCAGTGGTCTAGACTGAATAGCTCGTGGTTCTCAAATAGCAAGAGATGTACCACCGATGGGACAAAGAAGGCATCTTGGTGGGAAGCAGGGTTTTCATAGCTATTACATGTGTTTTCTTCAGTCTCTAAGCAGAGGTGGTCAGCCTTTGGCACTCCAGATGTTTTGGACTACAACTCTCACAGTCTGTTGTCCTTGGCAGTGTAAGCTGGAGATCCTGGAAGCTGAAGTCCATCTGGAGTGTCAAGGCTTTGCTACCTCTATGTCCCCCTGCCAGTCTTTTGCAGTGTTTCTTATCCAGAGCCCATCATTAGAACAAAAGGAACTGAGACTGTGTACCAAGATACTCTCATTTAGAGGTCACAAAATTTTGCTGCTGGAAAAGGATGAAACTACCTTTGTCTTTGCTGTTGCAAGGTCTCCATCCTAATACTCTCCCAAGTGATCTCAGCCCTCTTTCCTAGAGAGAAGGAAATGCAAAACAGACGCAATGTGACTGTCAAATATCCGTAGCCAGGTGTCCCTCCTCTTTCCAGGTACATCAGTCTCATGTGACCCAAGCTTAGCCAACAGGGCAACAAACTCCTGGGCACCAGATCATTAGCTACAGCCCAGCAACCTTATGGTTTGATGGGAGCAAACATTAACAGCTTTTAGTACACTTTAAAAAGCTGGACTGGAGGAATCCCTAGCTGGAATTAAGATTGCCGGAAGAAATATCAACAACCTCCAATATGCAAATGATATCACTCTGATGGCAGAAAGTGAGGAGGAATTAAGGAACCTCTTAATGAGGGTGAAAGAGGAGAGCGCAAAAAAAGGGTCTGAAGCTCAACATCAAAAAAATCAAGATCATGGCCACTGTTCCCATCACCTCCTGGGAAATAAAAGGGGAAGACATGGAGGTAGTGACAGATTTTACTTTCTTGGGCTCCATAATGACTTCAGAAGGGGACAGCAGCCACGAAATTAAAAGACTCCTACTTCTTGGGAGGAAAGCGACGACAAACCTAGACAGCATCTTAAAAAGCAGAGACATCACCTTGCCGACAAAGGTCCGCATAGTCAAAGCTATGGTTTTTCCTGTAGTGATGTATGGAAGTGAGAGCTGGACCATAAAGAAGGCTGACTGCCAAAGAAGTAATGCTTTTGAATGGTGGTGCTGGAGGAGACTCTTGAGAGTCCCCTGGACTGCAAGGAGAACAAACCTATCCATTCTGAAGCAAATCAACCCTGAGTGCTCACTGGAAGGACAGATCCTGAAGCTGAGCCTCCAATCCTTTGGCCATCTCATGAGAAGAGAAGACTCCCTGGAAAAGCCCCTGATGTTGGGAAAGAACATGCTTTTAACCAGGTGGTTTTCCCTCTGTGCTCCAGCAGCAGTCCTTGAGCCACTACCAATCAGGGCTAAGTATTCTTTTTGATTTGACCCAACTCCGGGAGGCCATGGAAGACAGGAGGGCCTGGCATGCTCTGGTCCAGGGGGTCACGAAGAGTCAGACATGACTTAACGACTAAAGAACAACAACATTCTTTTTGAACTGAGAGGGAGAAAGCAGGCCTCTTGGCGACTGTTCCAGCCATTGGACTATGAGGACCATGCTGGTCATGATGTTTCCATGATGATGTTTCCACTGTGATGTTCTTCATGAAACACAGGAAGCATAAACACAGCCCTCGTCATAAGGCAATCCTTTGCTCAGCAGAAACCAGCTTTCCAGGCATTTTGCTCCAACCCTTGTCTCCTCTGAAATTGTTGCTTCGGCAGGGAGACGATGCTACTTGCGTATCTCCCAACCCCTTTTTGCGTTAACGGAAGTGTTAAAATAAAGCTGCAGGGCAAGTTATTAAAGAAGGATGGAGGAGAGAGAGCAAGAGAGAGGCTGCAAGGAAGCCGGCATATAGAACACAGCAACACCTATAGGCTATTTATAAGGAGATAAAAATAGGAAGGGAGGAGGGAAGGATGGAGAGGAAGGCAGATTAGAGATGGCTTCGGCAATGACAACAGCAATAAACTTCTCAAAAGAATCAGCCTTAACTAAAAAGAAAATGCCAGTGAGATTAATCAAATTGGGTTGAGCTGTAACAATGTTATGACACATGTTGCACTCCGAAGGGTGAGGCAGGGTTTATCAAGCATATGATCAGTTGCTCAACAAGCCTCCTTGTGAGTAGGTTGCATTGCCATGGGGAGGGGAGTACTTGCACTTGGAAAACCCTTTCCAGGCGTTTAAATAGTGGATCTCCAACGGCAGGAAAATACACAACTTCGGGTTGATCTTATTCCACCCAAATCATCACAGCCTCCAAACCCAGAGATGCTGCTGCCCACATTTTCCCTTGGGGAGAGGGGCCTTTAAAAAGGTCAGAATCCTATTACTAATCCTAAAGTTCTAGATTAGAACAGTGGAAAGGGCCCTGGGGTAGGGAGGTCAAGGGAACTCCATATTTTATTTTATTTTATTCATTCTTGGCAATTTTCCAAGTCTCACCTTAACAAAACTCCTTATTGTGACTTCCCCTTTGACCAGCATAATTTGCCAGCTCCTCACAAAATCAAAACTCTCAGTCTTGCTTCCACTTAAAAAAAACTATTTTTCTACATGGGAAAATGCCAAATTCTGCCCAGCCCAGTGCCCTTCCTGTGGAATCTTGTAGGAAAGATGCCATTTTGTACAGGAAACCATAATAATTCTGCACAGATAAGCATTTCTTCTGAGGGAAACTTACAATAAAACATAAGAATTCCCATGAGTTTCTAAGTTAGTTTTACCTGGGTTTCCTTCAGGAGACAAGTGAAAATGTGTTTCATTCTACTTTCATTATTTCCCCTCACAATCATTTGGGAATGAATTGGGCAGGTTGGAGTGCTTGCTGCTAAATAGTTCCAAGTGATTTATACTATTTCTAGTGATTTATACTACAGTGGTGCCTTGCTTAACGACAATAATCCGCTCCAAGAAATTCACTGTTAAGTGAAAACATCGTAAAGCGAAATTAAAAACCCCATTGAAACGCATTGAAACCCGTTCAATGCATTCCAATGGGGTAAAAACTCACAGCCCAGCGAAGATCCTCCATACAGCGGCCATTTTCGCTGCCTGTATAGCCAGGAATCCATCCCTAAACACAGCGGGGAGCCGTTTTAATTACCCAGTGACCATTTTGAAGCAGGGAACCGATCATTGCAAAGCAAAATTCCCGCATTTAGACCATCGTTTTGCGATCGCAATTGCGATCGCAAAAAGATTGTTGTAAAGCGGATTCGTCGTAATGTGGGGCAATCGTTAAGCGAGGCACCACTGTATTTTGATGGATTGTCTTCTCTTCCTTGTGAATGACAGACTGCCCTGTGACTGTTTTTTTTTTCAAGCAGGGTCTAGGAATGTAAACCGTTTGGGAAGTGAGGTCATGCAAGATTTGTCTCCTCAAATGTCAGGAATTATGAAATCCTCTGTCCCTGAAAACTCGGCCATTGGTCTAACCCCAGAAGATGCTACAATCCTAAATAGATAATAAAGAAGTTTCTCAAAGTACATACAGCGTTCTATCCACTGACGGCCAAGGAATCTCAGTCTGTCCCTAGCTATTCATTTTCTCTCCCTGCTTTTTTGCTGTCTCGATGATTCACTGTATTTTTATCCTACCTTTTCCTCCTTGGAGATATATGGCTCTCCTCCCTGAACCACCACTTTAAGCACCACAACCATCCTGCGAAGGAGGGCTAGGCTGATACTTTTGGTCCCAAGTCACCCTGTGAGGATCACTCCATAAGGCATCTTCTATCTAGACCCACTATTTTGGTCTTATACAGTAACACATAAACTTCATACTGAAGTTCAGCACCTTGGATAGCTGCTATAAAGTTCAGGCTACAACTTCTGCATGGATTCAACACCCAATGGACTCAACTCTCCACTACCAATGGTGCGTTTTCACCACAAATTGTTCTTTCCACCAGAATCCATGATCCTCCTTCACTTCTAAAAACCTGTTCTGGCGTGTTCAGAAACTCACTGATACAGGGGTTTTGGCACCACAAAGTTCTTCTTCGGCTAAATATGGAGAGGAAAAGGTAACTTCTTCTGGAATTCATTGGGTATGAAAATAAGCCATTGAACCTTGCCCAACTCCTAACTACATCAGCTTAGCTTCCGAAATCAGATGAGATGAGATGTGTTTAGGGTGGTGTGGTGGTTGTCACAAGAGTGGCACTCCAAAGTATCAGCAAATTGTTTGGCCGTGATCTAACTGATGCATTTATATCATCAGTATACCCAATGCTTTTCAACATCTATGTTAAGCCACTGCAAGAGGTCACCAGAAGATCTGGAGTAAGGGGTAATCAGTACGCAGACAACATGCAACTCTGTCTCTCTTTTAAAACCCCTGCAGTGGATGCCATCCAGATGCTTGAATGATGCCTGGTTTTAGTTCTGGAATGGACTGGGGCCAATAGGCTCAGACTGAGCATGGACAAAATGGAGATTTTGCTCCTGATGAGCCCCTCTGATAGGCTGCAGGGATTATCCCTAGATTGGATGGCATTACCCTCCTATTTAGAGATCAAGTTGTAATCCGGGTGTTGCTCTGGACTCAGCTCTTTCCTGCGATTCCCAGATTGCAGCCATATCCAAATCGGCCTTTAACTCACTGAGGTTTATCACCCAATTCTGACCCTCCCTAGATGAGGAATTCATCAGGATGCTAGTGGTCATTTCTCGGGTCAACTACTGCAAAGCTCTTTACATGAGGCTTCCTTTGAGGTTGAACCAGAGACTAGAATGGGTCAAGAATGTGGTGGACAGACTGGTGGCTAATGTGAGAAAGTTTGACCACATCACTCCAGTTCTGGCTCACCTCCATGCAATGCCTGCTGTGTCCCAGATCAAATTCAAGGTTTTGATGTTTGCACATTAAGCCTTCCATGGTTTAGGACCTCACTCCTTGTTGGAGCATCTTTCCTCAAAGGCCTCCCAACTCTATGAGGTCCTCCCAGGCAATGCTCCTCTAGGTAGCCACTCATAAAGGAGACCCAGATGTCATCTAAAACAGTGGTCCCCAACCTTGGGCCTCCAGATGTTCTTGGACTTCAACTCCCAGAAATCCTGGCCAGCAGAGGTGGTGGTGAAGGCTTCTGGGAGTTGTAGTCCAAGAACATCTGGAGGCCCAAGGTTGGGGACCACTGCTCTAAAAGACATCGGATTGTCTTCCCAGTGACACCAACTCTGTGGAACCAGCTCCCGGTGGAGCTGCACTAAGTCCCCTCCCTCGTGGTTGACTTCATGCTTCATGTCGTGTCTGTCACCAGAGATAATGATACCTCTTGGTATCATTTATTTTTCTGATTGCTTCTTTATAATTGTATTGTTCCTTGCCTGTTTATTTCATTATACTGAAAACCACCCAGAATAGTGTGTTGCACTAATGGGGCAGAATACAAATCAATGAAATAAATAAATAACGACTACAGCACCCTGGAATAAGTGAGAAAAAGCTTCGTGTTCGGAAGAGAGGATCGGCTCCAGTGCTTGTAGTTTTAACAATTAGGAGCTGGTTCCCCACCATTAAGGAATCCTGCAACAAGACTAACAGATAAGAGGGGAAAGCAAAAGAAGACTGATGTCTCAGCAATGCCCAAAAAAAGACTCGAGATGTCGTTGGAGAGAGGAGGGGGGGGAGGAGGAGAAAACTCATACCTCTGCCAGATTCTGCGGATGCATATATAGCTTAGAGCACAAAAGCCGCTGTAATTGACAGGGCTGTGTAAAAGCAAGCCTTTTCTGTTCGCCAAGGCTCATGCAAAATCTGAAAACAAACCGGCAGCAGAGTCTAGAGAGAGAGAGAAAGAGCGAGGCTGGGCTTTCAATCATGCGGAATGTCTTTCAAGTGCACATTTGCTTGTTATAATGGCAGAAACGACACCTGCCTGGAACGGGATGTGGTGTGCGGCACGCAGGGCTGGCCTGTGACATTTTTAAGGTACTTCGGAAAATATGTCCTCTCCCCTCAGCCTCTCGAAATGCATCCACTCCGAATGTTCGGTTTCGCCCTCTTGCTGATGAAGAGACACAAGAACAGGCTGGTGCAAAGGCAGAGATTCTCACCCCTTATACAGAGAGGATAAGAGTGGGAATCTCTGAGCGGGCCCTACCATGAGGCACGCCGAGGCAGCTGCCCTACACAGTCGAGCTGGAGAGTTGCGAAAGAGGCAATAAATGGTTTGCAATGTACAGTAATTTTGTTGCGGTGGTGTTTTTGCTGCCACAAAGAAGGAGGGACTTATGACACAATAGCACCAATGGCCTTAAGTACTGTCCCCTGATTTTGGGTGCAAAGCGTTGAGATACTTTCTCCTGCCCTGAGTAATGGAGATCAGAGATGTCTCTTTGGTCAGTGGTCCCTGTCTATTCTATGGGGCCAAACGAATACATCAAATGAGTAGGAAAATTGTTCTTCCTATCACCCGGAAACTGGAGTCACTAAGCCTGCATCCCAGGGAGGGGCAAAGCTTGACTTATTAACAGCTATAGTGCAATTTTACTTTCTTGCACTCCATGATCACTGCAGATGGGGACAGCAGCCACGAAATTAAAAGATGCCTGCTTCTTGGGAGGAAAGCAATGACAAAACTCGACAGCATTTTAAAAAGCAGAGACATCACATTGCCAACAAAAGTCCACGTAGTCAAAGCTATGCTTTTTCCAGTAGTGATGAATGGAAGAGAGAGCTGGACCATAAAGAGAGCTGACCGCCAAAGAACTGATGCTTTTGAATTGTGGTGCTGGAGGAGGCTCTTGAGAGTCCCCTGGACTGCAAAGAGATCAAACCTATACATTCTAAAGGAAATTAACCCTGAGTGCTCACTGGAAGGACAGATCCTGAAGCTGAGGCTCCAATCCTTTGGCCATCACATGAGAAGAGAAGACACCTTGGAAAAGGCCCTGATGTTGGGAAAGTGTGAAGGCAAGAGGAGAAGGGGACAACAGAGGACGAGATGGCTGGACAGTGTCTGCGAAGCAACCAACATGAATTTGACCCAACTCCAGGAGGCAGTGGAAGACAGGAGGGCCTGGCGTGCTCTGGTCCATGGGTTCACAAAGAGTCAGACACGACTTAACAACTAAACAACAACAACAACATAGGGCAATGAGTAAAATGACCCAGTTGGGAACGCTGGCATGGAGAAGCCTGCATGGAGAAAGAAATGAGGAGAGGGGAGGGGAGCAAAGAAATGGGTGAGCCACAGTGATCCAGAGGTTAGGTTGCTGATTTTCAATGTACATTTGGTACTCTCTGGTACTTGAAAGCAGCAAGCTAGTGCTAAGCTTGTGACCACTTATTATACTCCAGAAACTCATGACTGTAGTGAAAGAGAATGCTGGGCAAAATAAGCTTTTGGTCTCATCCAGCAAGGCTGTTCCTATTCACTGCCTCCATTCCTTTTTCAAGCATCCTTGGCTACCAGGCCTGCTACCTGCTTCCCAGAACTTGGAAGGAATTACATAGCTGCCTGTAATTACTTATATATAATAATATAACTGGTAATTACAATGTTACTTTTTGAGGCCAAGGAATAACACCCAGGTTTCTTAGGCATAATGTGTAACACCTAGTTACTTCTAGAAGTTGCTTTTAAAGGGGCAATTTAAGTCATTTTAGAGGCATCTTGAGGGAAATTTTTCAGATGTTTTGCTATCCTTTTATCAGTGCTAAGCATCAAGGGAAGTATCCTTTGGTTTTTGAGTCTTTTATAAATATTTCAAGGCGGAATATCAGAACTACCCATTAGAGGGAATCTGAGAGTATTTACAAAAGGCAAGTAGATAAATAGGTACCACCTCGGTGGGAAGGTAAATGGCGTTCCGTGTCTAGTTACGCTGGCCACGTGACCACGGAGGATTGTCTGCGGACAAACGCTGGCTCTATGGGTTGGAAATGGAGATGAGCACCTAGAGTCAGACACGATTCGACAAATTGTCAAGGGGAACCTTTACCTTTACCTAGGGGTGACCATGAAATGTGTTAAGTGATGGATTACTGGTGTACAACAACAAGCCAGCTGCCGAGAATGCAAGGAATAATGCAACCAATTTCTTTTCAAATGCCATGTTCGGAGCTTTGCCCCATTCCAGTGGGGTTAGAGTCCTCTTTCCAAAATGAAAGGGATCGTGTGCTTTGCATGCAGAGGTTCCCAGATTCCGTTGGTGACATCTTCAGCTACAGCAGAAGTCTATAAAAAATTGCCTCCTGCCCACGATATGGTTGACGTGCTGCCACCCAGTGCTGAGTATTGCACATTAGCTGTAGCGGTGCTCTAATCCTGCATTGATTGGGCAGCTCCATATGTCCAGATGGTCGTGGAACAGCCGAGGGCTGAGTTCAGGCCAGGAAGGGTTGACCTGAAAGCCCATGAGCCCAGAAACACACCTAATGAAATCAGCAGGAATAGAAAACCTCCAAAACCAAGGGCTTGCCCTGGTGTAAACAACCTACCCAGATTCCCCCGGAATCAGAAGATAGGAAATGTGCCCAACTCCAGAGCTAAATATAGTCTTCGCCATAATAGGGTTTCCTCCGCCTCACTCAGTTCTTCTGACTGTATATACAGATTATTATTTTTCACCCATTCCCTGCAGGGCGGTGGCTTTATTTGTTTCGTTTTATTTTAAATGGTATGTATTTCTTCTTCTTTTCCTTCCTTTCCCCCCCCTTCCCCCTCCGCATAAGCCTAGCTCCTAGCTTCAAGCCTTCTTCCTCTAAAGTCTTTCATTTTAGTCTGCTGGTTTGTAAGCCCTATATATCTCCCCTTCCTGCCAGAGCAGTAGAAATTGATTCTGGATTAGATTTATAATAGCAAACAGCACACATCTGCAAATGGAAAGCTTTCTCTCTCCTTCTCAGCCGCACGTCAACACACACTCACACACACACGCACAAAGAGGTAACCTCCTTCCAGACTCAAAAGAGAACCCTCTGCTACCCTCTCATGTCCAAAGAGATGCACACACGCTTGTAGGGGGACTCTTGTTGAAGATCTGGTCACCCCCTAAAAGTCCTCCTTCCCTGGTAGCCCCAATTCCTGCCAGTTCTGATGAAATAGGGCAGGTCAAAAGGATGGAGGTCCAGCAAACCATCTGGGAGGGAAGGAAAAGCCAGGCACAAAACAGACAGCCAGGATCTGGCCCAAGAAACAAGGCTGGTTAGAGGCCACACCCTTGCCCCATGGCACCATTATTTGATGGTGTGTTTTTTTTCCTGCTTTTGTGCCATTTTCTCCCTAAGTCATAGTTATTGCCAGTAAGAGCATTAAGCAACAATATGCCAGTACGCCGGGCCCACCTATTTAATACGTAGCTCCAGCCACCACAGAAACATGGGCCCCTGAGAGCTTCTCTAAAACCAGTTTCAGCCCTCATTGAAGAGGGTTTTTTCCATGCTTGCCCTCACCTGAACGCTGCTCTCCTCCCTAAAGGGGACCAGCCTCCTCAAGCTTCATCTTGCTTGCTGATGAGTTCAGAGCATTTAGAAAGCAGCCTTCTAGTCTGGAGACCGACATCCATCATTTCTGCGGACACACCGTCTGCAACGGCAAGCAGCCTCAGCAGCTGATGGGGCCAAGGTAGGACAGTGAACTGTCCATTAAAAGGTTGGGGTTAATACAAATGCTAGAATCCTGTTGGTTAAAAACAGAGAAAAAGGGAATCACTTAAGCTTTCTTTCCCCAACCCCTGGGAGACTGGTCACAAAACTGGTCATGAGAAGAGGAGCCAGCTAGGACAGGGTGAGCCCAAAAAAATTTCACTTCTGCTCTGTGTTTAGGCACTACGATGGTAGCCATAATCAAAGGTCATCCAGACCGAGCAGGAAGATTCAGGATTCAAGGGGAAAGCAGGAGGTTGTGGTCAATACCAAAAGCAAAGTCAGAGGCAGTCTCAGGTCAGAATTATATAATGGAGTTGGAAGGGGGCCCATAAAGCCATCAAGTCCACCTCCCTGCTTAGTTCAAGTATCCAAGTTAAAGCGTATCTGACGGATGGCTGTTTGACTTTCTCTTGAATGCCTCCAGTGTTGGCACACTCACCACTTCCCAAGGTAATTGGTTCCATTGTCATACTGCTCTAACAGTTGAGAAGTTTTTCTGGATATTCAACCAAAATCTGGCTACTTGTAACCTGAGTCCATTATTACATGTCCTGCACTCTGGGATGACTGAGAACAGATCCTGCCCCTTCTCTATATCACTGGTTCTTAACCTTGGGTTACTCAGGAGTTTTGGACTGCAACTCCCAGAAGCCTTCACCACCTGCTGTCCTGACTGGGGTTTCTGGGAGTTGCAGTTCAAAAGCATCCAAGTAACAAAGGTTAAGAACCACTGCTCTATATGACAGCCTTTCAAGTATTTGAAGAGTGCTATCGTATCTCCCCTCAGTCATCTTTTCTCAAGATTGAACCTGCCCAAATCTTTCCATTTTCCTTCCCACAACATGGTCTCCAGTTCCCTGATCGTCCTTGTTGCTTTACCTCTGAACTTGCTCCAGTTTGTTGGCATCTTTCTTAAAGTGTGGTGTCCAGAATTGGACACAGTACTTGAGATGAGGCCTAACCAGTGCTGAATAGAGAGGGACTAATACCTCATGGGATTTGGAGATGATACTTCTCTTAACGCAGCCTAAAATAGCATTTGCCTTTTTTGTAGCCACATCACACCGTTGGCTCATATTCAGCTTGCAATCTACAACCGTTCCAAGATCCTTCTCCCATGTAGCATCACTGAGCCAAGTATGCACCATATTGCAACTGTGAATTTGGTCAATTCAAGCAACTAGCCAGAGAGTAGCAAGGCACAAACGTCATTGAAGGGTCGATAGATAAGGATAAAGTGAACGTCATTGTGATACTCTAATTTTTTTTTATTTTATTCATGCTTGTCTTTCTTCCTTTGTCTATAACTCATTACTTTCAATTTTTGGCTGTAGTTCAGCATTCAGCATCTCTGTGTCTTGAAGTCTTTGATCCAGGTGATTTTTTCCCCCTGAGAGTTCTCAGAATCATCTTGCTTAGCTGCAAATGTCCCTAAAATGAGCCCCTTCCCTTTCCAAAGACATCCAGGTGAGAAAAGAGGAGCTTTGAGTTTTCCTCTGATGAAGAGGAATCCGTGAAGGAGGTGGGGATGATATTAAGAGATGTTTGGCATCAAGAATCCTGAACTCTTTGTTGAACTAGTAATAAAAAGCTACAGACTCTGGAGCTCTCAAAGCTCAGAAGAGTTTGTTTTGGGTTTTTTTTTAATGCACCGAATACAAGAACAGAGCAATAAAACATGATGTAAAATCTAGAACAAATTAAAACAGCCACGGAGTGAAACCAAAGTAAAATCAACAGTAACGTAAGGATGTAAAAAGCACTAATAGGTTTTCCAAACCCATTTCACACATCGGGCAAGGTTCATTTTGTACTTTTAAGTATGCTTAACATACAGCATAGTAGAACAATGGGAAATGTTCATTTTATACTCCAAATTTGTTTTTAAACCAGCAGATGACAGTCTGTGGCAGACTGAAGGAACACATTGTCCAAAGAGGGTGAGATGAGACCTCAGCAGCGATAGACAATGTTTACTTTTCTCTAAAGTCATAATTTGCACAGAATCATAGAAATCATAGAAAAGTGAAGTTGGAAGGGGTCTACAAGGCCATCAAGTCCAACCCCTGGTCAATGCAGGAATACAATCAAAGCATATCTGCCAGGTGACTATCTACACTTTTCTTGAATGCCTCCAGTGTTGGAGCACTCACCAACTCCCAAGGTAATTGGTTCCACTGTCATACTCCTCTAACAGGACGTTTTTCCTGAGATTCAGCCGAAATCTGACTTCCTTTAACTTGAGCCCATTGTTGCGTTTCCTGCACTCGGGAACAGATCTTGACCCTCCTCTTTATGAGAGCCTTTCAAATATTTGAAATATATCACCAAACATTTGTATCGGTGTCTTGAGCAGGCAAACAATCAATAGAATACATGATTTTTAAAAATATATGTATAAAAAAAATGAAAAATCTAGAAAAGCAACAATAAAGATCAGATTAAATAGGAAGGATGAACCCAAAGTGTAGGACACGCACAATAGGCTCAAGTTACAGGAAACCAGATTTCAATGAATATCAGGAAAAACTCCTAACTGCTAGAGCAGTATGATGGAAACAATTACCTCGAGAGGTGGCAAGTGCTCCAACAATGGAGACATTCAAGAGAAATTTAGACAAACATCTGGCAGATATCCTTTGATTTGTATTCCTGCACCTCCCTAAACAGAGGACAAAAAAGGGCACTGACATAACATTTCATGCAGAAACATCTCTGTATAGATGCAAAAAGTCATGGTTCCCTAATAAAGCCTCCCTTTCTGTAGCTACTCAGCCACATTGCTTTTGCTCACTCTGAAGCGAGAGAGCCCAGGTAGGAGTCAGATTTGGTGAAGGCTATGGAAGGTGACCAGAACCGTATCACTCCCAACCAACTCAGTTTCCCAGATTTAGTGCAAAACAAAAAAGGAATTCCCAAAGCTATGCATTTAGAGCCAGCGCACCAACCTTGCAATGTAGCCACCATCACTCTCACTTGAAATCCCATTAGCTGGTTGAGGCATGGACTGGTTTTAGTACCACAAACCCTCTCCACCAAAAATCCAGACAGCTACTTGAAAGGGTTTTTATTAAAAAGAAATGAATAACATAATTTAAAAAGGGGAAAAGGGCAAACGTTCCAGTTACAAGAAAAGGTTTTCCGAAAGTAAGGGACAAATGAGGTGACAGGGGAGAAAACAGCATTCAAGAAGAAAACACACCAGAAAATAATAAAAACTAACTTACCCTATTTAATACTCACACCTTAGTAGAAAGCATAGTTCTGGGACACAGGCAGAGTGCATCAGCACAGCTTTGTAGGATGGTAAATGAACCCATCCAGACTAAGCCCCTTCTCAGCATTGAGCAAAGAATAGGAGGCGAACAAAGCATTTTTCTCCTCAGAGACATGCAAGGGTAACTAGTTTTCCTAATCACTTTTGTTCAAGTTAATGGACGATTACACACTTGTTGCCAACAACAGCTTAATCCCCTTTCCACGTTCCATCAGGAGAAAAGGCAGCTTCCTGACCTGCTTCCTTTCTCAGTGCCAAAATCTGCATAATTCTCAGGGAAGGAAGCAAACTGACTCCTTTCGAGTCAAGGGTGACAGTTCAAGCATTAGAGCCCTTGAGGGGCTACTCTGATATCCCCTCTGATAAAAGATAAGCATGGAGACATCAGTTCCTATCTGAGTCCTTTCTTTGAAGTGTTTGATAATAGGAGGCAAGTTGAAGGTGTGAATTGTCCCTTCACCTGCTGATCTCTTCCTGTTCAGACAGCTTCCCTGGCACCCATGGAAGCATAGAAGTGTCCAGCAGCTGAATTCTATATTTCATATTCCCCAAGCAATCAGTTTCTTCACACAAGACAATGCATTTTATAGCTTATATGGTATTATAAAGTACGTTACTGCAGTCAGGAACACTTTGAGTCACTTGGAATAAGCCTACTGAGTATTGCGAGTGATGGGCAATGTCAAGGTTCCTGATCTCCCTTCTTATGGTATACCTTCTTTACCTTTAAGTAATGTAATAGATCTACGACTCCCGGGGTCAAAGCCCCAGGACTTGCTATGGAGAGAGGAATTTGACATCATCCTCCACTCCCCCAGGCTTTCCTGTTCCCTCTGAGGTTAAATTTAAATTTACCACTACATCAATGCCTTTCCTTCAGTGTTCAACCAGGAGAAGGCACCTGGGAGGCGGGGGAGAATTATTTCCTGGCAACCCTTTATATAGAGAGAACTGCTATCTGTAAAAGAAGGCACAGGGTGACCTTAGTACTGTATTGGTTTAGAGTGCTGTTCAGGTACAAAACTGTGCCAGTCTCCCTAATTCAGTTCCTGGAGAAACAGCCTTGATGTCTTATTAAAGAGAGGGCTCCTCCCTCCCCACTTCCTACAATAGTGGGGGGGGGCTGCCTTCCCCCCACCCTCCATGAAAGAAATAAATCAGATTTCTTTAGCCTTTCACAGCTGAATTTTTAACACGTCTCTCTGAAATATTTTATCATTTTTTATTAAGTACATTAATATCCCAAGTACCTTCACTGCTGGCCGGAATAATATAATATTTTAATTAAACTTTTATGGTGTTCATTTCTAGACAGATGCTTGATACAGCTGTTTAGCCTTGATACAACTTCCCTTTTCTAATACCTGGGCAGGGCTCGACAAGAAAAGCGGCTGCCTTCTCAATCTTTGCGCTGAACCAAAATGTCACATCAGCCCCAGGTTTGGCCCTTTGTTTCTGAAAGGAACAGATGTTGGACTGTTCAGAAATGCAATTCCATTTTTCATTCCCCACAAAAAAGAAAAGAAAAGAAAAATATCCACCAGCATAGTTGGTTAGCAACAATAGTTCCATGGGAGAGAATGTACTCTGCATATTGTCAAATGAACTTTTACGTATATGTTCATAAAATTCTATGGATTAAGCCCAGCATTTTAAACTGGTTTTGAGGTTGGACACAATCAAAAGGGGCCCATTGGACAAGCAGAAATCCAGAGATCTGAATGTTATAAAAAGAAGCTTCTTGCATTGCTCATTATGTCTTGGCAGCCAGGTTGCCATTGCCATTAGTGTGTTGCATTGTCATGACCATCAGGCAGAAAATATACTGCAAAATAGTGGCCAATTCTGATATTTTACCTTGGAAATTTACAAATACTCTTACAGAGTTGAAAAAACTAAACCAAGGAATACTTCTCATGATCCATAGGATTAATAAGAAGACAGGAGTAAAACCTGAAAACTACTTCACAACATGCTTCTGCATGTTGAAGTAACATTTCAAATTAGTAACTTTTAAAAGTAACTACTTTTATGTGTTACCCTTAAGTAATTTGTAAGGGAGAGAAGTGGTGGAAGTGCCCAAGAGTGGAGGGAAACAAGAGGCAGAAGTGCAGAATGAAATCACTAGTTACATCACTCCCTAACCCAAAGTTACTAGTTACCAGTACTTAAGCCCAGTATATATTTACATTGTGTTCCTCCAGCTGCAGACATTGTTATGGTGATTTGATGTGATGCTGGTTGCACACAGTAGTATGCCTAATTGCGTGACCCAGTTGTCCTACCACGTCAGCAGTTAAGAGTTACATGCATGTAAATATTGAATATAACCCTGGCCAGCATTGCTTGTAACTACTTACTTCCAAGCTTTGCATAAAAGTTAAGCTTCAAAAGTAGGACTTTTTAATACAGACCTCAAAAGCTCCGAGCCAGCAAGTTGCTAACCAGTAAATTCTAGGAGATTTAATTAAACAAACAAACAAATTCCCAGCTCTGCATAAAACCATATCATCCCAAACAGAATACAGATAAGATTCCCCCCCCCCAATTTTGCAGGGTTGCCAATAGGACTTTTCATGTTAGCATTATCCCGTTCTCAGAGATTCAGAGGTGACACCAGGGACTATGGGGTAGGCACTTGTGATCACTCAGAGGTAGAACTTCGGAGGATGAAGCTGCTTCCAAACTAACCGGTTGCAGAAATAAAGAAGAAAAGGGGATCCAGGAAAATGGAGTTGGACTCTGGCTGGAACCTAGCAAATCAACTAGTGCAGCAATCTAGAACTGGAGGACAGCGTTTGGGGTGTCTTCTATTTCTATCCCATGAATCATGAATCGTAGGGCAACGAACTGTGGCCGCCACCATGAGGCAGACTTCATTTGTGATAAAGATAGAAGTCAAACCACCTCTGAGATATTTAGGCTCAACAGAGGCTGCTGACTTCTGTTTCAAAAGAAAGATGAACCTGCTCAGGGTTTTACTTTAAACTGTCCATGAGCTGTCCAAGGTACTGATCCCATTCCCTAGAAAATCACTTCAGCACCTTGGACTGAATTCCAGAGCAGATTCACCTCCCATGCAACATTGGAAACACCAACCTTTGCTTCTATCCCTTGGGCTAATCATGTCTATGCCCCCCCAAGTCCCCCATGAGGGTCTGTTTCTCAGTTTGCGTGGTTTACTTGTGGGAGTGAGCGTAGATCCAACTCACATGCAGCAGGCTCTTAGGTTAATCCACAGTGTCTCCAGGCATCTTGAGGAAAAGACCCACTGCACGAAACCACAAAGATTCCTCTACCAGTGAACACAGACAATACTGAGCTAGAAGGAATAGGGATGTAACTCTTTATAGGACAGCTTCCTGAGTCCTTGCTTAAATCCATTCTCTATGCTGAGCAACAAAGACTAGACTCTTCCTGTATCTTTAAGGGAAGGACTGTGATTCAGTGGAACAGATGGGTATCTGACCTGACCTCTCCAGATAGGGAAAGACTCCTGGTCAAAACTCCGGAGAGCTTCTCCCAGTCAGTGTAAAACTGTGTAAAGGATGTTAGAAAGAGCAATGGTCTCTTTCTCAGTATCGGGCAGGTTCCTCTGCTCGTATTTAAATTAGCCTTTCATTTAGAACCTTGTTGTTTTATTTTTAAGGAAAGGACCAAACTTCCACCCTAAAGTTTTTTAAATGCAAAAAGGGCCAGATGCAACCCGTGTTATTTGCTCCGAGATCTGAGGGAAATAGATTTGTGTAACACCCTGGAGACTTGCTGATATTCTTTATTTATTTATTTATTTATTTATTTATTCATTCATTCATTCATTCATTCATTCATTCATTCATTCATTCTATTTATATCCTGCCTATCTGGTCATTGTGACCCCTCTAGGTGGCTTACAACACATAACAAAGCACGGCAATAAAAATAAAAAGGAATTATTCCTAAGCTAATAATAATAATTGTGTGCTGTCAAGACAGTTTTCAGGGTTTTATAGGTAGAGAGTGCTTAGAAATAGTTTCCCATTCCCTTCTTCCGGGAGCATCCTGAGACTCTGCAGCTTGCCCAAGGCCACCCAGGCTACCTCTTCTCCCAGGAGGCACAGTGGAGAATCAAATTCCCAACTTCTGGCTCCACAACCTATACCTAAACCATTGAGCTATCCAGACAGCCATGTATGACCTATACATGACAGATAATCCATAATTAAGAGATACGAATCCTCAGTCTCTGAAAGTATCTGATTGAAGCTTTTTTTCTCTCCTTGTGCAGTTTTCGTCTTAGCTTGCTGTGTTTTGTTATTGGTCATCTGGAGCAAACCATGGATTTTATTTGCAAATCTGATTTCTTGAACCCTGACATTTCTGAAATGATCATTTCATTTCTCGTGATGAGTTTCTCTTGTTGATCTCTTTACATCTCTGGCTCTGCAGTCAAATACCTAAACCACTGAGATGTTCAGCAGGCTAATACTAAGCTAGACAGACCCGTTCTCTGACACCGCCTCTGCTTGTACTTCTTGTCCTCCTTACAGTCCTTTCTAGCTTATATTGCGTACAGCAGAAACAATTGTGTCTGGACTGCCAAGATTTGGGGGAGTGCAGCCAAGATCATTTTGATCGTGCAAGGAGCAAGGGGAATGGAAAAGTCTGATCTATCTATTATTACTCTCCCAGCTGCCAATGGTCTATACTGGGTCCATTAAGAGGAGAGAGAGAGAGAGAGAGAGAGACAGAGAGAGAGAGAAGCATTTAACAACCCCATATAAATCAGTTTGCCAGTCCCACGTGAATCGGCACCTGGGGGCCGATGGGGGTTGGGGGAGGAGAGGTGACTTTGCAATGGCTCTGAAATGAAGCTGTCGTTTCTCAAAACTGTCAGGTCTCAATTCATGGCTGGCATCTTAAAGGCTTCTTCTTCCCTCCCCCTTGCCTTACCACCCCTCCTCCTCTTACTCTTTTCAATTAAACAAGGAGACTGGAAGACAGGCACAAGGCGGCGTGGGGTCAGCGTGCAACGTTCGCTCAGCTATGAAACCATTTGAATGAGGGGCAGTGATCATCTGAAGCCAGAGACCTTGTCATTGATGGGGCTGGATGGGGGAGGTGGGGAGGAGAACGTCATCTAAGCAATTTTGATCAAGGGCTGTTTCTGAAGCATCAAGGATTATTACTTTTAATTATTTATTCTTTCTACTGGCAGCGGTTCTCTTTTTTTTTCTTTCCTTTTTACTTTTTTTTTTTTGGTAGACCACTTAAAAATAGCTAAGGATCTCAGTGGACCACTTAATAAACTTTTATTCTGTTCTCCAAATCAAAGCACCAGGCAAGACATCTTTGTCTCTTTCTGTTTTTTCCTTTCAGAGCCTGCAAACATCATCAGGACCAGCACTGCATAATGAAAATGAAGTTCCAGAGCTGGGAACTTCAGACCTAGACATCAAATCCAGGCCTCTAGACCGGTGATTTCCAACCCTGGGCCACCAGATGTTCTTGGACAATAACGCCCAGAATGATATCTTCATGTGTCTGAAGGACCGTCACAGGGAAGACTGAGCAAATTTGTTTTCTCCTGCTCCGGAGGGCAGGAGCTAAAACCGTAGATTCGCATTACAAGACATCAGTTGAACGTTACTCAGTACCTGCTGATGGTAAAAGCTTTTCAGCAAAGAAATTGAGCGCTTTGAGGGGTTGTGGACTTTCTTTCAGTGCAGGTTTCATGGAAAAGGTAGTGGGCTGTCTGTCAAGGAACCTTTGGCCATGTATTTTCTATAATAGCAGTGGGTTACATTAGGTCAGTGGTTCTTAACCTTTGTTACTCGGATGCTTTTGAACTGCAACTCCCAGAAACTCCAGTCAGGACAGCTGGTGGTGAAGGCTTCTGGGAGTTGCAGTCCAAAAGTCCTGAGTAACCCAAGGTTAAGAATCAGTGCACTAGGTGACTCCTAGCACCCCTTTTAATTTTACTGTTCTAGGATTCCATGATGAGGAAAAGTGTGGGGCAGAGCTGCCAGCTTAGGTATGGCAATGGCATCGCTTGATGACCCCCCAACTTGTCCAAGTGATGTCAAGCAGCCGAGGAGTGATAATCTCTCATCTGAGGGACCTTTTCTTTTAATGCCCCGTGCCCCAAAAGGCAATGCTTTCCCATGACATCGGTTCGCAAAACCTTTAATTTTCCAAAACAAAATAAATTATGCATAGCGAGCATATGCAAATCAACCTAATTGGCATCATTTCTTCTGGGGGTAGAAATTTGGCTTTCTTCTTGTGTCGGAGGGGAGACGGTGGATGGGCACAGCGGTCTCCGGCTCTTCACGTCCCTCCCGATTCGAACGTCAAAGTTTTGTTTATCAGTCTCAGATGAAAAATCCGACAAGCTTGCAGGGGGGAATAAAGTAAGCGGGGAGGTGGGGGAGAAAAGAAAGGGTGGGGGAAAAAAGCTATTAGGCAGCATTAACCGTATCTAATTAAACCTTTTCCATGCATTTAGCTGCTGATTAGGAGCCCCTTAGAAGAGAACCAACGAGAAGGGAAAGGGCAGGGGAAACTGCCAAGGCAAATGTGTGGTTCACAAGATCCAAAGAAAAAGAGTTACAGTTTCCTTTCCTCAAGCAAAGAATTGTTCCTGCTCTCCTCCCTCCCTTTTTTCCCCCCCAGACTGATAATCTTGCTAAATATTTGCTGCCAGGGAAGCGAGACGAGGCCCCCTTGCCCGCCCACCGCCCACCCCTGGCACCTTGCAAAGCATACCCTGCTTGTTCAATTATTTACTGACTTGGCTCACGGAGCGGAGGGTACAGTCGGGAATGTAAAGAACACAGAGCCCCCTGGATCATTTCCTTTCTCTGCGTTAAACACTTCCTTCTCAGGTGAAGTGAGAGCAATGACAAGAGAAAAAAAAGGGAATGGGCTTCAGAAGACGGGAGCCCAGAAAAACGAAAGAGGGAGCAAGAGGCTGCTTCTTTGCCGTGTGATGAATAGAGCTGTCACTGGACTCTGTGATTATCACATCTAAGAAGGGCCTCTTCCTGACCTTTCTTCAAAACAGAGGAGAAGATGTCCCAGTTCCTTAATACCGAGAACGGGACCTTGTCTAACCATCAGCGCACTTGCGTCAGAAAGCCGCTGTTGCGTACAACTCGCAGAAATTCATCCCCCCCCAAACAATTAAGGTACATCTCTCTGAGCCCGTTCCTCACTTTGCTCCCAAGCTCAGGCCTTGGCCAGGGTTACTGGGAGTGACGTCTGGTGCGTCTGTCACAAGAAGAGCCGGAATGGGAAAGCATTTTTGTTATAGATTAGATTCTTGACAAGGGTTCTGGTTTTGCAGCTCTTGAGACTTGTTGCGAGAGAGAAACGTGGACCTCGGTTTGGAAATCTGCACACCCGAGGTGCTTGCAAGACATTTTGGAGACATAAATCACACCCACAAATCAGATACTTGTTGGGGGGAAAAAGTGGACAGCTAAAAATGCTTGTGCAGGACAGTGGATAGATCAGCTCTTTTTATGCCAACAAGAATATTAGCAGTAGCAGCAACTACTGCTGCTGCTGTGTTGCTTTGTGCAAAGCCGCACAGTAAATAAACTGTATACAGAAAAACACATTAGCTAATTCTTCACCAAAAAAAAATTTTTTTTTGAAATCCAAAAGCTGCACTACATCCTAACCCCACCAAGAAGGGGGATCCTAAGAATGCAATTTTGAATTTTTATAAATGAGTGAGCCTTTACATCCTTACTCAACAGTAGGGATGAGGGGGGACTTAGGGAATTCAGGTCCCAAGGTGACTCACTCATTTGATTTGCATCTCTCCTGGACTCATGGGCAAATCCTATTCTGGGATGCTTCAGAATCTACCGTCCTGTCAGATCGACAGGGATGTATGTAATTGAACGGCAGAATCTCTTTTTAAAAGGAAATAAGAGAGAGGGGGAAACAACAAGTTAGCACACATGTTAGTGTGTAAGGTAAACTAGACAGAGGATATGTGAAATCAGAATCCAAAACAGTCTAAGTCAAGCCAAGAGTCATGCAAGTAAATGAATAAAGTCCAAAAATGTAGCTAAAGGTGACATATTGTAAGGCAAAGGTCAGGACATGAGACAAGCAGGGTCAGGAACTCAAACAGACACTGTCTCCCATGAAAAAACAGCCCCCAACTGGTGCTTATATAGCTGGCCTGCCTGAGCCATATCTGGCTCTCAGCTACAGGCATTAACTCTGTTGGTCAGAAATTTCACCTGCAGAGCTTGGCCCATTGGCCTCCCTGAAAGGAAGGGTTTTCCAACATAGAGATCTCTTACTCCCACCAAGCCGCCTCTCCTGAGAAGACTTCTTCTGAGGCTGAGCACTCCTTCTTCTTATTGCATCCCTCAGAGCTTCTGGTTTTTGTCTACATGAGCTGGGAAGTGGAACAGCCAACTCCGACTCTTTCATTTGGGAATTCTGGATTATACCTCCTGAATGATCCACTGCTATCTGAGCCTCCTGCACCTTGGATAGTCCAAGGGTTACCTGGAAGAAGCAGTGCCTCACCATCCTGAGTCTGAAAGGCTCTGACTTATCGTTATTAAATGATGTGTTGATATATCTACCCTAGAAAAGGTAAGCTTTCCAAGATCTGGTCCATAAGTATTGTATTTGATTGATTGATTGATTGATTGACTGATTGACTGATTGACTGATTGACTGATTGACTGATTGGTTGGTTGGTTGGTTGGTTGGTTGGTTGGTTGGTTGGTTGGTTGGTTGGTTGGTTGGTTGGTTGGTTGGTTGGTTGGTTGATTGATTGGTTGGTTGGTTGATTGATTGATTGATTGATTGATTGATTGATTGATTGGATTATTATCCCACGCTTCTAGACAGGAGTCTACTCAGGGCAGCTCACAACAAAGTAGAATTTATAAAGTAGAATTTATTTCAGCAATTCTTCAGATTAAATCAGGATCCTAGAGGAATAGAAAACACTGGGTGATTTGGTAATATAAGCAACAGCTATAGTAGCAAAATTAATAATAATAATTCTGGATCATTCAGGGGGCTGTTGACAAGAGTTCCTGTTCCAGCAAAGCAGAGTAATGTGAGACAAAGCAGAGAAAATCCTGGAAAAGCTGGAATGCACAGATGCTGTCAGACTCCATTTCTCATCATCTCTAATTGTCGGTTATGTTGTCTAGGGCTGAAGAGACTCTCAAGTCCAGCAACATCTGGTGGAATACCAGGTGCCCACCTCTGTGGCAAAGCAAAGCAAGGTAATTAAAAAAAAAAGCAGGACTGGATAAAATATAGCATTCTGAAAAATAACTGAGCACAAATCCTTTTAGTCCTGGTCTCTCACAGCTAGCGATGAAGTGCAATGAATGTTGCAGTCCAAGAACATATGGAGGGCTGCACGTCCCCTGATAAAGGGCTGAGCAGAGCAGAACAAGATTCTAGGATGGCTGAGACATCAGCACCCTGGACAGTTCCATGGGGTGCTGATAGGAGCAAGATTCACATGTGGCTTCAGCTCCAAGGAACCCAAAGTGAGCCTTGAAGAGACTGCTGCTCAAGCTTCGTGGTGACTTCCATGTCTAGTGGGAGAATCTTCTTTGCTTCAAGCAATCTAGCCTGCCCGCTTCGACAATGTTGACTTCATGGCACAGGGGAGGCAAACTCCGCAGAGGAATCTGAGACAGAGTTAATGACAGCAACACCACCTCTGCTGACTGGAGAGCTACTGACACCATGAGCTTGCCTTGTGCTGGAGCTTCCAAGGACGGGAGGGCATCCAGAGCCAGCTCAGAGGGCAACTCCGTCTTCCACTCCATTTATACCTCCAATATCATGGCCTGATTCCTCAGAGTGGCTAGATCCCAGTTCACACGAAACCTATTGGCCGAAGGGGAAGGAGAAAGGCCTGAGGAAGACAGAGGAGGAGGAGGAGGAGGAAAAAGAGGAAATGAAGAAAGGAGTGGGAGAAGATAGTGCAGGTGCAATAGAAATACAGTGGACCTTGACTTACAGACGGCTTGACTTACAGACTTTTTGAGTTGCAGACTTTTCTGGCCGCAAAATTTAGGTTTGACTTGCAGACTGAGATTTGACTTACAGACCAGAAAAAAACCAAAATGGAACAAAAACGGCCTGTTACGGGATTAATCGGGTTTCAATGCACTGTAGGTCAATGGAGACTTGACTTACAGACTTTTTGACTTGAGAACCGCCTTCCAATACGGATTAAGTTCTCAAGTCAAGACCCCACTGTAGCTAGAAGACAATCTGGACACTGTCAAGAACAGAAATTTGGAAGAAAAACATGGAAAGGGGCTGCATGATGAAATGTGTCTCCAGAAATTACACAGCCAACTGTACTGTGTGACTTAACTCCTTGATCCACAACCTCAGTTGTCCAGCCTAAGTCTTTGCCCTAGCTAATGGCCATCAATAGCTGTATGAATTCGGTCAAGAGCCTTTCCCAGCCTTATCTGGAGATACTAGTGATTGAACCTGGGACCTACTTCACACAAAAACAGGTGACCTTTCCCTTCAGAAAGCTGGATTCTCCATTGGGACACCAGAAAATAGCCTAGGGAGTTTAAGTCATGGAAGGACTCAAGGCTAGGATCTGGATATTTATATATAGCCTGGTCAGTATATCCTTGGCATGCCCTCCCAACAAAGGGGCCAGGTCAGCAATTCACAAAGGATTCTGGAGTCTGAATGAAGCTATTAAGGAGGTGCAGTTTCTCTTGCTGGATAGCTCAGTGGTTCAGGTCCCTGGCTGTGGAGCCAGAGGTTGGGTGTTCAATTCCCCATTGGGCCTCTTTGGTAGGGCTTGACTTGATGATCCAGAGGGTCCCTTCCAGTGCAGCAGATTTCTAAGATTATTATTATTAATGCTGGGGGGAAACATTGTTTACTTAATTTTTATGCCTCCTCAGGCTTTTTTTTTAAATTAAGAATAGTTAAGGGCTTTATTTTTTATTCCTACCCACTCATTATTCATTCCCAACAGGTAAATTAGAACTTTATCCAGCATCAATGGAACAGACCTGAGTAATTGATCCTCTCACTTTTGGACCCAAGGTTTTTTCTGTTTATTAACCAGTGGCTTCCAGGGGGTGGGGGAGGAGATGTTGGGATGTCTCTCCCATTCTCCTGGTGGGTTTAGCCTCCCAGAGACCTGACACCCATTCCTAATGGCAAAGACAGCTGTTAAAAGCACCATTAATAGGAATAAATGAGGTGGAAAAGGCAGGTTTCAGCCTTATCAGGTGAATCAGAACAGCTCCATCACCGCACAAACATAGTATGTGGAACTTAATTAAGATATCTTCATGGAATGAGACATTAAGGAACATTTTTCCCTAATTCTTGCAAGCCAAAAATGTTTGCTTCTCACCCATGTTCTGTTTGTGATATAAAGAGCATTGGCAAGAATATCGCTCCTAAACTGAAATTTGTGGATTCTTGAACCACACTCGTACACAAAGCAAAACATCTGGAGAACATCTTATTTGGGTAATCGGCATTCAAGTTTCTGTCTGATACAGAAGTCCTATAACTGCTTTGGTGCCCTTTCTGCAGCTAATCAATCACTGAAATACAAGCACCCAGTACATATACATTTATGATTAAATGCATGTGCCTATTTGGGGGAGCTTATAACATACATAGGATTAATGTTGTTTTTCTTTTTCTACAAAAACAAGGGAGGGCATTTGGTTGCCCTTCTAATATTGACAGATTCCAACTCCCATCAGGCTTAGCAGGATATCCAATGGTAGGGGTTGATGTATGTAGGTTGCAGTCCAACACTATTTGGAGGCCCAGAAATTTATCCCCCCCCCAAAAAAAAAAACCACCACATTCTGATTGACCTGTGACATGTAGAAATTCTTGATGAATTTCCTAATGAGTACAAAACACAATGGGCGGATTGTTATCGGTGAAAACAAAGGAACCAGCTGTGTCTCTCTACTGCCATCAGCTGGCCATTCCACACACTGACAAAGTAGACTGAGATTTTAAAACTACTGTACAAGCTACTCCTGAGGCACATTAATTGGTCCAAAGAAAATGGCAGCATGGCCATTCGGCTTGCCAGTCCCATTCGGAAGTTTGTTTCACAGGTGCCCCATTAAGAGATGGGCTGAATGAGTCTCATGAGCTTTCAAGGTGAAATAATCCGTTAGGTGAGGACGAGCAACATGTGGCCTTCCAGATGTTTTTGGATGTCAGCTCCAATCACCCCTAACTGGTAACCATGCTAGCTGAGATGCATGTGAACTGGAGTTCCAACAATCTTGGAAGATCGGGTGGCTGCTCCCTCACTGCTTAGATCAGTGGTTGTCAACCTTGGATCCCCAGATGTTCTTGGACTACAACTCCCAGAAAATGGCAGCACTGGCAGTGGTGAAAGCTTCTGGGAGTTTTAGTCCAAGAACATCTGGGGACCTAAGGTTGGGAACCATTGGCAAAGATGACCATCTCTCTGGAAAGGTCAAGTGCTGCTAGGTTCTCTGTGCAACACGCCCATGTGGTGAACCATTGAACTGAACATGTCAGCCTACTCCAGACCCCGGGGTCAATGCATGGCCATTGTTTCCTTTTTGCCAGGAAAGAGTACTTGAGGACTTCATGATCCTCTTGTGCATCAGAACCATCTATAAAGCTGTTCTACAGAGGTCTAGCCAATGTTGTATCCCTATTGGGCAACTTCTATGCTGTTCAGAGATCTTGATACCTAACCTGCTGGACAGCTCTTTGCCCTGGTTTAGAGCTTGGAAACTGAGTTTTTAAACATCATTACCAACAATTACAGTTCCAAAAACCCTCCAAAACTTATTTAGTTTCCATTGTATTTACAATGTTAAAGTAACTCATTATTTCTCTGTTTCTCAAAAGGAGCAAAAGTTGTTTTACCCATTAGTTGCATCACAAAAAAAATCTGAATGCCAAAAAGTTCTCAGAACTTGAAAACTTATGGACAACTACTCCTATCCCTCTCATTGTGGCCCCAACACCCACAACATTCACAGCAGACACATCATGAGCCAGCACTTAAAAGATATACTATTCCTTTTCCAATATTTAGTGGTGCAACACCTGCAAAATTATTATAAAAATAACTAAATGTTACAGTTACAGCACAGAAGGAATTAAGTCCATCAGGTTATGTAATATAAAGCAGCTATTGTATCACATTGTTGCTGAAAAAGAAACTCACTAAAAGCAACTAGTTACTTGTAACTAATGGTGCCTGAGCCACACCTTGTAAGGCAGAATTGTGAGTCAGACTGCAAAGCAGGTAAGAACCAGACCTGGTGTGCTCATTTACTATTCAACACCCAACTCTTCACTGTTTAAAAAGCCAAGAGGGAATTTGTTATTTGAATAAGGACTGCAGCTATAAACTATTCAAGGCAGAATCTTATTGTTAAATCCAGCTAAAGTAGTTATGTACCTTTGAAGTCAGAATTTCTGTAAGTTCCACTGACATACAGTTTTCTTGGACTGGAGCTAAACATTAGGGTTAGTTACAAGCATGGAAGCCAGTGACTCCGATGGCATGAGGATGGCGAATCCACTCCAGGTCTAAGTCAATTTTAAGGGAACTTTCCAGGGTTTTTGAACCTGTTTTAGAAACAGGGTTCAGCACCATGGATAGCTTTTGAAAGTCTGGCTGAAACCATACAGCAGATTCAGCATCTCTGTGACTCCAGAGTCACCAACCTCAACTGGACTCATATAGCTAGCTTAGACAGATAAAGCTTTATTACGGTCAAAAACCAGCCATATCTAACTTTAACGACTCAGCGATCCTTGACTTGAATCTAACCATAAGAGATGACTTGACAGAGGAAGTGCCAGTAAGGGGAACTTTGGGGAAAGTGACTATGTTCTACTCGAGTTCTTGATTTCAAAAGAAACAAAAGCAGAGTATAACCACATTTATGCATTGGATTTTAGGGAAGGCAATTTCAATAAACTCAGAACAATGATAGGTAAGGTCTTGTGGCAGGAAATTCTAATTGGAAAAGGAGTCCAAGATGGGTGGGAGTTACCCAAAAAGGACATTCAAAAGGTACAACTACACACAATTCAAAACAAGAAAAAATGTGAAAAACAGTGAAAAGGGACAGTGTGGCTTCACAAAAAGCTCAGAGAGGACTTGAAAACAAAAAATGGCACATATAGTAAGTGGAAAGAAAGCCAGGCCACAAAAGAAGGGGACAGAGAAATGGCAAGGAATTGCAGGGATGGCATTTTGAAGGCAAAACCTGAGAATGAGTTGCGGCTAGCTAGAGACACTAAAAGTGATCAAAAAAAGCTATCTTCAGGCATGTGCATAGCAAAAGAAAAAGAAAAGGAACAGTGACTCATCTCCTCAATGGAGATGAAAAAATGTTAACAGATGACAAAGAAAAAGCAGAAGTGCTCAATTCCTATTTTAGCTCAGTCTTTTCCCGAAAGGACAGACTATGACCCTCCAGACAAATGTGAAATGCAAGGAGAGGCGACAAGATTGCAGCTGGAGATTGATAAACAAATAGTCAAGGAGTACCTTATTACCTTGAATGACTTTAAATCTCCACAGCTGGATGAACTGTATCCAAGAATATTGAAGGAACTGGCTGAAAACTCTCACAATCACTGGCCATTATTTTCTTGAAATCAGGGGAAATGGGTGAGGTGCCAGATGACTGGAGGAGGGCTAATGTTATCCCTCTCTTCAAAAAGACAAAAAGGAATATCCTGGGAACTACAGACCAGTCAGTCTGACATCCCAGGGAAAACTCTGGAACAGATTATAAAGCAGTCACTATGAAAACACCTAGAAAACAAAGCAATAATAACTAGAAGATTTGTCAAGAACAAATCCTGCCAGACTAACCTGATCTCATTTTTTTTGATCAGGTAACTTCCTTGATATAAAGAGGGAAAGCTGAGAACCGATTCTTCGCATTACGACGATCAAAACAGCTGATCGTTGGGTTTTCAAAATGGCCACTGGGTGCTCAAAATGGCTCCCTGCTGTGTTTCTGGACAGATTCCTTGCTCTACATGCACTGAAAATGGCTGCCCCTATGGAGGATCTTTGCAGGACTGTGAGTTTTTCAGCCCATTGGAAAACATTGAACGGTTTTCAATGCGTTTCAATGGGCTTTTTTATTTTGCTTTACGACATTTTCGCTCTACAGCGATTTCACTGGAATGAATTAACGCCGTTAAGCGAGGCACCACTGTAGTTCGCCTTTATTCAGCACTGGTTGGGTCTGACCTAGAATACTGTGTCCAGTTCTGGGCACCACACTTCAAGAAAGATGTTGACAAATTGGAACAAGTTCAGAGGAGAGCAACAAGGATGATCAGGGAGCTGGAAACCAAGGCTGAAAGAATTGGGCATGTTTAGCTTTGAGAAAAGACATCTGAGGGGTGATATGATAGCACTTTTCAAATAATTGAAAGGTTGTCATACAGAGGAGAGGCACAATCTGTTCTCAATCATCCCAGAGTGTAGGACATGCGACAATGGGCTCAAGTTACAGGAAACCAGATTTCGGATGGATATCAGGAAAAACATCCTAACTGTTACCAGCAGTACAGCAATAGAACCAATTAGCTCAGGAGTTGGTGAACGCTCCAACGCTGGAGGCATTCAAGAGAAATTTAGACAACCACCTGGCAGATATCCTTTGATTTGTATTCCTGCATTGAGCATAGGCCCTTCCAACTTCATTATTGTGTGATTCTATGATTCTATGAAAACCCAACGAAGGGATTTTAAATACATATGCCTGGTTGCCATGGGCAAGTCACTTTTTTGTGTGTCCTAAATGTAACACCCCCGCCCCCAGGAGCACTGCTGTACTTTGTACACACACATACATATGGAATGCTGGTCACTGACTTTTCCAGAAGGAAAGGGGGGGGGGGAGAGACCTAGAGATATGCGACCTGGGACAGCAGATGCATAATTTGGAAAGGCGGGGTCCTTATACTGTAAAGATCTCAGAAACGTCCAACACACAATCCACAACAAGAAAGGACAGATTTGTACAACATAATAATCCTTCGCTAAGCATATTAAACTGTCACGGCGAGCACAACAAAGCCGGTAGCACCTGGGAGATGAAAGGATCTGTTGTAGCGAAGGATGTCATGGATTAGTGGGGCTTCTACAGCAGTGATCTGCTAACTTCTGCCCTTCCAGATGTTGTTGAACTACATCCCCCAGCATTCCCCACTATGGGCCACGGAGTCTGGGGCTTCTGGGATTGCTGGGGACCCAAAGTGGGGAACTAGTCCAAAAAACCTTGCATTGCAATCCATTAGCCTTTAAGGCTCTGTTGCTCCTTTTCATTCTTCATTTTTTGTCCTAAACATGTCACAATATGTAACTGTTGGTTCAAAATGTTCCATTGCTGTTGCGATGCATATGCACTGACCGCGCGTGATCGGCTTGTTATCTTAGGACTTGCTCATTTATCTATATGTCCACAGTGAGGACAAGATGCATACATTTTCCCGCTCAAAATATTAATTACTGCAGCCCCCAGGAAGACAGCTGGCGAACCCTGAAGAACAACAGCACGGGTAACGTGCACAGATTTTAACAAGGCATCCACAAGAGGCTCAAGTGGCAGCTAGCACAAAATAATGGTTTAGTAATCATTAGAGATTGCTCAAGCACAGGAAACTGCAAGCTGTCTAGGGCACGGATCAGAGCAGTTTTGCTCCTTGTGCAAAAATATAATGGGGAAAAAATTAATCTCCTCCCTGATTTGGGCTTCTTCAGGGATGGCAGCAGTGGTGTCGTGAAACAATAGGTTGAAGATCCAAGATTTTCTGAGTAACAGAAATTATAACCTCATCGGACACCTCTATGCCTTTCCTCTGAGTTTAGGTGCCTTTGCCATGAACAGTATACTGAATTGTAGTCAGCTATCCCTGCTGTGTTGTTGTTTAGTCATTTAGTCGTGTCCGACTCTTCGTGTCCCCATGGACCAGAGCACGCCAGGCCCTCCTGTCTTCCACGGCCTCTTGGAACTGGGTCAAATTCATGTTGGTCGCTTCCATGACCCTCTCCGACCATGTCGTCCTCTGCCATCCCCTTCTCCTCTTGCCTTCACACTTTCCCAACATCAGGGTCTTTTGGACGGAGTCTTCTCTTCTCATGAGATGGTCCAAGTATTGGAGCCTCATCTTCATGATCTGCCCTTCCAGTGAGCACTCAGGGTTGATTTCCTTCAGAATTGATAGGTTTGTTCTCTTTGCAGTCCAGGGGACTCTCAAGAGTTTCCTCCAGCACCACAATTCAAAAGCATCCATTCTTTGGCAGTCAGCCTTCTTTATGGTCCAGCTCTCACTTCCATACATCACTACTGGAAAAACCATAGTTTAGACTATGTGGACCTTTATTGGCAAGGTGATGTCTTGTCATCGCTTTCCTCCCAAGAAGCAGGCGTCTTTTAATTTTGTGGCTGCTGTCTCCATCTGCAGTGACCATGGAGCCCAAGAAATTAAAATCTGTCACTGCCTCCATATCTTCCCCTTCTATTTGCCAGGAGATGATGGGAACACTGGCCATGATCTTAGGGTTTTTTTTATGTTGAGCTACAGACTGTTTTTTTTTTTTTGCGCTCTCCTCCTTCACCCTCTTTAAGAGGTTCTTTAATTCCTCCTCAATTTCTGCCATCAGAGTGGTATCATCTGCATATCGGAGGTTGTTGATATTTCTCCCGGCAGTCTTAATTCTGGCTTGGGATTCCTCCAGTCTGGCCTTTCCCTGCTGTAGTACAAAGCAATTGAGGGTGGCTTGTTCTCAAGTAGGTCATTAAGAGCTGTTGACTTTACAGATGACCTGCCCCTCATGTATTGGCATGAGCCCATCCAGCTGCTTGGCCTTCCCTGACTGACTACACAGACTGTTAATGATGAGCCCTTGTGCTTTCAAATGTACCATTATATCACTGGCTGTTTCATCTGCCATCCAGCACTTTTGAAAAACTAGGATGACAGGTTTCACTTATTTATCAGCGCCATTCTAGTTTATGCCTTGGTATATCTGCACTAAAAAGGAGGAGGAGGAGGAGAATTTGGGCCTTTAGGCTTTTCATTCCAAAAAGAAAAAAGAAAAAAAAACTGTTGCTTTGATGACTGCCTTGGCCGCAACACGAATCTCTTTATGCCTCGCACGTCCCTCCAGTCCTCCGATTAGCCAAGCCTAACCTTTACAAATCAGGGCACGTTTCCCCCCACCTTGCCACCCACCAGCTGGCTGCTGACCCTTGTCTTCTTGCAGGTACATCATTCTGTAATCGCCCACTTCATTTCAAGTGGCCAAAAGACTCCTCCGCGCTGGCCCGTCTTGTTCCCTTGAAGAGGACGAAGGATCTCAATTTTTTTTCCTCCTCCTCCTTCATCTCCGCCTCCACCTCCTCCTTTTCTTTTCTTTTCACGCCCAATCGATCCTTGCTCTCCTGCGTTCTGCTCACTGGTGCCACAGCCTGGTTCAGCATTTTGCAAATCCCACGGTCTCCGAGGCGAGGGGTTTGTGGCGGCAGGAGGAGCGGGTGGTTTCTGGAACAGCCAGCATGAAGGCCCCGAGGCCTTCTGCTTCGGCATGAAGAAAGGAGAAGGCAAAAAAATAATAATAATAAAGAACCAAGCTGCTCTCACCATTAAGATTTATTTTCTCACTGACAGATGTTCTGTTCCTTTAACAACTACACGTAGCAGAAAACTAAAACATAAGCCAGGGCTCACACACACACACACACACACACACACACACACACACAAGCACTGCAAAGATGTGATGCCTTGTACAGAAAACATTTCCTCTCGAGCTGGCTTTCTGTGCCGCTGATAAGAAAGACAAGAGTCTCTCCTGCCAAGGTAAACAAGGAGCTTGGCTGGAAATACAAAATCTGCATAGGGGAGGACGGATAATGGTGTATTGTATGCCTGCACACCATCACAACCGCGCACACATATATATTGTGCTGCATAGACTGGACTGCTGACCCACATTCAAAAAGGAAAATGATGGCGAATGGAAGATCTATCTACAGCGGAGGCTGAGGATTCAAATTGCAGGGGGCTGATGAATTGGCTCTGGATTTTAGTCCCAGCTCCACGGGAGGAATCCACGGCAGTCGATTCTAAACCTACAATCATTTTGTCAATTTGGGTCCTTTAAAATCTAGACTTAAACCCAGAACAGGTCTGGGAAAATGGGGCCTCTCTATCGCCTGCTTGGCTACATCTGTGAGCTACAGAAGGAGGAGCTCGCAGTGGTGTCCAACCTTGGCCCTCCAGATGTTCTTGGACGTCAGCTCCCAGAAGCCTTCACCACCACCTCTGCTGGCCAGGATTTCTGGGAGTTGAAGTCCAAGAACATCTGGAGGGCCAAGGTTGGGGACCACTGCAGGCTTTGCGTCTCCATCTCCTGCTGAAAAGGAGCTCATCTCTAACTCCCAGCCCCTCCCAGGAGTTGAGAGCAGAAGGGAAGTACACACCACCCTCTGCCATTGATCAAGGATCACTAGTGCTGTTTTGAACTGTAGACATTTGTCACAACAGTCCACTGACCATGCTCTCCCTTCATGAAGAGTCCCCCAAATGCAGGCTGATCTGTGTGTTGATCTCTGTGTCTCCATGTATGTGACTGTCAAGAGCAATACTTAGCATATAAACCTTGTGACACATAATTTAGATAAAATAAAAACTTACTGTTTATTACATAAGAAGATCTATAGATAATGCAGGTCAAGTAGGCTGTCGGACTTCCATACAGAGGTTCTGAGAACTTATTTCCAGATTCTGCTTTCAGCCTTTATGGATGCCTGCGTGTTGCTGCCTCTCTCTGCCTAGGAAGCAACAAAGAAAAAAGGACTTCAGAGATGAAGAAGGAAGGAAAAAGGCTTAAGAGTGCCAATCTGTATGTAAAGACCAGAAGAGGCAGCCATGCGGGCTGTTTATCTTTCCCCATTCATGCTTAGATCCCCTTCCTGCATGCACTGATATACAGTTAGAACAAAACAAATTTAAAAAATCAGGTAGAAATTTGGCTTCTGATTTGAGATCATGCTAGAAAGTTCTGTATAGGAACAATTTAAATTTCCCACCATGCACTGAAGTAAGACTGTCCTGGAGCACATGGGAAATACAAAAAAAAATCCAAAAAAAAAAAGTAATGGCAGGCTTCCTATTGATGATTCATGTGTGTGTAGTTGAAATGACTGTAACACAGTCAGGAATGTGACTGTGTTAATTAATAAGCAGCAAACTTGGAGCTGTGACTTATTGATTTCACTCGCACACATATAGGCTGCAACTATATGGTCAAATATAATACGATTTTCTCTGCTTATAAAACAGGTGAATTCAAAGTATTTTTTTTACTGACCACATGAAGTAAAGGCTGATTTTTGCTCACAAAGTGTTTTCTCCCTCTCTCTCCTGCTGGGGGGCTTCTATGTTTTCAAGCCAGAATTATTCAAATAGGCTTTCTCCTGTGTGTTTAGTTGTGATGTGTTCTTGTAAAGATGGGGGGGGGGTGTCTGCAGGTGTTGTTCAGTGATGTTGGCAGTTCAGGAGTGGAGAAACATGCCCCGCTTCTCTCCTCTCACCTAATCATCCTCTGAATTAAACAAATAAAATAGAATAATCTTACATATATGAGATTAGCGCTAGATCACCCTATCACTTTATCATTGGGTCATCATCATTATTATTTCCTGCATTTATGCTCCTGTCAGTTCCCCATTAGAGCAGCAGAGGTGGGACTAGAGGAAGGAAGGAAGGAAGGAAGGAAGGAAGGAAGGAAGGAAGGAAGGAAGGAAGGAAGGAAGGAAGGAAGGAAGGAAGGAAGGAAGGAAGGAAGGAAGGAAGGAAGGAAGCATAGGATGTGTTGGAATGCAAACTGCAACCCATCCAGTATGAATGGTGAACTCCCAAATCAATCTGCAGCCCATTTGTGAGCACTGACTGCAATTTCAAATCAAACTGCAGCCTGTATTTAAAAAAATCACCAGTAGGATTCTCAAAACTAGTTCAGTATTATTCTAGTTACGTTCTTAGAATGGAGGATTTCCCCACTTTCCGTTAAGTAGATAAACGTTTTTAATAAAGCTATGTAGTTGTGATTGGGTTCATTAAAAGTCGGGAGCAGTTCCTCTTTTTTTGGCGAGAAAAGACGACTGAGTTTCTTTTTGAACATTAACACATTTATTCAGTTTGACATTATGTGAATCTACTACAACTTCTAACGGTTCAAAATAACTGAGATCGATTTGGGGAGATGATCACACTGTCTGTAAATTAGCAAGATTCATCGAGGGGCTGGTCCAAAATGTGCCCAATCTCTGGGCTTCCTCAATGGAGCACTCCGGACCACACATATTGTCCCACAACATGGGTGTCTGGCCCAATCTCCCTCCAGAGGTGGATGGTTGAAGGAAGGGTCCATCCGAATCACCTTCCTTGAGTGACCCTGTCCTCGCGGGAAAACCACGACCCTCCATTTTAGGGCTTCAACCAAGGTCTTCTTTTCTTTAGAATTTTCCGGATCAGGTAACAACCCTCCCACCTTCAAATTCGGAAAGTCCTCTAACAACCTGCACGTTCTCTCATACACTATTTTTCTTCTCCCCCTCTCTTCCCGTCTCCTCTCACTTTTTTCTTCTTCTATCTCTTCCTCCCACACGGGTAGAATTAATTCCTTCCCCTCTTCTCCCTCTCTCTCTCTCTTCCACTAGACATATTTCAATCTTCTCCTCTTTCTCCTTTGATCCCTCTTTCTTTCCTTCCATTATTTTCAACTCCTTATTTTCTTTTGTCTTCCCTACTACTATAACTTTCTCCTGTTCTGACGTCTCTAGCTAAGGTGACGGCTCACTCTGCTCTTTCCCCTTTGGATCTAATTCTCCTTCACAATAAAGGTAAAGGTAAAGGTTCCCCTTGACAATTTTTGTCCAGTCGTGTTCGACTCTAGGGGGCGGTGCTCATCCCCGTTTCCAAGCCATAGAGCCAGCGTTTATCCGAAGACAATCTTCCGTGGTCACATGGCCAGTGCGACTTAGACACGGAACGCTGTTACCTTCCCACCGAGGTGGTCCCTATTTATCTACTCGCATTTGCATGCTTTCGAACCGTTAGGTTGGCGGGAGCTGGGACAAGCGACGGGTGCTCACTCCGTTGCGTGGATTTGATCTTACGACTGCTTGGTCTTCTGACCCTGCAGCACAGGCTTCTGCGGTTTAGCCCACAGCGCCACCACGTCCCTACTCCTTCACAATAGTCCTTATGTATTTGCTCCTTTCTTTTGGACTATGGAAGTTACATTTCTATCCCTTTTTTCAGAAACAGCCAATGCTACATATTGTGGGTCAGTCATAAGGTGAAAGGGCGAGGCAGTGCTTATATCATATGATATTCCCTCACTATCATTAAATAAGGCCGTACGCCCATAACTATGAATGTAAATTTTAAAAATTACCGTTATGACATATTCTATTACTTTAACTAGTTGTGAATTGCCTAAAATCCCCTAAGAGGAGAAAGGAGGAAAATAAAATAAAATAAAAGACATGAAAGTATCACATGTTAAGTTACAAACATAATGTAGCATAGCTGCTGGATAGCTCTGTGGTTTAGGCATCTGGCTGTGGGATCCAAAAGTTGGGAGTTCGATTCCCCATTGCTGCTCCCTGACAGGGGCTGGACCTCAATGGTCCATAGGGTCCCTTCCCGCTCTGTACTTCTAAGATGATGATTATTCTAAGATGTTGATGACTTTCTAAGATGATGATTCAAAAATACAAGACACTGGTATTATATAACAGATACACGTTTAGCCAAAAACCTAAGCATGTTGTTGCTGCTGCAATTCAAAAACACCAGACACAGTCAACCAAAATTATAAAAACATTGACTGATATTATATAACAGACACTAGTTTTAACCAAAAACCTAAGTATCTGTTAAATATTGGTGCACTATATATGCTTTTCTTAATGTGTATATTTGCTGTTCCTAATAATGCGTGTGGTGTCGTTGTGGTGGTGGTGGTGATATATAATCAGTTGTTGTTATAGTTTGTTATATTGTTGTATATAAATATAAATATTGTTATAGTTCCACCTCCACTATTCAGAAAAGGAATTAAATGGAAGGAATTCATTATTTGTAGCCGTACACTTCTTCATAGTGAAGGCCCTTGACAGGATATTTCCAGAGCGCCAAGCTACCAAAAGCAGCTGCTTCTGCTGGGCAGGGGGAAATTTAAAGTGTGGGACCAAGGATTATGTCAGCAACATTCCCAAAAAAATGTTTAAAAATGTCCCAGTCCTTGTGTAAGGACAGGTTTTTCTTTATTCGAACCACCTCCAAGAATCCCCTGCCTGCCAGGGTGACATCTTGGATTCGGCAGGCCAATTGGTCTCTTCACAGTCGAGGCCAAAATATATAATAAATGGGAACCTACTTTTAACTTTAAAAACAAGCAGTCATATTTATCATTCCTGAACAGAAAGCTTACACGTCGCCCGGACGTTTGCCCTCCTGTGAGAGCTTCAATTGGCGCTCAAGCCCGGCCTTTGCGGGAGATAAAAGGCCTGAAGCCACCACGCCAGTTCCCATGGCAACCGCTCCATCGTGATGCTCGGCGGATGGACCCAGCCTGCCAAGGCCTCACTCCATGTGCGGGGAAAAGTCAGGAAGAGACCAAAGAGAACCAGAGGGACGATAGAGGAGTTTCCAAAGACTGTGACCGGCTGAGGGGGAAAAAAAATTCCAAGTCCCTTCAAAATGTGGGAGCAAGGCGGAGAGGGAGAGAAAAGAGACAGGAAGATGTTATCCTGGAAAGCTTGCCCTGTGCAGGAACACTGGAAAGAGCTGGTGGAGCCGGCCCTGCTATTAGACAGAGTGGGGCAGCAGGATTTTGGGTGTATAACAGCCCAGCAAATCAATCAAAATACAGTATATCATTGCATTTCGATTGCCTAGGAAGGAGAAAACACTTGTGGGAACCACACGGTCAATACTTAGATTGCAATTTCACATATTTGTGTTGCCCTTTTGTGTTTTTCTTTTTAAAGTTTTTTTTCTTCGCTTTTTTTTTTTTGCTTTGGATACAGTTTGGTGTCTAAAAAATAATAATAAATTGATTTTTTAAAAAATGGACACACCTAGTCTCACCTGATTGATAGCTTTCTCTGTTCTGGGTTTCTATTGTGCTCTGTCTCATGTGCCAAAAAATAAGCTGCTGTTTCTTGTTACTATTATTTATTTATTAATTATTTATTTAACTTATATGCCACCCACTCTACCCAAAGGTCTCTGGGCGGCTTGCAACAATTAAAATTCAACTAAAATACAATAAAAGATAAAATGATTAAAATACAATTTGACCTGGGTTAGTGTGAAACTGAACCAGTTTCCTTTTTTTTTAATTTTTTTTTTTAAGACATAAGAAATTTATTTGTCATTGCACTCACAAGTGGGTGCAACGAAATGAGGTGCTCTTCCCCAAGGTAAAACTGGACAACACCACTACAAAAAAAAAAAGTTAAAAATATACACAACACTCACCATACAAATATAAATACCCCGTTTCTCCCAGCAATTAAAATTCCACCAAAAACTTATGACCCCGCATTTAAACTCAATACTGCACTTGGGTAAAAGCTGTTCTTGAATCTGCTTGTCCTTGCTTTCAATACCCTAAATCTCCTTCAGGCATCATGGATTCTGGGAGCTGTAGTTTAAGAATGTAATTGTTGCCAAGCTCAGATTTAGCCCACTTTGTTGGTCTTCACTTCAAATACTGCTGAGGAGTTCAGTTTAAACAGAAATGTTGATGAGCAGGAAACATCCTCTCTTAGACTAAGAAAAGCGGGAAAAATCCTATGTTGGGCAGACATTCATAGCATACACTATCAGCTTCCATGGCCATGACGTCCTCCATGTTAGCTTCATGTCATGCTAGTTATATAAACAATGTACTGTATGCCTTATAATAACCAGGAGTAGATAAACCCGTATGTTTTTCCTTCTCCTGTGTTTACATTTCAAGTTCTCCTTTCTCCCGTGTTCAATTTAAAAAAGAAATCATTCACTGCATATGCTTTCACTTAGTTTGTGCTCACAAGTACAAACGTTTCAAATATTTTCTCTCCTTTGGGCAAGTTTATGAAAGTTTTGGGGCATTTTTCACATCCATGCCCCCTTTTTTGCAAAAAAAAAAAAAAAATCATGGAAATGCAGAAAATTTTATGTTGTGCCCAAAGTACAAGTTTTTCAAAAATCACAAAATGCAATCTTATCCTCCCCAAAAAAAACACTACTGTTTTTTTTCCTTAGAATGCTGTTGCTCCTTTCTTTATATTGAAATTTTCTAAAGGCCAAAAAAAATTGCATGGAGAACAAAAAAGATCAGTGTAATCTTTTAACTTATTTGTGAATTATGGTTGATTTGTTTTGATTAGAACAAAATTTGCATGTACCTGCAATTCATTCATTGCAGTTATTTCCAGTACAGAAGGCCATGTTTTACACCCCTGTCATGTAACGGAAAAGATTAAAAGCCTGTCGAGGGGTGGGGGGATTAGTAACTCTGTTTTAATACTTGAAATGTGGCTGAATCACAAGAATTCAATTTGTAGTCCAGACTTTCAAAAGCTCTAAATTCAAAAGCACTTCCAGTCTCATGGATGAATCTGTTTTGATTCTCTCCCCCCCCCCCCCTTATTTAAAGACAGATTTTTTTTCCATTGAATTTATGAAGGATGTTATAAAACACAAACCAAAGAAAAATATCACCTGGTACTAGAGATGTTGGTCAACAGGATGGCCTTTAGACTATGGGATTAGAATACAATCTTCTGTTCTGCATGCCACATTTCCAAGATAATTTTCAACAGTGTACAGGTACAGAAATTCAAATATACTACAAAACACTCAGAGACACATAAAACCTTCAGCTGGATTTATAACATAGGACTTCTGCCTGAGAAAGAAAGTTCGTAATTATGATGGGAACAGTAGCCCTCTCCCAAAAAGCTCCAAAATTAAGACCTGTAAGAAAATGCACTTAACAAAGAACTATATTAGAAGAGCCATTTTTTGTCTGCAAGGGGAGGGGCATGTCATATTTTCTAAATGGAAAATATTCTATGACCTTTCTTGTTCCCAGCAAAAGCAGGGGACATTCAAGCTGAAATTCCATGCCTGGGCAGTCTTGCTCTGATGTGTGTAACTTTTTTCCCCATTGCATCTTTAGGCCACAAACAGAAAACTTGGTTATATGACGTCAAGCTTCACCCCATTTTTGTGAAATCTTGCACCAATAATTGTTTTTGCCACTTTACTTAGCCTCTTGAAGGCCCAAAAGATTGACAGCATTCTGAAGTACTAGCGCTGTTATTTCCACCGGCCTTTTACGGACAGGAGATTATTCATATATGTTCCCTTGAGCTCACCAAAGAAAATGTAGACCATAAAAACAACATATTAAATCTTTCTATTTATTTTCTGATAACCTAGCACAAGGAAACGTCCGACACCAAGACTATAATTAGCTAGGCTGGTCTCACTTGGGCTTATCCTAATTCCAGCTCTGAAAGAAGATGCTTCTTGAGATAATCAGAACAGAAGTCTTTAAAGATGGGAAGGAGAGCATGTGGTCCCATCAACTCTGTTGTGTTACAGTTCCCATCGTTCTTGACCATTATCCATCCTCTCTGAAGCTGTTGGAAATTAGAAATTGGAGCCAACTAACATAAAGGGCCATAAGCTCTCCAGCCTAGTTTAGGGGTGAATATGATGTTAAAGAGAGCCTGATTATAAAATGATAAGCAATGCAGATGTTTTAAAAGAGGTGAAATACAATCAAATCCTTTGCAGTCAAGAGGCAGACAACGGAAGTATGAACGGGTGTGTTTATCCTTCCCAAAATTGGACTAATATACATAATATGGTGGAGCATCTCCTTACCTAATCTCCCTGTGATTCTTGCCCTTTTGGAATTTCACATCAGCGAAGGCAGTGTGTTTACCGAAACTAAGTGCAGGCATTCAAAAATCTACTGATGCCATCATGCTTAGCTTCCAGACTCAAAACACATCCGGTGGTTCTGGTGGTCTATCTGCCCTCATGAAAAGAAAGGTGTTTGGGGTTGTTGTTTTTTTAGATCCAGGCTGGGCAAACTACAGTCGATCAATTGTTTCTGGACTCCTGCTATGCCAGCATCCCTGGTTGGCATTGCTACTCATGAGCAAGGCTGGGAATTATAACCCATTTACATCTGGAAAGTCACATGTTCTCCACCTTCTGCTCTCCTAGACTCCTGTGAGATTTTATTTTAAGCTGCTTTGGAAACCGCTTCATCTTACAAAATCCTAGAGGACTATGTAATTTCTCTGCATGAGAAATGCCCATAGCTCTATTACAGCCACAACATTCACCTTTCTGCCACCTCCTTCCATGCCTTCAGGCACCCGATTCAGCACCGAGCTGAATTAATGAAGTATCGGTCCTGTTTATAGATTTTTATCAGCATTAGTAAAAAGACAGGATCAGCATCCTGTAATTTTTAAGAGCAAAGACGAATTCCACGCACAAAGCCATAGCTTGGAGATCAGAGCTCCCCTCTTTCAAACACACACAGAGGAACACCTCCTGCGAACTTTTTTAAAAATTGAAAGCTGAAAGCTGCTTTGAACCATTAGCTTATTCCCGGGCTAGGAAGCAGGGCGATGAGGACAGGCTTCTGGCACCATTCCCCTGCGAGCAACAGCTGTCAAATTCAAGGGCAGGAGTTTCTGCGCTGTCCGTGGTACTAGCCAGATTGATTCTGAGATGGAAGCAATCCACTAAGCAGAGATATAAAATCCTAGCTCCGGGTTTTTGCTCTAACCTCCTGTAGGGATGAAGAAATCGGATGAATTATATATACGATTCCCCCACCCTCTTTCCCCTCTTCTCTTGCCAAAGCCAAAGGGTGGGGGAATGCGGGAAAGAATCTGTTTGATGAATTGAGGGAATGGAATCCCATCTCCAGGTTTTCTCTCTCTCCTACCCCCACCCCCCACCCCCGATGATGCTGTACAGAAATAGCAGGATGCTGGAATCGTTCGGCAGTGATGCAGAAGGTATGTGCTTTTTCAGTTCTGGTCCTGATGCTGAGCTTGTGGTGAGGTCTCTGTGGCGCAATGGACGAGCGCGCTGGACTTCTAATCCAGAGGTTCCGGGTTCGAGTCCCGGCAGAGATGGTCTCCCAGACAGGTGTCTTCATTTTTCTCTCATCTTTGAGTAAGGAATGCTAATTAAATTATATTTCACTCCAGAGGATTTCAAAAAGAAAACGCATGGCAGCTCGTCAAAATCCCCCTGGGATATGAATTCTGTTTCCCTCTCCTCCTCTTCTACAGATCTGTCATGAGATGTAAATGCATGCTCTCTTTTTTCTTTCTGTTTTCTATTTTCATCTCTAAATAACAGGCTTGATTTTTTTTCCTTTTATGAATATCATCATTACATTGTTTCCTACAATAACAACCCCCTGTTTAGAGCTTCAAATGCTGCACTAAGGATTTTTTTTCTATTGTTAAGAAAAATAAATCAATTGGCCTTTATTTCAACTGTGGATTTTTTTTTTCAAGAAGCTAAAAATCTACATATATATTTTTTAAAAAAATTTGCTTGTGATCTTGTCTTGGTTTCTCTCTCTCTCTCTCTCTCTCAAACACACACACACACAGAGAGAAAGAGAGAGAGAGAGAGAGTCTTAGTGTATGATAATCAGACTGTTCGTCATAATAATTCACCGAAATCCACAAATTTCACCATGCTTGGGATGTAAAGAACTTGGGTTTCTCTTTTTGCTTTTAAATCACAACATAATCACACCCCCTTGATTCATGTGTGAGAATAAGAGTTTCTTTCCAATTTGGCTGGCAAAAATTGAAGAGGACTTCATTTCGATTTGTTTTTGACACACTTAGCATAATCAAAATGAAATTCTCTTCCATTTTTGACCATTTGTCCATCCTGAGTGAAAAAATGACAGTGGGGTTTCAATCACAGCTTCTCCATATCTTTATCCAAGAGATGTTTGTGAATTTAATTCCCAGAAGCCCAGGATTACATGGTCAGTAGTCAGGGAGCCCAGAACCTCTGAAGGGCTAAAGTTGGAGAACTGCTTTGTTGGTTTATGTGACATCAAGTCATCTTCAACTACGACGAAGATGAACGAGCCATCTCCAAAACATCCTGTCCTCAACTCTTACAAACTCAAGACTATGTGTTCCTTTATGGAGCCAGTCCATCTCATATTTGCTCTTCCTCTTTTCCTGCTGCCTTCCACCTTTCCCAGCATTATTGTCTTTTCCAGGCAATCCGGCCTTCTCAGGATTTGCCCAAAGTAGAGCAGCCTCCGTTTCAACATTTTTGCCTCCAGAGAGAGTTCGGGCTTGCTTGGATCTAGGAACCCGCTTGTTCATTTTTTCTGGCAGTCCAGGTTATCCACAAAGTTCTCCTCCAGCACCGCATTTCAAACCAATCACTAGTGTCAAAAAATCTGAATGGAAGATGAATGTAAATTTCGCTTTCCCTCCATTTAAATATGCCTAGATTAGAACCATGTGCAGAGGAAGGGAACGATTCTTGTTGATGCCACCTCCTTACTTCATTACTGTGACTTTTCTCCCTCTTCCACATGTTGGAAGGGCAGCTTCTGGAAATAAGAGCCTATAAAGTTCCTGCAACATCTTTAGAAACCATGACAGTTCACAAGTATGGATAGCTACCTGCAGCAACCGGTTTTTTAAGCTCCTCGTGATAAGGTTATATTGTCAACTGATTAAAGTGTTTTTCTCCCCCTTTTTAAGCAATTAATCATCTGCCTTTTAGCGCACTGTAAAAAATCCACAGCTCAAGTATCTATCTGTGATTGATGGCCAACCAGCTCCCGTTTGAAACTCCCAGTAAAGGAAAGAAAAGCACTTTCCAACAAAGTCTATTCCATTGTGAAACAGATCTTACGGTAAGGAATCATCATCCTTGTGCTGTCGAGTCAACTCTGACTTATGAATTGACTTGACAGCACAAGTTACTCTTTTCAAGGTTTCCCAGGTAGAAAATACTCATTAGTGGTTTACCCTTTCCTTCTTCTGGGGGTGCCCTGGGACTGTGTAGCTTGCCCAAGGCTATGCAGGCTGGCTCTTCTTCCAGAAGGCACCGGGGAGGGTTGGGAGGAATTGAACGCCCAACCTCACCTTCTGCAGTCAGATACCTAAGTCACTGAACTATCCAGTCAATGTACAACAAATCATAATGAAGGTCTTCCTAAACCTTTGAAGCAACAGTAAACAAGACACACTAATCACCCATCTACAGAAAAAGACAAAAGCCTATCTCACAGCCATAAATACTGCACTCCCAAGCCAAACTACACCAGAGCACAGAGTGTTGTCCTCTGAAGATGCCGGCCACAGAGACTGGCGAAACAGTAGGAAGAACAACCTACAGAACATGGCCAAAGAGCCCGAAAAACCCACAACAACCAACAGTAAATGAGCCTGCTTCATCTTCCATTGGATGGGCCTTCAAATAGTTGAAGACATCCACCATATGACTTCTTACAGTTCTCTTCTTCATATTCACCCATTCCTTACAGTACTTGGTTTCCAGACTCCACTATTTTGGTCGTCCTTCTCTGGACACATTCCAGCTTGTCAATATCCTTAAACTGCAATGCACAGGATGTGACATAGTATCCCACCTAAGGTCAGGCAAAACTTGAATGGATTGGTACTCCTACTTGCCTTGACCTCAATAATATTCTTCCGTTGAAGCACTCTAGAAATTCCTTAGCTTTCATTGCCACCACATCACAGTGTTGGTTTGTTTCGTCAAGATGCCTAGATCTTTTTCACATATACAGCTGTCAGGACAGGCGTCACCCCATTCTTTATTTGTATATCTAATATTTCCTGCCCAAATATCCAACTTTACACTAATCTTTTTTGATATTAAGTTCTCTCTGATTCATGGTTTTAATTTCGGGGGAAAAGAAGATGCATACTGCAATCACCTTGAAATGATTTCAAGACGTAAACAAATAAACTAACTATTCGGCTACAATATCTAGAATCTAGTAAATGAATGAAGAAATACAACAGACACTTTATAGGTGTATGTGCCTGCTTTTATAGCAATAAAAAGTAAGGGAAAGTACTGCAATTTCAATTGTGTGAACACAAAAATATTCCGACTTGAAAAAAACCCAACTGCTAGTACAGACTAGAGTAGACCCTCTGAATCCATGGGGCACATAAGGATTGATGTACCATTCAGCCATGGCATTCAATGAGACTGCTGTGTCTGGGGCTGACAATTGTGCTTCACTCTCAGTACACACACACACCCTATGTTTCAGTTAGGAACCGATCTTCAGTGCTTTAGTGATGTTACTGTTTCTCATGTAAGCACAGCATCCTCTCTCTCACTCACTCCTGCTAAAGGAATATAAATAATAAAGTAACAGTGCGGCCACTTTTAAATAAAATTGGAAATTTTTTTATGTCCCAGCTGGACTGTTGGGTAAAAGGGCAAAGCCTTAATAATCTCAGCCAATTTCTGCATTTCCTTCGTCAGGAGCCACACAACGGAATTCTACCTGGGATGTTGTTGTCTCCAGGAATAAAACAAGCAGGAACATAATGGAGGCTGGATACTGGAAGAATGGGCTTAAGTATTCTTGAGAAAGGTGGGGCTCTACACACCGCTGTGGCTGCTGATCCGAACCAACCGCCTGGGGTTCTTCTGCAGCTTCACAAAAGCATCCGCAGATGTAGACTGCTGCCATCTCTACCCAGGGTGGGGGGGTTGCCAAGAGGGTCTCCACAAATTCCAGACTCTCCTTGCTGCTAGAACTGGTCTTAATTCGGGTAAAAGAATGAGGTATAAGGATCGCTCTTGCTCTTCCCATCCCAACAGTCCACAGTCTTCACTAGGTGTAGCGTTCTTCCTTTTATTAGATCTATGGTTCTTGTTGTATTATGTAATGGTTTATGAATATTCATGTTGCTGAGAGGCGGAGTCAAGAGAGATGCTATAAGAGGCGGAGTCAGAGAGTTAGAAAAGGAATTTAAGTCAGTGTGTAGAGAGTAAGAGGGAGAGTAATAGAGTGTGTAGCTTGGGAAATTCTGGGGAGTGTTTAGCTACTGAAGATATCAATGAATCAATCTCTGTAATCAATAAACCAAAGTTTTATTTTAAAGAAATTGAAGTGCGGACCTGAATCTTTCTGAAGTAACGGTGATTTAGAAGATCACCTGGTGGCAGCAGGTGTGAAAGAAGAGAGTGTTCGCCTTCATGCGCTCTGAGGATTGAAGGTCAAGCAAAGGGGCACGAGGGTGGACGTCACACTAGGACCTGGTGGCTCTCAGTCCTTAGCTGGGCCTGAGTTCCAGACTCGTGCACACATCCAGGGATCCTGCGGCAGCTGGTGCTCCCTGAGGGTCTTTTGTGAGGCCTGCCAGGGGTCCAAGGTCCAAGGCAGACAACCCACCAGGGAGAGCCGGAGTGTCCCCCCTCCCCACCGGCAGATCAAAGAGAAACATTATTTCTCCCTCTCCTGGCCCACAAGGAAATACTGTAGTTCTTCCCCTTTTGAAAACAACCCTGGAGTAACACCAACAGGAGGTCCCTCATCGATCCTTCTGCCAATCTCACTGGATGCCATCACCGGGTTGCTCACTCCCAACCTGCTAATGATGAGCTTGCCATTGATTTCCCTCTTGTATCCACAAAGGTTTCCCCAAAGTCCCTGTTCAACGTCAGAATAATGTTCGTTGCATAATTTAATGAGTAATTCAGTCCGTCTTGGGCCTTGCTGTTTGCCAGCAGTGGGGGTGGACAACTCCCTCAAAGGCAGATAGCCGACGGGCAGGAGGTGGCACATCACACCAAAATGTCAAAAGGAACGCCTCTGGCAGGTGTGCCCTTAAAATGGGGAGGAGATGAACATTTTCCTGGCCATGACAAAGAATCAGATGGAGAAGGGGGTCATTTCCCAACTCAGAGTATATAGTACTTGATGCCAACCACGTTCTTTTAGCACCTGAAACATAAATTCTTCTAAGCTTCTTTCCCACTTCCAATCAGGAACAAATACAGTTATAACAAATCAAATGCACAAACCAAATACACCTGGGGTGTCCTGATCCTGCCAAAGTGAAGGAATGCTGGAGCTTTTACAACCTCGCATTCTGCCTGTAGTTTGAGTACTGGGAGGGGCTTTTTTGAGTTGGGGTGACTGTCAATCTATCCAGCACTAACCAATCATCCCTTCCTGCCTCGGAATTCAAAAAGAGAGCCCCGCCTCTCTGCTGAGTGTTCTCTCTTTTCAGTCTCTTGGAAGCAGAGTGTTAATTTGCGGCTGATCTGTTCGTGGCTGTACGTTATGAAACATTTTTATTCTTTCTGCTACAAATGTCTTGGAGTGAGTTATTAAGACCTTAAGTGCCAGTTACTGAGAAAGGGGTGGACTCTCTGGGGAAGTTTTTCTCGGTAAGTCTCTGTACTTCTCCTGCATAGCAAAAGGGGATTTTGCTAGAAATTCAAAACTCTACGGCAAGGAAGGGCCCTGGCAAGGAAAGAAATATGCCCTGAGTAGATAACCCGCTTCTTCCTAAACTAGGAAGCAGAAATTTGACAAATGAATAGCGTGAAGGCATCTTGCTTATTGAAAAGGTCTGGAAAAAGTATAGTATATGGATATCAGGGAAAGGGGAGTCAATGTGATCTAATGCAGTGGTCCCCAACCTTGGGCCTCCAGATGTTCTTGGACTACAACTCCCAAAAGCCTTCACCACCACCTCCTCTGCTGGCCAGGATTTCTGGGAGCTGAAGTCCAAGAACATCTGGAGACCCAAGGGACCACTAGTCTAGTGGACAGAGTAACAGACTGAGACTTAAGAGACCTGGGTTCAAATCCCTGCTCTGTCATAGGAACTCTGGTGGGGATGGGAGGTTGGCAATGGTAAAAACACTCCTTAAATGTTTTCTACATTGGGTGTAATTTGATGTCACACAACAACAACAAAGGGTTTCCAGTGAACGTGGCAGATACGCATGTATTGCGGGCAATCAAACATTGCTGGTGACTATAAATAGGCTTCCAGTTCTAAAAAGTGCATAAATGTGTACTGAATAATCCTGGTTCCATTTGGGCTTGGTGGCTTGAAGCGAGGAAGAAATAGGGTTGCCTATCCCTCTTCTAGAACCTTATTTATTTATTTAGGTGTGAACATAAATGCACACTTTGGTGTAGCAACACACACACCATAGATGCCAGTTCTGCCCCCACGCCTCCATGGGGTTTTGCCTCTAGCCCTCCTGAAAGACCTCCCATGATCCAATTTTCAGTACATGAGCCAAGTAATTTTCCTAAATTATAGGGCTGGACAAACTGCAGTCCTCCAAATGCTTCTGGAACGCAGCTCCCATCCGCTGTTGCCGGCCTAGCCCGTGGTGAGGCATGCTGTGAGGACCACTCTCTGACACACTCCATGGAAGTATGCTCTTATTTTAACCCACTTTCAGAACCTCTCAAGGTTATAAACCGCAATGTAAGTACCCTAAATGAATGACACTGGCATTTATCTGTTCGCCCCCAGAATAGTAGATCTACTTCCACAAATACAAAACACAATAAAACGCTGGAATCTGGTATACATGCCATTTAAGACATACTGTGTAGGCCAAAATCCTATCACACAGTTAAGCCAGGGCAAGAGAAATGGTGTAAGTCACCGAGGCAAATTGTTACCAGGTAATGGCTCAAATCCTTTCTAATCACCAACTTTTTGGAGGCTAATTGCCCCAATTTTAACGGCTGCGCCCCGATGTCTGTTGGAATAGCCCGAGCCAGAATTTAACCCTCAAAGAACCCTCTCAGATGTTTAGATGAATTGCTGGATGGTGCGGTGGTTTAAGATGGATGAGGGACGTGGTGGCCCTGCAGGTTAAACCGCAGAAGCCTCTGTGCTGCAAGGTCAGGAGACCAGCACTCATAAGATCGAATCCACGCGACGGAGTGAGCCCCCGTTGCTTGTCCCAGCTCCCGCCAACCTAGCGGTTCGAAAGCATGCAAAATACAAAAAAAAAATGTGAGTAGATAAATAGGGACCACCTCGGTGGGAAGGTAAACAGCGGTCCGTGTCTAGTCGCGCTGGCCACGTGACCACGGAGGATTGTCTGTGGACAAAATGCTGGCTCTATGGCTTGGAAATGGAGATGAGCACCACTGCCTAGAGTTGGACACAACTGGACAAACTGTCAAGGGGAACCTTTACCTTTTTTTTAAAGATGGATGTTCCTGCATGGGGGGGTGGACTGGATGGCCTCAGTGGTCTCTTCCAACTCTATGACTGTAATTCTCTGCAGAGCCAGAGGTTGGGGGTTCGATTCCCCACTGGGCCTTCATGATAGAGGGCTGGACCCAATGATTCATAGGGTCCTTTTGAACTCTGCAATTCTAAGATGATGAAGCACTTGCAGTTTTTGAATAAATGCAAAAAGACAGTCCAGTTTCTGAGGCTGTATGGTGGTGCAGGAACTGGCTGGACAGGGCTAGGCTGAGGGCACTTCAAATCATTACGGGTCCTGTGGTTTCCCGAGAGGCACCTTGTAAGTATCTTACCACTGCCATGACATTAATTTGTTCAAAGGTGAGATGCTGGAGGTTTTCAAGAAAAGATTGGACAGCCATCCATGCAGAATGGTATGAGGTTCAGGATGGCATGAGGTCTCCTGCCTTGGGCAGAGGGTCGGATTAGAATACTTTCAAGGTCTCTTCCAACCCTACAACAATTCTGTGATTGTATGTGAGGTGCATCTCATAACAGGAATACCACAGATAATGGGCAGAGAGTCTACCACAACCCTAACGCTTTGTAGTGCCCACAGAATTTAGCCCTGCCCAGCCAGTTCATCATCACCCTAATGCTTTCCGATCCTTTGGACACACTTCTGCATCATCCTTATCGTCATCGTGGGCCGTCAAGTCAACTCTGACTTATGGTGGCCCTTTTCAGGATTTCTTAGGTAGAGAGAAGTGATCCAACAGCCCCTTCTTCTATGGATACTCTGGGACAGGGCGGCTTGCCCAAGGCTACATAGGCAGGCTCTTCTTCCAGGACGCAGAGCGAGGAATCTCGGGGACCGCAGCCAGATACCTAAACCACTGAGCTATGTGGCGATCTGCAAAGTTGTCTATGGAACCCCTGTTTCTTTTCTCTCAGCAAAGTTTTTTTTTTCCCAATCCCTCAATGACAAAAACAAACAAAACTTTTCTCTCCATCCCTACTCCATTTTAATTGGCTTCTCTTAATTACCCCAGAGAAATGGAGGAGAGCCACAGTAGGTCACGTCCCTCAAAAGCATCTTGTCAAGACCCAACTTCATTTCCCCTGTTCCACACAAACAAAGCCACTTAGCAGACAACTCCCGGGAGTGGGTGATGAGAGGCTCCCCTTTCTCCAGTGAAGAAGGGAGAGCAATGAAAACAAACTTGTTTAAACAACAAGTCCCTGAAGGGTTTGTTAATGTCATGTTTTGGAGACACAACAGAAACTCCGGGGAGAAAGGAATTGATGATGGCGGGGAGAAGGGCTGATTGAAGTTCAGCCAAGCCGTTCTTTTTCTTCCACTTCCTTTCCTCTTCTGATAGAAGCCAGCAAAGAGTGGGGAGTCCGAGTGAAGGCTGTGAATCCTCTCTGGCTTTTAGTCCGAACTTTACAGGATGCACCCTCCCGGCTTCAGAATGGGACCTGCATTTTTGGAAATTCAAACTCAAAGCCATATTTGACTACATGTGAACTTCAGAGGCTCTCAAGTGCCTCTCTGTAGGGGGTACTGTGCCTATTGTGCAGGGATAAGTCGTTTAAACTTTATTGAGGAAATCTAATAATAATAGTATTACCCTTTGATCTGCAGAGCCCTTCCCAAGGAAGCACAGCAGGGAATTGAACTCCTAACTTCTGGCTCTGCACCCAGGTATTTAAAGCACTGAGGTATCCAGCATTCTAGTTAGTACCAATTGCTGTTGCTCGGTATCTGATTTACTGTCCCTGAGCAAAATACTGGAGTGAGTAATAACTGCACAAGTCCACACAGATAACAGTGTTGAAGGTCGTCTTGAGTCCTCTTGAGGAGAATTGTCATCGTCGTTTAGTCGTTTAGTTGGGTCCAACTCTTCATGACCCCATGGACCAGAGCACGCCAGGCCCTCCTGTCTTCCACTGCCTCCCGGATTTGGGTCAAATTCATGTTGGTCACTTCGATGACCCTGTCCATCCATCTTGTCCTCTGTCGCCCCCTTCTCCTCTTGCCTTCACACTTTCCCAACATCAGGGTCTTTTCCAGGGAGTCTTCTCTTCTCATGAGATGGCCAAAGGATTGGAGCCTCAGCTTCAGGATCTGTTCTTCCAGTGAGCACTCAGGGTTGATTTCCTTCAGAACGGAGAGGTTTGTTCTCCTTGCAGTCCAGGGGACTCTCAAGAGCCTCCTCCAGCACCACAATTCAAAAGCATCAATTTTTCAGTGGTCAGCCTTCTTTATGGTCCAGCTCTCACTTCCATACATCACTACAGGAAAAACCATAGCTTTGACTATGCAGACCTTTCTCAGTAAGGTGATGTCTCTGCTTTTTAAGATGCTGTCAAGGTTTGTCTTCGCTTTCCTCCCAAGAAGCAGGCATCTTTTAATTTTGTGGCTGCTGTCATCATCTGCAGTGATCATGGAGCCCAAGAAAGTAAAATCTGTCACTGCCTCCATGTCTTCCCCTTCTATTTCCCAGGAGGTGATGGGACCAGTGGCCATGATCTTAGTTTTTTTGATGTTGAGTTTCAGGCCGTTTTTTGCACTCTCCTCTTTCACCCTCATTACAAGGTTCTTTGTTCTTGAGTAGAATAGCAGAGTATTAATAAGTTAAATAAATAAACAATGGCTAACACCCTGTTCCTTAAATTCCACCTGTGCAAAAGCGATGACATCATGGACAGAAGAATATTTGCAGCAATTAAGAAACTCCTGCTTCTGTCTTGCAGCTTGCACGACTGGTAGAGTAATCCATCTCATTGCGCACAAGCTGTGGGAGCCCCAGAAAGGAAGCCGTTGTTGTTATGTGCTGTCAAGTTGGAACTGACTTATAGCGACCCCAGTACAGCTTTCAAGGTAAGTATTTAGGGAGTGGTTTTAGCTGTTCCCCATTTCCAGTGAGTTTCTATGTCTGAGCTGGGATTTGAACCCAAGCCTCTGAGCCCTAATCCACCACTCTATCCACTACACCACACCGAGTATCTGAGAAAGGAAGCAGGGACTCCATATCTATCAAAGACCTACCACCAACTATGTGCCCTTATGGATCCTCTTTCCAGCATGGAACTTGGAAGAATAATATGGTAATGTAACCCCCATGAAATATTGGTTCAGCCTACAGGGTTGGGACTAGGAAGGAGCAGGGCTGTAAGAGATTTGAATCGGAAAGAGTGGGAGAGATGAAGAGGCTGGAGCTGCTGTTGCCACTTGGACTGTTGAGGCCCTTGCCAATTTCATTTATTTGTTTGTTTGTTTATTGTATTTATATCCCACCCATCTGGTCAATTGACGACTCTGGGCGGCTAAGGTAAAAGTAAAGGTTCCCCTTGACATTTTAGTCCAGTTGTGTCCAACTCTAGGGGGTGGGGCGGCTAACAACACTTAAAAATAAAACAATTTAAATTCAACATCAATATACAACATCAATAATCAATTGTTCAAAATGGAAAGAAAGAAAAAGAAAGAATAAATCAAATAGTGGCTTGAGGGAAGGCCTGCTTAAACAGCCAAGTTTTCAATTGGCTTTTGAAAATGCCCAGTGAAGGGGTCATACAAATCTCTGGAGGGAGTTTATTCCAAAGGCGAGGAGCCACTGACAAGAAGGCCCGTTTTCTTGTTGTTGTTTTTCCCTTCTGGGCCTCCCTCAGCGTTAGGGTCCTCAACCTCACCTCCTGGCTAGATCAAATGATACGGGTCAAGGATCAAGGATTTTGAAGATTCTTCTGTGTTGCGGAAAACCCAACACAGTTGAAGAAAAGACCACAGATTTTTGTCTGACTTTGAAATCCAAGGGACACTTGAACTTTGCAAATTCTACAAGCAATATTGGTGCTGCTGTCCAAGATTTGGGTGCACCAACTGTAGCAATTTTTAAATTATTATAATCGCTTGTGTTGTCTGTTAAATAATAGCAAAGAAGAAAAGACTCATCTTGTGAAATTCTGTTTTGCAAGGTTCAACCACAGAGATCTAAGCAAGCCAAGAGCCTCATAGAACTTAAAAAGTGCTACAACTGCACAGGACCTCTCTGGAGGTACAGAACTGGAAAGCTGATGCTGAAGGACATCTGTGCTCTGCAGAAAGAGGGCTTTGATTTTATCTTGTAGAATTTGGGTTTCTTCGCCTCTGCACGAAACTGCCAGGAAAAAAAAATTGTGCAAAGATGTGGTCCAAAATGTCACTAGGATCAGAATGACACACCGCCCTGCCTCTCCTTTTCATCTGCTAGTCCCAAAATACCAATATAGAAACCTGGAACAGATGGCTGGAGACACTTTGGCAAACAAACTGAGGTTTAATCTAGATAAGGTGAAACGACTGTGCTGAGAATAGACCTGGATGGATATTTGCAGTCGGTTTGATTGCCCAGAAAACGATCCATGCTACCTTCAGCTCCTCAGAGGACAAGAGGCTCGTCTGCCACAGATGAATGAATAATAGCTCACCGACTCTTTTTCTTTGCTCTGCCTAGAGGAGCCTTCGCTTTGAGCCCTGGTGTGGCCGATGGAAATGACCTCAAGAAGCAGAGAAACACAGATGGAAAGAACTGGAGCTCTTGGTCAAAGCTGATGAGGTCGTTGAACATGGTGCAAAATACGTTCGTAGGTACACATGAGGAAGGTGAAGAAATCTGCTCACTGCTAAGAGTCTAGATAAGATGGGCCATCTTGATATGGTTAAAGGTAAAGGTAAAGGTTCCCCTTGACAATTTTTGTCCAGTCGTGTTCGACTCTACGGGGCGGTGCTCATCCCCGTCTCCAAGCCATAGAGCCAGCGTTCTGTCCGAAGACAATCTTCCGTGGTCACATGGCCAGTGCAACTTAGACAGGGAACGCTGTTACCTTCCCACCGAGGTGGTCCCTATTTATCTACTTGCATTTGCATGCTTTCGAACTGCTAGGTTGGCGGGAGCTGGGACAAGCCACGGGTGCTCACTGCGTTGCGTGGATTCGACCTTACGACTGCTGGTCTTCTGACCCTGCAGCACAGAGGCTTCAGTGGTTTAACCCGCAGCGCCACCACGTCCCACCTTCTCAGGATGTGCCCAAAGTCAGACAGCCTCAGCTTCAACATTTTTACCTCCAGAGAGAGTTCAGGCTTGATTTGATCTACGATCCATGTGTCCTAGTAGTGCTACACCTCCATAACCCAAAGTTACACAAAATACTGTATCCCCAAGCGAGCTGAGAGGGGAGTGCTATTCACAAAGCAGTTACGTGGGCATGCTGTGTCACAGTCACATCATGAATCACACAATTGACTGTACAATCACATTGTGCAATGCAGACTGCCTGGATGGTTCCACACTTTATATGACACCCACTCTAACAGAATTTCAGCCATTCTGCGTGAGTACTTTTACCAGTAAAGCTATTGCATTTTCCCCCCTTTCTACACACTGTACATAAATGCTGTAAGAACAGCTTTTAATAATGTGCAAAATGTTTCCAAGACCACCCACATAAATATGACCTTCTTATTGCCTGGACACCTTAGTAATGCCACTTCAAGCAAAAGCAATTCAAGTCAGTATTTACATGACTAATACACATAAGTATATGTGACAATTTCATAGGCATGTAAATTAAACTCACACAGGACTCTTTTTCTGGAGATTGCCGATTTATCTAGCTGGGATGGAAGAACCTCTAAGCAACCTGGCTCCATATCAATCCAAGGGAGCGGTCATTTTCTTCTAGAGCCCCAAACGGACAAGCAAACCAAATTAAAATACAATAGTGCCTCGCCTCCTTGAGATGTGAGGAAAGTGCTGTGCAATGGGAACAAATAGCAGCAGTGTCAGAATCAGAGAAGACAGAGGAGAAAGCTGGAAAATATTTTCTCTACAACACTGTAATCTAAGAAGGCACAGGGAAGCAACTCTTATGGACCTCCATTTCTTCCTGGCATCTTGGTTTCAAAGTGAAAAAGACAGCCCTGGGTCAACATCCCTCTTCTTTCTGAAGATGGTTCCCACCAGAAACTAACAAGATTCGAAGGTTGATGATACTGCTCCCCGAAAAAAAAAAAACCTTGGAAGTTTGTTTGGTTTTTTGGTGCTGGAGGAGGCTCTTGAGAGTCCCCTGGACTGCAAGGAGAACAAACCTATCCATTCTGAAAGAAATCAACCCTGAGTGCTCACTGGAAGGACAGATCCTGAAGCTGAGGCTCCAATCCTTTGGCCACCTCATGAGAAGAGAAGACTCCCTGGAAATGACCCTGATGTTGGGAAAGTGTGAGGGCAAGAGGAGAAGGGTACGACAGAGGACAAGATGGTTGGACAGGGTCATCGAAGCGACCAACATGAACTTGACCCAACTTCAGGAGGCAGTGGAAGACAGGAGGGCCTGGCGTGCTCTGGTCCATGGGGTCACGAAGAGTCGGACACGACTAAACAACAACAACATAGAATGAAGTTGTATTAAATAATGAACTTTTAAAACTTCTCATTTAAATGTAAGTGCCAGTTTTCATGCGGTAAAGCTCCTTTTGCCAAGTTATCAGAGACTATGTTCACAAGATGGACAGCATGCCATGAATGACAAAACTTTGCTTGCCTTCTCTAATGCCTTTCAAACAGCCGTCCGCCACCCTTCCCTCTGGTCAACATTTACAGAATTTATGTCATAACATTAATAAGAGGAAGGAGTCTAGCAGAAGTAGAAGTACTGTGAGCTCCGTTCAGTTGGACATCCGGAACAAATTCCTAGGCTGAAAGGCAGCCCTGATTCTGACACTCACAGGTACCTGTGGATGATGGGAGATGGGACAGACGCCCACATTCTAGAATCAGGCATCTCTACCCATACTAGATCCAGTTGCTGACTGTCTTGTCTTTTGCTCTGAAATTTTGTGGCAGGATTTCTGTGTCCTGGGAGAGAGAAAAAAATGTTAAATCATGCAACCTTGGCATCTGGCTGCTCAGGTGTAGGACACAGCACGCAGAAGAAATGGAAAGCAATTTCTCTACCACCAGCCTTTCAAAGGAGCCCTAATATTTGCATCGCTCACCGTGATCTTTGTCCCAGACCAGTTTTTCCTCACACTGCGGCTCACTGCACAGGGTAGCACGGCGAGATCCAAATGAAATCAGTGTTTCCAGGATGGTAACAATAATAATTTGCTCACTTCTTAGCATCTCATCAGCTTCACATTTACAGGTGAAATCCCCTGTTGATGGCAACGGAGCTACGGTCAACGTGGAAGCATACAAAGGGACCAGAGTCAAAGAATTCATCATTGCCGGCTTCTCTCGCCTCCAGAGTTTCCACAAACTCCTCTTCTTTACCCTCCTCCCCAGCTAACGCTTCACTGCCTTTGACAACCTGCTGATTTTCGCCCTCGTCCACACCAACTCCACACTCCACATACCCATTGTACTTTTGTGTATTCTTCCTTCTTGTAGGTTTGATATATGGCTGGCAGCCACTCCCCAAAATGCTGTCAAACCTACTCAAAGCATCTCCTTTGCTGGGCGTCTCCTGCAAACCTAACTCTTCCATTTACAGTTGTGCCCCGCTGGACGATTACCCCGCTCTACGACGAATCCGCATTACGTTGACATTTTTGCGATCGCAAAAGTGATTGCGAAACGATGGTTTAAATGGGGGGATTTCACTTAGTGATGATCGGTTCCCTGCTTTGGGAACCGATTTTTCGCTTTACAACCATCAGCAAACAGCTGATTGGCAGGTTTCAAAATGGCCACCGGCTTTCTAAATGTCCCCCCGCTGTTTTCTAGGACAGATTTCTCGCTTTACAGGCACCAAAAATGGCTGCCGTAAGGAGGATCTTCTCTGGACGGTGGGTTTTTCAGCCCATTGGAACGCATTGAATGGGTTTTCAATGCGTTTCGATGGGATTTTTTCATTTCGTTTGACGATGTTTTCACTCTACAGCGATTTCGCTGGAACGAATTAACGTCGTCAAGCGAGGCACCACTGTACTAGGGGCCACTTAGAGCTACCCTCTCACAGCCAGGGTGTCAAAGTCCAAGATATCACAGGCAGACTCTCGCCATGGACAAAGGCATCACACAGGGTATCGAGTTTGAAGATCCTGACCCATGGCCTATGACTGTGATCTGGCCATAAGTATCCATCAACCATGACTGCTAAGACGTGTACTCAAAGGGCAGCCAGATGCTGGATCTGTGGCTTCATGTGTCCCTTCCCTGAAATGATCTTAGTCTGTAGCCCAAAACAAGATTGGACGCATCTCCAGGGACTCCTCAGCTTGGCTTGCACCAACAACCTCCCTCAACATCTTGCGTGGCTTTCCCATCAGTGGTTTCGTCATTCTGGTGGATTTTCCTGCTTATCACGGTCTCCAATGTGAAGACCATTCAGTCCATCTTGAAAACTCACACAACTGAGAGTCATGAGAAGGCTTGCGCTTTCCACCTGACTGAGCTATTGCTCTTTTTTTGGGAGCATCACCTTCATGTTATGTGTGGCTGAAGAAGAAGCTAGTCCTTGGATTATGGCAGAGGTTTTGCTCTGATCAATACAGTCCTTCCCCTCTTAGACAACCCAATCATCTACAGCTTGCAGAACAACTAAATCCTTAGAGTGATCAGGATCAGGATCCAGCTGAAGAGAAGAGAACAATTGATGCCCTACGAGAGAGATAGAGCAATAAACCATGTTAAGTACTGGTCATGGGTACCATTCAAACTTCTCCAGGTATGGCCTTGCAACTACACAAAACATCATCTTGAATAATATTAATCTTCAGGTGCCATCAAGCCAATTCACCGACTCATGGTGACCCTTTTGGGGTTTTCCAGGTAGAGAATACTCAGAAGTGACTTCCCCTTCCCTTTTTCTGGGGGTCTTTTGGGACTCTGCAGCCTGCCCAAAGCTACCCAGGGTCGATCTACTTTCAGGAGGCAGAGTGGGGAATTGAAAGCACAACCTCAAATGGCAATAAAAACTACCAAGAGTTTTGTGGCGCTGTTACCTTTGAAGAATGAGAATGGTGTCTATGAAAGATTATGCCTAATAAAATTTGCTAGTCCTTAAGATTTCACAAGATTCTTCACTTCTTTTACAAACCTTACCTTAGTGGCAAAGACTTTCACTGTTGGCTAAATCTAAGTGTCAGTGTAGATTTATTGAATTAGTGGGACTTGCATTGACTGAGCAAGTCCCATTTATTCAATGGGTCTGTTGTTGTTATTGTTTAGTCGTGTCCCACTCTTCATGACCCCATGGACCAGAGCACGCCAGGCCCTCCTGTCTTCCACTGCCTCCCGGAGTTGGATCAAATTCATGTTGGTCGCTTCGATGACCCTGTCCAACCATCTCGTCCTCGGTCGTCCCCTTTTCCTCTTGCCTTCACACTTTCCCAACATCAGCATCTTTTCCAGGGAGTCTTCTCTTCTCATGAGATGGCCAAAGCATTGGAGCCTCAGCTTCAAGATCTGTCCTTTCCAATGAGCACTCAGGGTTGATTTCTTTTAGAACTGATAGGTTTGTTCTCCTTGCAGTCCAGGGGACTCTCAAGAGTCTCCTCCAGCACCACCATTCAAAAGCATCAATTCTTCGGCGGTCTGCTTTCTTTATGGTCCAGCTCTCACTTCAATACATCACTACAGGAAAACAATAGCTTTGACTATGCTGACTTTTGCCAGCAAGCTGATATCTCTGCTTTTTAAGATGCCGTCTAGGTTTGTCATCACTTTCCTCCCAAGAAGCAGGTGCCTTTTAATTTCATGGCTGCTGTCACCATCTGCAGTGATCATGGAGCCCAAGAAAGTAAAATCTGTCACTGCCTCCATATTTTCAATGGGTCTACTCTACTCTAACAATGAGATTCAGCCTGATACCACCTGTGTACTTGTCTGCTCAGTCTGCTGAATCCTTAAACCTCGATTGTCCTTCAAACCAAAGAGTGAGCTCTATCAACACAATTGGTAGCCCTCCAAACAGAAGACACTCCTCTGGCATTTCAGCATCAAACAGAGGACTCTCTGTGTAAATAAAGACCCAGCGTGACCCAGGTGGCATTGCTCATCCCATCTCGACAAACAATGCCTGTTCTGGTCATCATGTACAGTATTTTTTTATTTTCAGAACCATTGCAATTCTCCATGGTCTCTTTAAAAGTTTCGCCCTCTCTGCTGAGTCCTGTGGAAAACTTGTGGAATAAGTAAATTTCAGTTTCATCAGACCTGATTCTTAGCAAGTGAACTTAGAATAAGGCAAAACATTTCCCACTCAGTGGAAGATAGCTGCCTAAAATCATTTTGGATCATCTTCTCATCTTTTCTCTACTTTTTACTCACAGGAGAGAGAGAGAGAGATCTATGGGCAGCTATTAGGTGTGACAGCTAACAGTGTTTGAAAAGTTACTTCTCAGACAAATATCTCACCCATCCATTACTAAGATTCATGGCAAGATAATGCCCCGGGGACAACATAGCATTATATCTACTCACCTTACAAGTAAGGTTCCAACTTCTGCTAGCTGCCCCTGCAATAAAATGTTGCAGAATGAGTTGATCTTGCTTAGCCTTTCTTCCATTCCACACCCATCAATTCTCCAGCTCCCACTTCTGATAGTCCATCAACTATTGTACAAGTAGAATTATCAGTCATGCTCAGTTCTGCCAACACTGTTTTTAGAGCTTAAAAAGGTAAAGGAAAGGTTCCCCTTGACAAATTGTGCAGTCGTGTCTGACTCTAGGGGGCGGTGCTCATCCCCATTGCCAAGCCGTAGAGCCAGCGTTTGTCTGTAGACAGTTTCTGTGGTCACGTGGCCAGCACGACTAGACATGGAACGCTATTACCTTTGCACCATGCTGGTACAGCTTTATCTACTTGCGTTTTTACATGCTTTTGAACTGCTAGGTTGGCGGGAGCTGGGACAAGCGACGGGCGCTCACTCCGTTGCGTGGATTCAAACTGCTGATCTTATGACCCTGCAGCCCAGGGGCTTTGTGGTTTAACCTGCAATGCCACCATGTCCCTTTTTTTAGAGCTTAGCCCCCTTTAAAATATATATATATATATATATTTCTACAAAATTTGCAGTTCTCCAAGCCTGCCAACACCCTCCTCTGGTGTGTGAGTGTTCCCTTTTTGTCTGCTATACACGATGGCACACATTGTCTGAATATCTGACCTAAAGCGAACTCAATAGAACATCTAGGTTCAAAGGCATTGTATCTGAAGACAGGCATGCCAGAAGGAACACCTCCCACTGTGTCATCTGAACCACCCACCAAGGTCTTCAGAGGAGGAACCTGCTTAGTAGACTTCTACTGGGCAAAGAGCACCGGGCCAGTGGAAGCGGGGGCTGCCATATTGCGGGAGCCCTGAATCACCTCTGAACATTTGCATTCGCTATCTAAGATGCTGAACCTATTTTGGAGCTAAAGTTCAGCACCTAGGACAGCTCTCGTTCCTAGCTGGTTGCTTCTGCAAAATCGGAGCAAACCACTCTCAACTCTGTTGTAGAATGCTCACATAAGAGGGCTGACGTACCATTAACACGTGGATTCAGCCCTCTGAGACTCAGAAAGATTACCTGAGCACACCTCCCCCCCCCTTGTAAAGGAACCATGCCCACACTTCTTTCCAAGAAATTAAAAATGTTTGTGTTTATTAGAGAAACAAAAACGATAAGAAACGTGATAGAAGTCTTGGTTCTAGCTAGCTAAGTGGGAGAGGCCAAAAATTCTGGCCACCCCCTTCATTTCTGGAGAACAATGTCAAGATATCTCCTTGGAGGAGGAATGAAAGGGAGGTGTGAGATGGGAGGAAGTGACATCAGCAAACCTAAGAATTATAATCTAAGGTTGCAGGGAAGTCAGCACTGGTCTGAGCAGGTAAAGGACAGTCCAGGAAACCTAAGAATGTCCTCTCTCTCTCTCTCTCTCTCTCTCTCTCTCTCTTTTTCACCATGCAAGGACCTACACCTTCCTGTGTGAAAACTGAGTTGCACCCAGTGACTTCCAAGCAATTCCACTATATGTTGCAAGAAAGAAGACTTTCTCTCTGGTGTTTCTTTCCTTTCTGGTGAGAAGGAGAGAGAGAGAGAGAGAGAGAGAGAGAGAGAGAGAGAGCCCATCCCCTTGAGAGCCATATTTAAATGTTCCTGTTTGCCCATGCATTTTGCAGGGAAGTCTGGGATTTTGAAACAGAACTACACTTACAATTTAAATTGTGTTTACGTGGAGGGGGGGATTATTGTTCTATCTGCAGTCCTTGCTGCTTGCCCTACTTTTTTCTTCCTTACAGATCACAGTTCTCCCTTTTCCCAGCTGTAGAAATTCCGCTCTGTGATTTGACTACTAAGGAATGGTATCAGAATGCACTAAACTAACTTCTGAATGATGACTGAAGTGGGGCGGCAGTAAAGCCCTGGAGTCCTGCTTGAGGCTGAATCTAATTCGGCGGCCAGGTTTGGCAACTTGCACAATTCCTGCAAATTCTGACTAAAAGCCAGTGGATCCACTCCCCCCTACCCATTTTGAAGTCACCAGCCTCCTTTGGTGTGACAATATACTTTTACATTCCTTGTAGGGCATGGGATGGCTTCTTTCATGATTTCACTCCAAGTTCTCCACCTTTCTATTGATAAAAATGTTAACATTTATCTGGTGCTACAGTCTTGTATATTGACAGTTTGGAAGTCTTCAGACAGGAAAGTGGAGAAGTAACGTATTTTTCTGTGTATAAGACTATACAGTGGTGCCTCGCATAGCGATCGCTCCGTTTTACTGCGAAATCACTTAGCGACGCTGTTTTTGCAATTGCAAAAGCAATCACTTTGCGATGGTCCCTATGGGTGAATTTCGCTTTGCGATGATCACAGGGAAGCAATCATAGCAAAGCCCCCTTTTCTGGCCAGCTGATCGGCGGTTTCAAAATGGCCACCAGGTAAACAAAATGGCCGCCTGCTGTTTTCAGGCATGTATTCCTTGCTTTAGAGGCACCGAAAATGGCAGCGCTATGGAAGATCTTCACTTAAAGGTGAGTTTTAAGCCCATAGGAACGCATTAATCCCGTTTTAATGCGTTTCTATGGGCTTTTTATTTTTGCTTAGCAATGCTATCGCTTAGCAGCAATTTTTTCGGAATGAATTAACATCGCTAAGCGAGACACCACTGTACTTTTGTCTAAAAATTTTAGACTAAAAATTGAAGGTCATCTTATACACGGAAGTAAGCTGAGGAGAGAACAAAAACAAGTGGCAGGGAAAGCAGGGATCAAAGCGATCCTGCAGGGCTTTGATCCCTTCCCCCCTACATGTGCTAAGCCCCACTTAGATTTCTTAATTTTGGATTAGAAAAGTGGGGGGATGTCTTATACATGGGGGCGTCTTATACATGAAAAAATACGGTATTCATTTTAACAACAAATGAGGCTTCAGACATGGTAGCTTCTTGGCAAAAATAACAACAATGCTCAAGTCGCTAAACTATGGTTCCCTAATCTTTCCCCCAGCCTGTGCCCCACACTGAGACATCCTGGGTCAGATTCAAGGTTTTGGTGCTCACCTACAAAGCCCATTGCAATTTGGGACCCCATTACATGTTAGAGCATCTCAAGATCATCTACTCGTGCTTCCAGGTCCTGTCAAGCCATGCTGCTCTGGGTTGCCACGCTGAAGGGTGCCAGGAAAACATCTACTAGAAGTCAGGCCTTCTCACTGGTGGCCCCATCTCTCCTGGAACCAGCTCCCAGTTGAACTGCGCTTGGCCACCTCCCTGCCCATCTGGAAGAGATTGATCTTCATAGAGGCCTTTGATGGTGACCTCATATGAATTTGCCACTTGCTTTCTCCATCCTATTATGGTTAAGAATCCTAGAATAATGGGAACGGAAGGGGCCCTATAAGGCCATTGAGCCCAACCTCCTGCTCAAGGCAGGAATACAAATCGAAGCAAATCTGATAGATGGTTCTCTAATATTCTCCTGAATGCCTCCAGCATTAGAGCACCTCACCACCACCACTGAGGTCATGGTTCCATTGTCGTACTGCTCTAACAGTTACGAAGTTTTTCCTGCTATTCAGCTGAAATCTGGCTTCCTGTAGCTTGAGCCCATTTTTATGTATCCTGTACTCTGGCGTGATCGAGAACGGATCTTGCCTCTCCTCTGTATAACTACTTTTCAAGGATTTGAAGAGTGCTATCATGTCTCCACTGAGTCTTCTATCTTTGTGTCGTCTTGGGTTTGTGATGTGATTTGCTGTTTACGTTATTGTTTGCATTTGATTTATTGTCATCCCTGTTTGCTTTTGTTGTTTATTAACTGCCCAAAATAATGCCTCACACTAATGCGGTGATATACTGATCTATTAAATAAATAAATAAATACCAACTTCTCTGCTTCTTTTGTAACATACCACCTTTTGACCTGGCTGATGCAAAAACACATTTATCCTAATGGGGTGCCAAGAGGGTTCAGCTTGTTAGAGGGAGTGATTCCTAGAAGACCAACCCATTAATTTTCTAACAAGCCCCTGTAGACTAAACACAACAGAGATACAGTGCGACTCTACAGGCAGTTTCCTGAAATGTGATTTCCCCCCACCCCACCCCAAGGAAGTCCAGATTACAGAGGCAAGTTGAAAACCCATTTGATGGATTGTGTCCTCGAACCTCCAAGGGTTGGAAAACTGCTCTTAAGATCTGCAATGATAGGTGAGTGGCTCTTCTGTGAGGATTGATACTTCATGTATAAGGTAAGAGGTAAGAGAAGATTTGTTTTGCCCTTGACCCAGTTTACAACTTGGGTCAAGGATACTTCAGTGGGGTGAGGCTTCAAAATACACAATCATTACCACATGAATCTGTCAGGTTTGCTTTCTCCCACCTCTGCAGATTTTGGATCCGAGATTCTTTGCATCAGACTTGTGAAGATACTAGTTTTGGAAAGTTCTTATTTGCTACCAAAGGAAGAAAGAAAAAGAAACAATTTATCTTCCCAATCAGACCAAATTCAGTAAGAACAGCTATGCCCAGTGGGGTGAGAATCATGTTTCTACCTGCCTGACTTAAAGATGAGGCACCATTTGGCAAAAATAAGCGTGGGGGTGTGGTAATCCACCATAAACACCATAAACATGGTTGAAAATGCAGGACTTGCTCAGAACGTGTAAAGTATCCCACTTCCCTTTGGATTTAAGTAATTTCCAAACCCAAAACACACCCCTTGTTACATTTAAGAAAGAAGCCTGAAATGGGGATCAAATCAAATCTGGGTTCAAAAAAGTACCAAATATTGCTGCTCTGCTTCCATTTTAAAAGATGGCACTAGTGAGTCTTCCTCAGAAAATGAAATACTTTATAGAATCCAGATTGCCCAAAGCAAAAGAAAACTGATAGTTCAAGCACCGATGGGAGCCCAAGCTCCCCAGGAAACTCCAATCATGGAGGCCAAGGAAGGCATAGATCAACTGCGTAAATTCCCTTTTCTACAATCAGCGGCCATTTCACATATAGAATGGGTGAGAGAAGGTTGTTATTGTCTTTCAGGGATTACTATTTGTATCTCTTTTGTTCTTTGTAAGGTGGGAGTGCAGTGGATAATTTTCTTTTCTTTTCTTTTAGGCAACTGCAGATCTAATTCTGCATTCATAGGATAGAGAAGTTGGAAGTGGCCTATAAGGCCATCAAGTCCAACCCCCTGCTCAATGCAGGAATACAAATCAAAGGTGGTTGTCTAAGTCAGTGGTTCTTAACCTTGGGTTACTCAGGAGTTTTGGACTTCAACTCCCAGAAGCCTTCACCACCAACTGTGCTGGCTGGGGTTTCTGGGAGTTGCAGTTCAAAAACATCCGAGTAACAAAGGTTAAGAACCACTGGTCTAAGTTTCTCTTGAATGCCTCCAGTGTTGGAGCCCTCACCACCTCTCAAAGTAATTAGTTCCACTGTCTTATTGCTCTAACAGTTAGGAAGTTTTTCCTGATATTCAATCAAAATCTGGCTTCCTTTAACTTGAGCCCATTGTTGCGTGTCCTGCACTCTTGGATGGTCAAGAACAGATCCTGCCCCTCCTCTGGATGACAGCCTTTCAAGTATTTGAAAAGTGTTATCCTATCACCCCCTCCGTCTTCTTTTCTCAAGGCTAAACACATCCAGTTCTTCCAGTCTTTCCTCATAGGGCTTGGTTTCCAGACCCCACTCCCCTTTATATATTGTTGCCCTCCTCTGAATTTGTTCCAGTTTATCAGCATCCTTCTTGAAGTGCAGTGTCCAGAACTGGACACAGTACTCAAGGTGAGGCCTAACCGGTGCTGAACAGAGAGGGGCTAATACTTCATGGGATCTGGAGAGTATACTTCTGCCTAAAATAGCATTTGCCTTTTTTGTAGCTACATTCAGAATTTGATCTACAACAATTCCAAGATCCTTCTCATTTGTAGTTCCAGGTACCCTCCATCTTGTTAGTGTGCATTTGGGTTCGTTTTTCCAAGGTGAAGTACTTTATCCCTTTTGAATTTCATGCTCTTGTTTTCAGCCCAGTGCTTCAGCGTATCTAAACCAGTCTATCTTTATTTCTGTCTTCCAGGGTATTAGCTAGTCCACCCATTGCACCTTAGACACCAATAATTTTAATGACTATGTACATGAATGTGCTATGGATGCCTTAAATCTGTCATATGATATTTGAATGGGGAAGCCACATTAGAATTAGGAATAGGGCATAAATTACACCACCCTTTGTACCTTGTTTTTTTTTTACATCTGCAAATGCTGGCTTTTAAATCTGCCGCATTATGGGTTATTCCCTTTTCACTGTACCTGTCTCTATTCCTGATGGGGTGGGTGGCAAATGTGACATAAAAGGCTGCTCTCAGGCATCCTGTTCACTGAGACTGTGAAACTACTAAGAGGTGTTCCACTTAACAAACATTTTTGTTGAGTAAATTGCACAATTCTCAAAGAAGAACTGGTCACAGAACTGCCTGCACTTTGGAGGTTGAGCAGCGGTTGATGGCACTCAGTTTCATCCCCTGTCCAGGGTCTGAGCCTTTTACTTTCCCTGGAAATAGTCGCATAACACCTATAAGACTTCACTGGTTTCTAGAGTTCATATTTTGTTTTCTAAGCTCACTTCTTCAGATGAATGAAGTGGCTGAGTCTCTGGGCAGAGTATAAACCACAATTAATTTCTTAAAATTACATCCCCCTGTGATGATTTGTGTTTTTATGTGTATTAGAGTGGGATATGTAGTCCTAAGATTGTCCCAATAGCATCCATTTTGAGTTAAAGTCTGTTCTGTAGTAGGAAAGTTTTACATGCTGTTCCAGAGAAACTTCGCTCTCTGGTTATCTCGTTGCTAAGATGAGCAGAGAGCAGAGAGTTTCGTAGTCAAAATAATTCTGCCACAAAGAATGAAAACAACTGAAGCTCCCTGAGAAAGTTAGGCGGGACAACAAGGCCCAGGAGGCATTCTGGGAAGAAGAAGAGTGAGGAGAAAGTGAGAAGAAAGATGGAGTTTGCCTGAGAAAGGGGCAGACACGTGTTTTTCCCATAATGGACTGGTTTTCATCTAGCATCAGCCTTTGAAGACCCAAGACACGTGAGATGGATGATTTATGCTTTTTGTTAGTTAACATAGTTTCATTTCTTTATTTTTTTTAGCTGGAGTGGGGAAGTGGTGTGTTCTGTTGGTCTTGAATGAAAATGTACCTACTGACTTAATTTACTATCAACTGAAACCTTTTCTAAAGTAATTCTTTTTAATAAAAAAACAGTAATGATTGATTTCTATGTAGAAGCTTTGTTTCTTGAACAGACCAGCTGAATGTCTAATTGGCCACGTGGGTTTGCTACCAAACTTTCAGAGCCAAATCATTCTGAGTATATCTCATGGTTATGACTGTGTTGCTTTCTTAATAAGGAGATTGGCCTCTGAGGAAGAAAATTTAGACAGAACTTGGCTGAGTTCAATTGGCTCTGCTCAGCAGTTAGAAGTTTGTCTGGTTTTCTTACTCGTCCCGATTTCCTGCACCCCCATAAATCTCTTTGGAGATACGGGGCTGTTTACATGGTTGGCAGCGGCCGGACGGAACACGTGCTTTAGTGTGATTTATGGATTTATGGTGCTTGCTTTGTAAGTGAAGCTGCAGGCATTCTTCCGGAAGCCTTGGCTGAGGGAGTGCGTGCATGCTGACAGGCTGTAAATTAGCCAAATTGCTTTTCTCTTTCTAGCTAAGGATCTTACGGAAAGACTTAGCTGCAGTGAGGTCTGATAAGAAACAACGCTTAAGTTTTAACAGACATTGAAATCTGTTTAATTGGGCTGTTTAATGAGTGGGCATTTTCATGCAAGTAAACGGTCGCCCTTCTGAAGCTCCAGTTTAGGGCTGTTCCTGCCAGAGTGTTTTATGGCTTTGCTCTCGCCCTACAGTTTCGGCTACATGGGCAGAGAGAGATTTTACTTTTTGGGTCAGCTCGGTGTTTGCGTTGGTTGAAGCTTATATGGATCAACACTTAGCAGGAGAAGAATTTTTGGAATTGCCTGGAGAGCTGTTTGTGACTCAGAGAAAAGCTAAGATTGGTAGTGCAGATACGAAGCCCTGGCACCAAGAGCTTTTGGAGGCTCTTGAACAGGACGTCTTGACTCCAAGTGGTGCTAAGCAAAGGATTACTTATGATTCTTCACAACTGAGAAGGGAATTACAAAAGGGAAATATAATGGCTAAACTCCCAGCACAGGACGTCCAGGATCTACTTAGATCTGATTCAGATCAGACTTGGACTAAGTTGCAACAGATGGATCAGGCAGAGGAAATGGCGGGTGCCAGCACTCCAGTAGGGAGGGGAGTGCCAGGCAGAGGCATTTCTGATGGGACAGCAGGAGCAGCAGCAGCAGCAGCAGCCGGTGCTGTGGGTCCTGATCCTAACAAGAGTCTATCACCAGTGGATAAGTTAGCCATGGTGTTTGCTGATTTTGTTGCTTGTCACACTCAAACTATTCGTAATCAGAGCATGGCTGATGAATTATTGAAGCAGTACAGAGAGGCAAAGGTGGAGCGTTTGGTTAATGAGCTGAAGGAAAAAGAAGAGTTTAAGAACTCAATAGCCAGTGTTGATAGAAGCAATCTACCTTACTACCATGATGGCGATGATATCTTATCATTTTTATCGATATATGAACAGGCGTGTCGAGACCTTAAGATTCCGGAGGCCTGGCACCTTAAGCTATTGCGTACTCAGTGTTCTGGGCAACTTGCCAACTTGGTAGCCAAATTATCTGATGAGGACCCTGACTGGCCTACTTTTAAAGAGGTGGTAAAGAGAAAATTTGGTTTCACTTCGGAAATACTGAGGCAGAACTTTAGAAAACTGAAAAAGTAGCCTAATGAGTGTTATTCTGCACTAGCTGACAAAATAGAACATCTAGGTGATCAGTGGTTGAGCTCCTTAGGCGCCAGTACTTTTGCGGATTTAAGAACTGTGTTGTACATGGAGCATTTTCTTAATTTAGTGCCTTCAGAAATAAGGAGTACTTTGTTGGAGAGAGGATACAAAGACTTGCAAACCCTTGCTTTAAAGACTGATGAAATTCTCTCCTTTAAAACGCATGAACCTGCTGTTAGGCCAAAGACTGCACCAGTAGTGCCTAAGAGACAGAGTCAGCCTGAATTTAGAAAGTCTTTTCCTCAAGAGCCCAGGCAAAGTTCATTTGAGCAACGCAGGAGCCTAGCTCCTAGCCAGAGTAAAACGCCTCTTAAATGTTTTGAATGTGGTGGCTCTCATCTGCGACGAGATTGCCCAAAGTTGAATGTGCCAGCTAGCCAAGTTAAGGAGCCAGCTAGGAAAACACCTGTGCCAGCTCCACGCAGATCTAAAGCAGGCACACCCAAGATGGCGTATGTAAGTTCTGTACCAGCAGGAACTCAGCAAGTGCCAGCTGCCAGTAATGCAGTTTCTGTGCCTCACCAGTCAAGCATTGTGCCTTCACAGAGTCAGGAAGGAGTTAACCTAACTGTAACCCCTTCGCAAGCCAGTGGAATGCAGGCAGCAGTAAACCAATATGTGCCTAGAGTTTTGGACTTACAAATTGCTTCAATTTCCTCAGAAATTGTAAAAGAGACTGCATCAGGAGAAAGGTTTTCTGTTATGGATCCTGATTGCATAGTACCAACTGCGCAAAGGGACTGGGCAACCCGCACATTTTCTGAGGTGGTTTTTCTTCACACACCTGGAGGTGATATGGCTTTAAGTGCTTTTCGTGACTCAGGTGCCGACATTTCTTCGATAAGCAAACGTTTTCTAGACCCCACCTTAATCTTGAACAACCTGAGGTGTCCAGTAAAAACTTATGGATCTATAGAGACTGATCAGCGTTTCATTCCTTTAGCTTATGTCAAAATTTCGTATAAGTCCTGGTCAGGTGCAAAACATATTTTAACCCATGAGGGAAAACCTGATTTTCTTCTTGGAAATGATCTTGCTTTTTTGGATCACATGCAGAGTCAAAATGCAACTTCAATGTCGGTAGTTACGCGATCTCAAAGTAGGGAGATGCATGATCCTGAACGGGAGCAGGAATCCACTGAGGATAGCTCAGATGGAGACCTTACCCAACAGCAGCCTCTTGTGACCGAACCTGATAATGCAGTTACAACAGAAACTAAAATGGAGGAGGTGATACCTAAGGGATCAGAGGACTTTAGTCTGAAGCAACTTAATGATCCCTCTCTAGCTTCTTTGAGGTCACAAGCAGATAACTATGCTGAACGTTCTGCGCATCAGCAAGTTAGTTTCCTGTGGGGAGAAAATGGACTTTTGTACAGAGAATATTTCCCCAAATCCAACTTGGATGCCCAACCTGTTCAACAGTTAGTCGTGCCTACTGAATATAGACTGAGAATACTAGAAATGGCTCATGACCATCCGAGTAGTGGGCACCAGGGAATACAAAAAACCCTAAAGAGGATTTCTCAACATTTTTACTGGCCTGGTATTTCAAAAACTGTAAAGGACTATGTCAGTTCTTGTGACTATTGCCAACGCACAGGCCATCAAACTGACAAGGTAAAGGCCGAAATGCAGATTATGGAAATTCCTGACCAAGTGTTCCAGTGTTTGCAAATGGATGTGCTAGGACCTTTTGTTCCTACTAAATCTAAGAAGAAATACATCATTTCTTTCATCTGTTCTGCCAGTAGGTGGATCGAGGCTTACGCTATTAGCAACCTGACAGCTACCACCATAGCTAGAATCATCGTGGACTTGTGCTCGCGTATTGGAGTACCATCCAAAATAATTTGTGATCAAGCAGGAGCCTTTACAAGTGAACTTATGCGTAAGATCTGTGAGATAAGTGGAATAACCATCAGTTTTTCCACGGCCCATCATCCTCAATCTCATGGTATGGTGGAAAGAGGTCAACAAACTTTGCTTAGGATGATTAAAACTTTGACCCAAGAATATGGAAACATTTGGGATGAGCTTTTGCCTTTTGCTTTGTTTGCTTACCGTAGCTCAGCTCATTCTTCACTAGGTGGCTTTTCTCCAAGTGAGGTGGTGTTTGGAAGAAATCTACAAGGACCATTGGACTTCCTGAAATCCAATTGGGAAGGTGTGGTTAAAAGTAGTACTGTGCCAGTTGCTGATTTTGTTAGAAAACTTCAAGAGAAACTCTTGGCTGTCCAGGAGTTAGCCAGAGACAATTTGTTGGACGCTCAAGCAAGTCAGAAGTTCTTCCATGACAAGAGATCCAGACACAGGGAATTTTCTGTGGGTGATTTGGTACTTGTTCTGAACCCACTCAGACCTTCTAAGCTAGAAGTTGTCTGGGAAGGTCCAGGTGAAATTGTTCAAAAACTGGGAAATGTCAATTATCTTGTCAAAATGTTGGATTCTAATAAGAAACCTGTTCTTTACCATGTCAATAGTTTGAAACTGTACAAAGATAGATCTGCAATGGTTTTCCAATGTCATGCTGAATATTTTCATGCTGCAAATGAACCTATTGATATGTTATCTGAATTGCAAGATGCAGGTACATGGTCTGATAATCTTGTTTTGACAGGTACCGTTGATCAGAAAGAAAGGTTGTTTCAAATTTTAGAACAATACCAAGATGTGTTTTCAGATAAACCAGGTTACACCAAATTGATCAGTCATGTGATAACTACTGAGAACAATGCCCAGCCCATACGGTCTAGCCCATATAGAGCAATTGGTAATCATGCTATCCAAATTGAACAAGAGATACAAAAGATGTTATCTTTGGGGGTGATTGAACCGTCATTCTCCCCTTGGGCTTCTCCGGTGGTTCTGGTGCCAAAACGTAACGCTTTGGGTGAAATTCTCGAGGAAGTAAGATTTTGTGTTGATTACAGAAAGTTAAACAGTGTTACTGTTCCAGACCCATACCCATTGCCTAGAATGGATGATTTAATTGAACATCTTTCAAAGGCTAAGTTTATCAGCATTCTCGATCTAAAGAATGCTTATTGGCAGCTAGATTTAGCTGAAGATTCACGAGATAAGACCGCTTTCATCACGCACGTGGGAACTTTCCGTTTCCGCAGATTGCCATTTGGTTTGAAGAATGCAGGTGCGTCATTTCAAAGGATGATAGATAAACTTTTACAAGGTTTACCTTTTGCAAGTGCTTATCTTGATGATGTTGCCATTTTCAGTTCTGATTTTGATTCTCACATGTCTCACATTGAAACTGTTTTGTCCAGACTTCAACAAGCAGGATTGACAGTCAAAGCCAGCAAGTGTCAGTGGATGCAAGGAAAAGTCATGTACTTAGGTCATTTGATTGGGCAAGGAGAAATTCAGACTTTGCAAGCTAAAGTACAATCTATTAATGATTGGCCTATCCCTAAAACTAAGAAACAGGTACGCTCATTTTTGGGCCTAGTCGGCTACTACAGAAAATTCATTCCTGATTTCAGTCATTTGGCTTCACCTCTGACAGAGCTCACTAGGAAGAGACAGCCTGTCAAGGTAAAGTGGACACCAGAGTGTCAAGGTGCCTTTGAAGCTTTAAAAGCTAAGATTATGGATGCGCCTATACTGAAATCCCCTGATTTTGACAAACCATTCATTTTACAAACTGATGCTTCTGAATTAGGACTGGGAGCTGTTTTGTTACAGCAAGGAGAAGATGGGAACCTTTACCCTATCTCATACTTCTCTAGAAAACTCTTGGATAGAGAGAGAAGTTACGCAGTACCTGAAAAAGAAGCTCTTTCTATATTTTGGTCTCTCAATTTACTTCGACCTTACCTATGGGGTCGTAAGTTTACACTCCAAACAGATCACAGAGCTTTAGTTTGGTTGCAGAAGATGAAATCTCACAACCAAAAATTGTTGAGATGGAGTCTAGCATTGCAAGATTTTGATTTTGAAGTTCAACACATTCCTGGAAAATTGAATGTAGTGGCAGATGGTCTTTCTAGAATGTACTGTGAAGATTCTTATGAACCTGAACGTTGAAACAATGTATTCAACAGTGTGCTATGTTTCAGTATTGTAATAGTTAATCTGTAGTTGAATTTTGAGATGTAACCAGTTAATTACTTTGAATTACTTTTTAGTTACTTTTACTTGATTTCTTAAAATTAGATCAGATTAACTGCTCTGAATTTTAACGATGATCAGGGGGGGCATGTGATGATTTGTGTTTTTATGTGTATTAGAGTGGGATATGTAGTCCTAAGATTGTCCCAATAGCATCCATTTTGAGTTAAAGTCTGTTCTGTAGTAGGAAAGTTTTACATGCTGTTCCAGAGAAACTTCGCTCTCTGGTTATCTCGTTGCTAAGATGAGCAGAGAGCAGAGAGTTTCGTAGTCAAAATAATTCTGCCACAAAGAATGAAAACAACTGAAGCTCCCTGAGAAAGTTAGGCGGGACAACAAGGCCCAGGAGGCATTCTGGGAAGAAGAAGAGTGAGGAGAAAGTGAGAAGAAAGATGGAGTTTGCCTGAGAAAGGGGCAGACACGTGTTTTTCCCATAATGGACTGGTTTTCATCTAGCATCAGCCTTTGAAGACCCAAGACACGTGAGATGGATGATTTATGCTTTTTGTTAGTTAGCATAGTTTCATTTCTTTATTTTTTTTAGCTGGAGTGGGGAAGTGGTGTGTTCTGTTGGTCTTGAATGAAAATGTACCTACTGACTTAATTTACTATCAACTGAAACCTTTTCTAAAGTAATTCTTTTTAATAAAAAAACAGTAATGATTGATTTCTATGTAGAAGCTTTGTTTCTTGAACAGACCAGCTGAATGTCTAATTGGCCACGTGGGTTTGCTACCAAACTTTCAGAGCCAAATCATTCTGAGTATATCTCATGGTTATGACTGTGTTGCTTTCTTAATAAGGAGATTGGCCTCTGAGGAAGAAAATTTAGACAGAACTTGGCTGAGTTCAATTGGCTCTGCTCAGCAGTTAGAAGTTTGTCTGGTTTTCTTACTCGTCCCGATTTCCTGCACCCCCATAAATCTCTTTGGAGATACGGGGCTGTTTACACCCCCCCCCGGTAACCATGGAAATGGTATCTACAGTTTCAGTTATCTGCAGTTTACCACAGCCCTATATGCCTATTTTTTCAACAATGCTCAAAAAGAAAATGTGCATCTTATCTTACCGGAAAATGTACCCCTAAATGTGAGCATTAGTGAACATGACATTCTAAAAAGCATTCTAAACAGCACACAGCAAAAATGCATACCATGGACAAGCCCGCATGCCAAAGAAATGCAGATATTTGGAGAAATGCATGCTTTTCCCAAATGTTCATACAAACTGTTTTTTTTTTTAACCAAATAGTTGTTGTGGGTTTTTCGGGCTCTTTGTTCGTGTTCTGAAGATTGCTCTTCCTGACATTTCGCCATTCTCTGTGGCCGGCATCTTCAGAGGACAGGAGTAGGAACTCTGTCCATGCTCTGTTGCTGCTTGTTGGATAGCCCAACAAACTATACAACAAACAGCAACAGAGCACGTGAATACATTGTTTTTTCAAAACCTTATTTTTCCGAGTTTATAAAAAGATATACAAACGAAAGGGTCTCAAAGTCTGGATTGACTGAAAAGATGGGGAAACGGGAACCCAAAAGCAACTTAAATAGGTAGACATCTCCCGCTGAACCTCCAAAAGAGAAAATAAGCCTAGTGTGAAAAGTGGATCCTCTGACCAGCTTCCTCCCTCCTCCCCCAATGTTTTCCTTTACTTATCTCTCTTTCATGTGACAAATTGAGCTTTTAGAGGACAAGGAGCCAGGGAACCGGAGGCAAATTTCTGTCTTTCTAGACCTTACAGGCTAATAAATTTTACTTGAAATATGCTTTGGTGGGCTGAAGCTCTCTTTCTCCGAGGCAGCAAGCAACAGAAGGAGAAAGGTGGTCACCGGCTTCTGAAGTCTTCTGATAAAAGGGAAGCCAGAAATAGTAATTCAGCACCTAGAAGACTAACTAGTTTCTATTCCTCATAAGCTTTCGCTCATGAAAAACACACGTAGGAGTCTCCTTATGATCTCCTTCAGATGGAAGCGTTGCCGTCTTAAACTTCACAGCGGCTGTTCGAGGGCTGTAATCCTCTTCCCCCATTAGGTTCAGGACCTTGGACAGCTGATTTAAAGGCCAGTGCCCGGAGTGGATTCCTGATGCCACCTGACATGGGAGCCTCTGGACTCCATAGTTCCGACTTGCCCCCATGGAGGTCTTTAGAATTATTGGCAAGCCTAACAAGACCTGGGCTGTTGTTTTTGTTTCCTTTGCTTTGCTTTTAAATGCCTGTAGCATCTACCAACATTCTCCCGCTTGGTGCAATATGCCTACGTCTCATATTTATCTAGGTCAACTTTCAGAGGACATGGGAACCGTCAACCAAACGAAGGTGACAGAGTTCATCATCGTGGGCTTCCCAAACACCCAGCGCTTCCGTCTTTTCCTCTTCCTTTTGCTCTTCTTCATCTATCTCTTCACCATCTTGGGCAACCTGATGGTCTTCATGGTCATCCGCCTTGATCCTCAGCTCCATACCCCCATGTACTTTTTCATCAGCGTATTGTCCTTCTTGGAGGTCTGGTACACCGCAACCATTATTCCCAAAATGCTCTCCAACCTTCTGAGTGAGGAGAAGCGCATCTCTTTCACTGGATGCCTCCTGCAGATCTATTTCTTCCATTCCTTGGGAGCCACTGAATGTTACCTGCTCACAGCCATGGCATATGATCGCTACTTGGCCATCTGCAACCCACTCCGCTACCCAGCCATCATGACCACCAAGATGTGTATCAAGTTAGCTGCCAGCTGCTGGATCTGTGGCTTACTTGGCCCCATTGTAGAAATCATCTTGGTTTCAAAGCTTCCTTTCTGTGGCCCCAACAAAATCCAGCACATCTTCTGTGACTTCCCACCGCTGCTCAGCTTGGCCTGCAATGACACTTCCGTCAACGTTTTGGTTGACTTCGCTGTTAACGCTTTCAAGATCCTGTGCACCTTCTTCCTGATCTTAATGTCATACCTCCTGATCATCAAAGCCATCCTGAAGATCAGTACAGTGGCTGGAAGAAAGAAAGCCTTCTCTACATGTGTCGCGCACCTCACTGTGGTGCTGATTTTCTTTGGAAGCATTCTATTCATGTATGTCCGTCTGACAAAAAGTTACTCCTTGGATTATGATAGGGTTCTGGCTGTCTTCTATGCCATCCTGACCCCTTCACTTAATCCAATTATTTACAGCCTGCGAAATGCGGAAATCAAAACAGCCTTACAGAGAATGTTTCCATGGCAGAGGACAATTGCTAGAGAAATACAACATCCTTGAAAATTAATGTGGGAAACAGGGGGGGAACAGCACCAAGGCATTACATGCAGAATGAAACATTTGTGCCATTCTTGGGGGGGGGGGTCACACAAACACAACATCCTATTATCAGGCACAAAATTCAGCATTGCAAACTTATCCTTGCTCTTTCTTTGAGCCTGTTAGACTCAAAAGGCTGAACATGGATAGGGAAAACATGAAGCCCAAGGATGGGAGCAGAGACGTTGGCTTTGGTTGGGGGGACTCTGCCTAGTTGTTCACAGCAAACCACTTACTTGGCTTAACATCAAGCTGTGCAAACCACAAGAAAAGAGGCTGTTTTGCATGTTCAAAATAGGTCATAGATTTCAGATCTCCTTGACGTGGCTTAATTTGGAAATTTTAAAATAAGTGCAGAGAGACTGGGTTGCATCCTTTAAACAACTTGTTCCCAAACTGTTCGCCTGTTAGACTGGAAACAGCCACTACGTACTTAGACTATAAAGAAGGAACAGGAAACCTTCAGGCCTCCAGATGTTTTGGTCTTCAGCTCTCGGAGGCACCAGCCAGCTGTGTGAGGGGTTTAGAGTTACGTGAGTTGAAGCCCAAAAATATATGGAGGACCAATTGTTTGCAAACTTTCCTGTAGCGAAATGCAATGATGCAGTCATACACACCTCTGCTCTGGAGGACGTCCCGTTTATTTCAAAGACTCTTATAAACAAGGCATAAAGACTCCGAAGAAACAGGTGTAGGACTGCTGTCTGATTATTCTCCCCAATGTGTGTGTTTGTGTAGTCAGAAAAGTAAAATGAAATGTAAAAAATTAAAATCATAAATCTGATGGAAATAGTCTTCAAAAATTAAGGACACTCAATAGGGTCTTGGCCATAGAGCTGAACAGCAATTGTTCTCAGACTCATATATATAGGATTGTATGCCTAAATACATATTCTTGGTTAGCTATTTAGCTTGTCAAATTATATTCTAATCTTCCGTGTATAATATGAATTCCCGTCATAATAAAATAGGTTTATTTTTAGCTACAGTTACAAGAATGAGCAAATCGTTCTTTGATTGATGTATTCATTTCACCATTGAGCAAAATGCCAATTAAATACTGAAGTAGATGCTATTCTCTCGTAACAATCCCATACTGTTGTGGCTGCGTGCGAGAGGTGGTGCAAACCCACAACTTATTGATACCGCTAAATTAAGAATCAAAAGGCGGTCCATAAACATCTGGTTTTAATCGTTGAATCGCCATGCGGAAAATATACCTTAGCTGTAGAGGTTACAATTCTATGCCCGCTTACCTGGGAGTAAGCCTCATTTAAATCAGTCACACTTACTTTTGAGTAACGTGTGCAAGATTGGACTCTAAAATTACACAAACTTGATGTTTTGTTGAGTGACAAAGCGGAAGAAGAAAAAGTAAACTACTGACATTGTAAACTAAAAGGGCCAGTTTTATTACTGAGCTTTGTCAGAGAGGAATGTCTCACTGGGTAGTAACACAGGATTGGGCCCCATTGCACAGCTGTTGCCATTGTGCAAGCATTGCTCTTTGGGTTCAGCAGAAGCTCAGTTAGATACTTCCCTTTGGGTCCATCTGCATTGCATTGATTATACCTGTTCAACACCACTTTAAACCCTGTGACTTCATCTTGAGGAATGCTGGAAACTGAGTCAGATGAGACACAGAGAATTTCGTGCATTTGAGTTCTGGAACTACAGCAGACAGTTCTTAATGCCTCACCAAATTACAGATCTTAGGATCCTTTAGGATGGAGCTACAACTGTTTAAAGTGCTATTAAACTGATACATCTATGTAGTGGAGACACGTCCCTTCTTGCTCAGAGGGGGAGGCCATAGCTCAAGGATGATGTGCCTGAATTACATGCAAGATATTTAATATTCAGTTGCCAAACAACACTTGAAATTAGCCATTGCCAATCTGCACTCTCCAGTATAGACTGCCTTTGTATGCTGAAGCTCCATTTAACTAGCCCGTCCGACAGCCCTCTTCTCTTCCCTCCGCTTGTCCAGCTCCCCCTTAAAGGCCACTCACCTAGTTTCCATCACCATCCTTAGCTGTGGAATCTGTGTGGGGACGCCAGTCCTGCATCTCCTGTGAAACGGTCGGAGAAATTTCTTCACTCAAAATGAAGTAAAATTGTGTCTGCCTTCGACGTTTGATGTTCCCAGGGCCAACCTTGTGGAGCCATCCTCGAATAAAGGATCCAATCCGTGTCTAACGTCCCCGGAGATTCAACAGCCCCTTTAAGGGTTTGGACCCTGTGTGCTCAAGGCCTCATAATCGTCCCACAGCCCCAGGGGCGAGGCCCGAAACGTCTGCTTCTCTGGCATAGACTTTTTTGAGCTGAAGAGGTACGTGTGCAAAACCAGCCCAACAGCAAAGACTTATACAGTGGTGCCTCGCTAGATGATGATAATCCGTTCCACTGAAATCGCTGTTTAGCGAAATCATTGTCTAGCAAAAAGCATTTCCCCATTGGAATGCATTGAAACCTGTTTAATGCATTCCAGTGGGGAAGAATCGTGAAGATCGGCCATAGGAAAGCCACTTTGCGAACCGCCGATCAGCTGTTTAAATCGCTGTCTTGCGAAGCTTAGGTCCCGAAAACACCTGTTTGCGATTGCAGAGGGAGCTGTCAAAATCGTCGTCTAGCGAAAATCAGTTTGCGAAGCAGGGACAAAACATTGTACAGCAAAATTCCCCCATAGGAATCACTGTTTGGCGAATCGCTATAGCGATCGCAAAAAGCCAATGTCTAGCGAAAAAACTGTCATGCGGGGTAACTGTCTAGCGAGGCACCACTGTATAAGCAGCCGCTCACTTTTCAATATCTGCCTCAATAGATGTGTTCTGCACCCATTTCCCCTGCCCTCTGTCCATGGTCCTGATGGGTACCACCATGCGGTTCCTAATCCTGAACACTTTGTCCATTTCGGCTCCCTGTCTAATAATAGCTTCATCCAGGCATAGGCCCTTCTCTCAGTCTCAACGCCATCATATAGATTGTTAGCTGACAACCCTAGAAACAACTTTTGGGTGACTACTTGAAGCTGTGGAAGCCCCTTCCACCGGAAATGGTTCTACACCCCTGAAAGTTCTCCTTCCGAGAACAGCAAAGGCCTTTCTGTTCAGACATGCTTTTGGTAAGGAAGTGGCTTTTAAAGGGAGACATTGTGTAATCTTATTTTTACTTTTCTTTCTGATGTGCTTTTAAATGCTTTCAGTTTATAACCCGTTTACTCGTATTTTGGGAGGGACGTGGTGGCGCTGCAGGCTAAACTGCAGAAGCCTGTGCTGCAGGGTCAGAAGACCAAGCAGTCGTAAGATCGAATCCACGCAACGGAGGTCCTGTCACTTGTCCCAGCTCCTGCCAACCTAGTGGTTCAAAAGCATGCAAATGCAAGTAGATAAATAGGTACCACCTCGGTGGGAAGGTAACAGCATTCCGTGTCTAAGTCGCACTGGCCATGTGACCACGGAAGATTGTCTTCGGACAAACGCTGGCTCTATGGCTTGGAAACGGGGATGAGCACTGCCCCCTAGAGTCGAACATGACTGGACAAGAAAATGTCAAGGGGAACCTTTACCTTTACCTTTACTTACTCGTATTTTAATATTAGCCTTTGCTGCATTTTTAAAAGTACGAGTAGTGTCTTGTCTTTTAAACATTTCGTAAGCCGCCTTGGATCCTTGCATTGGGACAAAGGCAGGATTACTACATGGGTAGCTTGTTAGATTAGATAAGGTAAGACAGACAAATAGAACAGGAAATATCTGGATGTAAATGGAGCCCTTAGGTTAGGCCAGACGGACAGAAGGAGAGAAGGACAGATCGATTAGTCAATCTGATGCCCTCAGGAGGTTTTAGACCAGAATGCATATTTCTTCCCATTACTAAAGTTGTTTTGGGCTGATGGAAGTTACGTTTTCAAGGCAACTAGAAGGTCCTAGATGACCTGCGCCCCCCCCCATGTATTTCCACAACCAGTCTAAGCCTTGAACAAGACATGAACTTCACAGAAATTTTATTTCAGACATGCTTAAACAAAACGTGGGTTTGGAATGATGCTCCACATATATTGAGGGGAGGGAAAACCCATTTACACATGCTTAAAAATGTCTATGCCAAGCTTCTAAATATTTCTGGGGTACACAATGTATGGGGGCTGGATAGCTCAGTGATTTAGGTATGTGGCTGCAGAGTCAGAGGTCAGAAGTCCGATTTCCCCCCCCCCCACGGTGTCTCCTGGAAGAAGAGCCAGCCCGGGTGGCCTTGGGCAAGCAGCACAGTCCCAGGGCACCTCCGAAAGAAAAGCTGACAGCTAACTTGATGCACATCTTGGTTGTCATAATGGCTGGGTAGCGGAGTGGGTTGCAGATGGCCAAGCAGCGATCATATGCCATGGCTGTGAGCAGGTAACATTCAGTGGCTGAGGTAGAGAGTACTCAGAAGGAGGCAGGGGTATCTTCCCAAGCATTTACCCATTACAGTGGTGCCTCGCTTAATGGGTGCTCCGTTTAACAACGAAATCGCATAGCGATGAAGATTTTGCGTTCGCTTTTGCGATCGCAGTGCAATGGTCTGAATGGTGTTTTTTTCACTTTGCGATGATCGGTTCCCTGTTTCACTTACCGATCATCACAAAGCGACAATTTTTTAACAGCTGATCAGTGGTTCCAAAATAGCCGCCGGGTAAAAAAAATGGCCACCCGCTGTGTTTTCGCACGGATTCCTCGCTTACCGGGCAGCGAAAATGGCCACCATATGGAGGATCTTCGCTTAAAGGTCAGTTTCAAGCCCATAGGAACGCATTGAAGGGGCTTCAATGCATTCCTACGGGCTTTTTTAAATCGCATAGCGACGAAATTGCTTCGCAGTGATTTTTGCTGCACCGATTAACGTCGCTTTGCGAGGCACCACTGTATAGAATCAACTGGGATATTTCTGGGCCTCAGCCTCGCTGATCTCATGACAATTATTACTGCCCTGCAAGAAGCCACATGTTGCTAAGGCAACTAAATCATCCAGCCTTGACCCAAGGCCGGGTCTCGATGTCCATACATCAGGTGCAATGGAATACGGGAAGCAGGATCGCGGAGGCAACCGATATGACCAGGGAGTGATCAAAGACCAGGCTGCCGTGTCTACATCAAAAGCAATTATGATCTCAGCGTGAAGCCTATGAACCATAGGTTAATGGCTGCCAACCTGACCGAGCAAAGACCTGTGAAAAGAGTCATTGATGAACTCTCTCCGGTGGGAGAAGACATATAAAAAAAAGCCAACGCTGATGACAGTTAAACAAGCTGCAAGGAAATCAGATGGGGGGGAAAGAGATCAGCAACTAGTTGCAGATGAGTCAAGATTAAATGGGTGTTCATCAAGGCCTCTGCAATCATAAGAGTAATGGGAAGAGATGACACAATACAAAATGGCTTCCTGCTTGTCTTCCCAGCTAAGGCAGGTTTGGGAATCGGGAGACCCCAGAACCCCCTCCCCGAAGATCACCCCAACATTTGCAGAGGGTTAGGAAGAAACAGAGTCATGCTTTAGAAGGGCACGGTTCACCCAATGGGCTCTACCCATATACACACTTTATTTTAGCAAAGGAAAAAGAAAAATGTATTCTCGAAGGCTTTCACGGCCAGGATCTGACGGTTTTCGGACCAAAGAGCCCGAAAAACCCACAACAACCAAAAAGAAATATGTTTATAGAACCATGAAGTATAAAAAAGAATCTGGAAATGACAAGCTATTCTCTTTCAGTTTTATTGATGGAAGCTTTCGTGGTTCCAGAAGGTCATGGAGCAGGAAAAATAATCCAAACCCAGCAACATGAAACTCAGGACACCTGGGCGGGGGTATAGATGAATGGACCACAGTTGTTCCACAGAAGTCTACGACCCACATTTGTAAAAGGAAATGGCCACTAGAAATATCTGGATGTAAGTGGGCCCCCCAGGATCATTGCAGCATCCTCAATGTGAACAACAACAACAAATATGGCCACAATAGAACATCCCACCCATAGGAGAACAAGGGTTTCCTTAACCAGGGTAGTCTGAACGGGAAGGCTTTTCAGCACCTTCAAAGCTGTTTGCTGAGTTTGCGGGCTTGTCTCTCGCGCGCCTCGAAAGCTATCTTGACATCCATCAGTTGATTCAAGGACTTCTGCACAACCTCCATCTCTTGCTTGACCTGCTCGTAGTTCTGGACCAGTTCCTGGTTCTCGTGCTGCAGCTCCTCCAGGACCAACATGACCTCGTGGTTCTGCCGCCGGCAGCGATTCTTGAGCTGCTCCGTCTCAGCAAGCAGCGTCTCCACCGTCTTGACCATCGACTCAATCTGCTCCCGGGACATGGCTGGCAAAAGGGAAGGGAGAAGGGAAACATAAGAAAAGTATTTGCGAAGGCTTTCACGGCCGGAATCTAATGATTATTGTGGGTTTTTCGAGCTCTTTGGCCTTGTACTGAAGGTTGTTCTTCCTAACATTTCACCAGTCTAATTCTATTTCAAAATACTGAAATACTAGACAACACCAGCAATCATTATGTTAGACTGCACAGGGAAGCCATTGAAATCCATAAACATCAACAGAACTTCAACAAAAAAGAGGAAAGTTTGAAACTCAACAAAACTTGGCTCCCAGCTCTGAAAAATACAGCGTGCAAAAGGTGAACGAACTCTACCCAGCCACAAGGATCCGGGATCACTACACACAAAAGACCAGCTAATGACGCCCATCAATCACAATGGCAGATAATCTCTCCTCCTTATCACAACAAGACACCCACAACAAGACACAATAATCACCCATCTCCTGAAAAGGACAAAAGCTGATCTCACAGCTATAAATACTCAACTCCCAAACAAACTGCACCACAGCACAGAGTTGTGACTCCAGTCCTCTGAAGATGCTGGCCACAGAGAGTGGCGGAACGTTAGGAAGAACAACCTTCAGAACACGGCCAAAGAGCCCGAAAAACCCAGAAGAACCATAAGAAAAGTTGTTGGCTGGATTGGGCCCAAGGATTTCCTGAGCCGAGATTGGCCAACCTTGTATCCTCCAAATATTTTTATAGAATCATGAAGCTGGAAGGAGCCGATAAGGCCATTGAGTCCAATCCCTTGCTAGAGGTTCCCAGCCTTGGGCCTTGAGATGTTCTTGGATGACAACTCCCAGAAATCCCGGCTAGCACAGCCAGTCCATTGATTCTGATGCCCTTGGGAGCCACTCTTTTAAGCCACAACTTCCAGTCACACTCGTTCATTCACCATTTGGAGGATGACAGAAGTTGTGACTCAAAACATGGAGCAGCAGGAAATCAAGCAATGCAAGTCCACCATCCCATTTCCAACGATGGTCAAGCCTTGTCACATTCAATGGGCCTCACCCCTGTATTCAGCTCGTAGGAAGTCCTAAAAAAGTCACCTCAGTCCCCTTTTCCCATTCCTTCCAGCTCAGAATGCAGAGTTTTGTCTATTTTATGATGTTTTTTCACATTTATATTCCTCTTTTCCTCCAAGGACATCAAAGGGATGTATACAGTTCTTCTCCTCCTTGCTTTGTCCTCATGACCACCTTGTGAGGTAGGACAGGCTGAGGGAGTGTCGCTATCCTGAACTCATGGCTTAGTAAGAATTTAAACTCACATCTTCCAAATTTTAGTCTAATATTCCTACCAATAAATCATCCTGATTCTACTTGCTCACTTCATTGGTTTTTCCTATCATATTGGTTTATATGCAGTGAACTCTCTCTTGAGCCTTTGCCCCCTGCCCCCACCTCCCATTGGGGTGATGGGTGAATAGGTAAAGGTAAAGGTTCCCCTTGACAATTGTCCAGTTGTGTCCAACTCTAGGGTGCGGTGCTCATCCCTGTCTCCAAGCCACAGAGCCAGTGTTTGTCCAAAGACAATTTCTGTGGTCACATGGCCAGCGCGACTAGACGAGGAACGCTGTCCTCTTCCCATCGAGGTGGTACCTATTTATCGACTTGCATTTTTACATGCTTTTGAACTTCTAGGTTGGCAGGAGCTGGGACAAGCAATGGGAGCTCCCTCCGTTGTGTGGATTCGATCTTATGAGTGCTGCTCTTCTGACCTTGCAGCCCAGAGGCTTTTGAGGTTTAACCCGCAGCGCCACCACGTCCCAGGTTTATTATGGGCGAATAAACCTGAATAAAAGCCATTTCTCTTTAAGACCCCGATGAGCTTCCTAACACTAATGAGCTGACCACCCTTTATAACAAGGACATGAGCAACCTGGATGGTCCTGAAGGCCAACATTAGAACACCAGCATCAAAAGCTTCCACCAGGATTTTAAAAAAAAGTTTCTAGAAGTTTTTAAAATTTCAGAACCACTTCCAGTTTTGATTTTTCCATTGAAGTTCCTTCTATCTGCTGGATATTTTTTTGAAAAAAAAATACTGTGCTGTTTTAAGCTTCCAGAAGCAGAAAAACATCTGTTTTAGGGGGAGGACCTCTGTTTTCATTATCTGAGAGAACATTGAACTCCTTTCCAAACGCTGCAGGGATTTAAATGCATCGCATCAGACAAACTTTGCCCAATCCTGTTTTTCAAATTTCCAGTCTATGAATCTTCCTAAAGATGTTTTTTTTTTAGCAGAGAAGTTTCACACATTACTCTGTCCATGAAACTGATCCCTTCTAGAGAAACTCTCGGTCTTGATTTTATAGTGTTTCTCTACATCCTTCTTTGTGGATTGAGAAGATAAAAGAGAGATACGTAAGAATCTTTCAGCCTGTTCCAATTGGTAAGAAACCAAGGGGTAGGGAATGCTTTCTCTGTGCAGAGAGATTTTTCTATGTGAGAGGATTGTGTGTATTTTTTTTCTCAAAAGACATCATCCTGGGGTATCTTACAGGATTTCACAAATGCCTGGTGGTGGTGGTGGCAGCGGTGATTTTCCTGGAAGAAGCATCGAAGTGTGCAGAAGTATTATAATTCCTGCACAAAATGGCAGGAATCTCCCCTGCATAGAATTCTTGGAACGGGCATTGAGCAGTGCAGAATTTGGAACTTCTTTGTACTACCTAAAATGGAGGGTGGGTGGAAAAGTGATACTTTGGGGTATCCTTGGGGGGCAGGGGAGATCCAGGAAACCTAACTGGTGCAGAAGGAGCCATCTCAGCATGACAAGACTCAGAACATCATCAACAATCAAGAATTGTTTTCAGGAACTCTCAAAATCTTCATATAAAATTATTTTGCTAACCTTATCAATAGCTTACCCAGAACTCTGTGGAGTTCAGAAATTCCCAAGAAGACCTAAACCAAAGCATTTTTTAAAAAGAAAAAAATCCTAGTGGATGGATTACTATGACAGACGTTGGGTGCCCTGTGGCTCTCCAGATGGTAATGGGTTATAACTTCCATCATCCTTAACCAGTGGCCATGCGGGCTGTGGCTGATGGGATACAGCGCCTAAGCAGATCTGCAGGATCATGGAGAGTCTTGTTTGTGTCCCGCGTCGATTTATAACTAGTAGCCCAGCTTAAGTTATCTAATGGGCCTCGTGTGCATTCACATGGCAAAAGAAAACAAAGGAATGTGTGCTTATTTATTTCAGGTATTGACACTTCATCTTTCCATGGCATCATCTATCATTCGGCTCCACCCAATGATATGCCGATACAATCCGGATAGTTCAAATGAAACGCCCACCAGACACATATATACTGCAGTGTTTCCTAATAGGTGTGTAGGAGTACAGTTCAGTCATTAGACCACCTTCTTTCGATGCAAACGTTTCCAAGTTCAATCCCCAACCTCTCCTCGTTGAAATGGGAAACAGCCCTCCCCGGAAAATTTCAGAGAGCTGCTCTCAGTCAGTGCTGTAAAACACTGGGCAAGAGGGACCCAGAATTTAGCATACTGAGTATGGAGGCATCTGTCTCTCGTTCTTATCACTCTCATAGCTTATGTCTGCAATTTTGAGTAGAAGGTATCCTTTTGCCTTTAGATTGTGTACAGGCATCAACTGGGCTGTTCACAGAATCATGGAAGAATTGAGTTGGAAGGGCCATCAGGTCCAGCCCCAACGTCTTAGTTCAGGAATCTAAATCAAAGTATATCTGACAGATAGTGGTCTGATCTTCTCTTGAATGCCTCCAGTGTTAGAACATTTTACCACCTCCTGCAGTCATTGGTTCTATTGTCGTACTGTTCTAACAGTTAAGAAGTTTTTTTTTCTGGTATTCAGCCTAAATCTGGTTTCCTGTAGCTTGAGCCAATCTTTACACTCTGGAATGACTGAGAACAGATCCTGCCCCTCCTCTATAGGACTACCTTTCAAGTATTTGGAAAGTGCTATCATATCTCAGTCTTTTGTTGTTGTTGATGTTGTTGTTGTTTGATGTGTGAGATACCTTAAACAGCTGACCAGAACACCATTTACAAACAAACGCGGACTTCCAAACATCATCCAAACAGACCAGAAACCAAGGATAACATGTTTTTCCAGCCAATAGCTTAACTTAGCAGCTGTGAACTCACCTAGCATGGAGACCAAATTTTTACCCAACTTCTTGGATATGGGGCTTGCCCCATTTCTGTCTCTACGTATTCCCAGTCAAAAAGGAATCCTGTGTTTCGATACAGGGTGACGTGGCAAGAGGGGGGGGGATGTTGAACATCTGGCAACCTTTTGGCGAACAGGTTTGCTAGAGACATTGCAATCCACCCCACAAGAGGCAGAAGCTGAAACCCAAATCCGAGTCTGCAGCTCCTGTTTTGAAACTTGCTTGTTATAAAGGAACCTGGTGCACGCATGATTTCTTGAATGTTTAGGGTTTTTCCGTACCTTCCACAGCCCTATGATGCTCAACCACGTGATGCCCTGGACGGAGTCAAAAGCTAGCTTATGTCTGTGACATTTTTAGTAGAATAGATATTCCCACACCCTTGACATTGGATAGCGTTCAAGGATCACCCACTTTTTAAAACTTCTTTCTCATTCTAACAGTAATGCATGGCAGAGAAAGAAGGTCTGGATGACAACCCTAGAGAAACACTCAACTATCCTCTAAACCAGTGGGTCCCAACCTTGATTAACCCAGGTGTTCTTGGACTGCAACTCCCAGAAGCCTTCACCACCATCTGTGCTGGCCAGGGTTTCTGGGAGTTGCAGTCCAAGAACACCTGGGTTTACCCAAGGTTGGTAACCATGGCTCTAAACAGTGGGGACTGGTGGCTCCAGTATTGGCAAGGTGATGATTCTTCTCTGGTTTTGTGTCTGAATGCTAAGGACCTCCCCCCCCCAAGACCCTGGACCTCTTTACCCCATGTGGATCATTCCTGCAAAGCTTAGAATAATTCAGTGCCCCACTGGCATCAGAACCATTCAGACAGCACCTTAAGCACAGTCCAAAACAGTGACCTCAGCATTAAAAAAAAAATTAGTCTTGCATAGCAGAAGCAGCCCTTCAGCGACACCCACACCCACACACTGAACAAAGGGGAGCCCTATGTCCCCCATATTGTTTGAATGCACCTTTTGTTTTCTCAATGGAAAACCTGTCTGCCCCTCTCGATGTTTTGGATTCCAGCTCACATCAGCCCCAATCAGCGTGGGCAATGAGCAAGGATGATGGAAAAGGTAGCCCAGCAACACCTGAACCACAGGCTCCTGGCCCTTTCCTATCGAGGTGCTAAAGGCCCTAGAAAGGAAGAGAAGCCGGGCTTCTCGTCCACCGTCAGGAAATGGGCAACTAAACCAAGAGGTATGCAGGCCACCTGCTCCAAAATATCTCAACCACCACGGTGAGTGATCTTTCATTTACATTTAAATGAGAATAATTATTTCCAGCTTTGTCCTCCTCCTTTTTGGGGGGGGGGGTTGTGACACGTTTCCCTGGTTCAGGGTGGCAGGAAGGGTGATGCCTAAATGAGCACTCTGCCATGAAGACCATTAATGTGTGTGACAGAAATGCAGCCTGTGCTCCTTTATTAGAACGGCGTTGCTATGCTTCGGGCCCTATAAGACGCCGGCTCTCAACTCTTTGCTTCCTTCCCGCTTCCACATTCCTTATTCCTTGCGTGTCATGTCTTCAATTTTAGATTGTAAGCCTGAGGCTGTGATAGATCACCTATTTTGTAAGCTGCTCTGGGAGGATTTTTTGGTTAAAGGAAGGGGTATAAATTTACCAAGCGGGTAAATAAATAAATCAGAGACGTTGCATGCTACCAAATGCAGGAATGTGTCCGTGTGGCTCAGGAAACATTCTCAGACAACAACTCCCATCGCCCCTCTCTCTTATGTGGGTGCTGCTCATGTGAATTGCAATCAGAAAACTCTGGCTCTCCATGGGACACTTTTGGAACAGAAAACAGCCAGGTAGGTGGCTTGTAAGTCAGGCTTTGAGTCTACCTGGACCAGAAGTGTCTTCTGATGGAGGCAACAAAGATCTGGACATCTCAAGCAGAGAAGGACATTTTCTTGCTACCTGATCTTTCCTCTTTGGTCCTCCCAGTGTTTTGGACTCCCATGTCACAGGGGCGGGGAGAAAAACATGGGAAAAGTCCACTTTGGGTTTTAGTCTGAACTTTCAATGAGAGCTATCCAAGATCCTGAATCCTGTCCTCAAAACAGGTATGTGCCTTGGGTGGCTCCTTGAATGTGGGGTCCAAAACCTGGAATAGCATTACCATTGCTGTGACACTAGCAAATCCCATCCTCTACTTTTTGGACTAGACATGTGGAAAATTCTTATTTTTGAACTGCAGCTAGGCAGCCTGGGGAATTTTGGGAGTTGTAGTCCCAAAACACAAATAGGCACACCTCTACTTACGGACTCACACAATTAATCATCCCATTTGAGGCTTCTGGGAGGTGGAAAATATCTGGACAGCCCAAGATTTGTGTCCCTGGAGATGGCAGAAATTGAATCTGGGACGAGGACAAAGATGATTTTTTTTACAGTCAATTTACAATCTTTCCATCAAGGTGTGCTGTTTATATATTATCCCAAAGTGCTTAAAAGCACTACCTGGCCGATTTACAATTATGCAGGCGACACATGCCATCTCACCTAGCTGGGTACTCAGTCTTAGAAGGATGGAAGACTGTGTCAACCTTGGCCGGCTACCCGGACAAACATCAGGATAAAACTCAGCTCATAAGCAGAGTGTTGGCTGCAATGCTACAGTTTAACCACTGCACCATGGGCCTTGTAGTACCTTGCCTGCTATGTTGTAGAGAATCTTTGTCCACCTAGTCCTGGATTGTTGCTGTTGTACTTCTTATTTCGCAGAATTGGTCAAGCCTAAACTTTATAAATCAAGTCCTAAAAATCTGCAGGTGGAATGACATGTTTGCAAAATCAGTGATTTAATTTTTTTTAATGTCAGAAAGTAAATTAGCAACCATTGTTTTAAACTGGCAACCAAAAATTTGGAACATTTTATTTATTTGTTTATTTATTTGTTTATTTGTTTGTTTGTTTGTTCGTTCGTTCGTTCGTTCGTTCGTTCATTAAGATAATGAAAATTGTTGTTGCTGTCATCGTTGTGACATTTATACCCTGCCTTTCCACTAAAACAGTGGTCCCCAAACTTGGGCCTCCAGATGTTCCTGGACTACAACTCCCAGAAGCCTTCACCACCACCTCTGCTGGCCAGGATTTCTGGGAGTTGTAGTCCAAGAACATCTGGAGGCCCAAGGTTGGGGACCACTGCACTAAAAGACAGTCACTCAAGGGAACTTACAAACTTGTTACAAGAATAAATGTGGATGGGAAAAAAAACACGCGTAGCTAAAAATCAGACAATCATGTCAAGCAGCCCTACTGTAAAACCATTAAATTGAAGCCTATACCTCAAAAGCCATTTAAATTTACAAAGGGTGGCATTAAAAACACCACTGCCAGGCCGGTTAGACACTATATGCCAGTTTTAAAAGATGTGCTTTTCATCCCTTCAGTCATGCTGAAAAAGAGGGTGCATTTCATAGATGGGACACCTCTGACCGGTGGCCACTCTCCAAGATCTTGGAAACAGGCAGAAACATTTCCCACCACCCGGCACATAATCTTTCTCACTGGAAATGGCAAAGATTGAACCTGTGTGACCTTCGACATGCAAAGGAGAAGCTCTGCCGTTGAGCCGTGCCCTCTCCGTTGGCCTCAAAGCCACCGAGGCCTTAAGAGGTCAATGCTGCTCCTTTAAAACAAAACCAACTGGAAGACAGGTGACATCTTCCAAGAATTTTGGGTAACTGCAATCAATGCTGAAAACTCTAATTAACAACCACGCCGCTGCTTTCTAAACCACCGGCTGAAGTTTCCAAATAGCTTTTTAATTTCCCCCAGGGTGGCTCTACAAGGAACTTTTTTTGAATCCAACCAGCCAGGCGATGGCTTTTCACAGCAGGATGATTTATGGCGATGAGGCTGGATGTCTCACAACATGGGGCTGGATCCTGCTTCGCCATCCATCTGCCTGCCCAAGCCCTGGTCTTTCCCACCTAAGCCATTCGTTCACTTACCAGATGGGCTGCAGGAAGGCCTGAACAGGTAACTGTTGAATGGGAAAAGCCCGTCCAGCTTTCCTGCTGGTGGGTCCACAGCTCTGTCAGGGGGGGTCCTCTTTCCACACTTCCGCAGTTCAAAGGAAAGGTGCCTCAGGGGATCAGCTCATTGCCGGTGGGGTCCCCTCGGTTTCTTCCCTGAAGCTTAGGGACAATGACACACCGAAAAGATATGAGGGCTGAGCAGAAGGATTAACGCAAGCTAAATCCAGCCAACCAGCTCAGAGAAAGATTTACTGCCTGCCTGTTTTCCTGAAAAGCTGTAGCCTTTGCAGAGAGCTCCTGGCCTTCCCACACACACACCGCTACCCCCCACCCCCAAAGAGATTGATCAGATCTTTCCACTTGCTAAGGCTGCATCAGGATTTTGAGACATGTCAAGCAGAGAAGGCTGGACTGCAACTCTTCAAATGCCCCATGGTTCCAAAGAAGCATAGAGGTATTCTGAGCATTGCAGACCCAGAAAATGTCTCATCTCTGATCGCAGGCGAGACGAATCAGGACAAAGAGGAACACACACACACCTCCTCTAGAAGATGGTGGGGCTGGCAAATGGCACATGCTCTCAGATTAATTTAGGAAATATTTGTATTTAAGAGGAGGAACGCTTGAGCAACAACCACAAAATGGGGTGTGTGAGGCAGAGAACCCAGAGGTTTAAAGGCCAGCGTGAATTTCAGCAGCAGCAGCAGCTTGACAATCTGCAAAAAGAGAAGGGTGCTTCTAAACATATTAAAATGGCAGATCTTGAAACCAAGAAAACACACCTCGAAATCTAGCGTTGTCAGGGTAGGGAAAATTCTTGGGTTGGATGTCTTTAGTCAATTAAAGGAACCTTCAATGGTATTAAAAACCAATGCACTGAGACCAGCTCAGTTGGTTTTTAATAGCATAGAAGGTTCCTTTAATTGACTGAAAAGACTGGGTCTCATCCAGTTCCCTGACCCTACATTTCGCGGGCATTCAAACAGAAAATTGTAAGAGCATAAATCAGAATTCAGCCTATCTACATAATGTATCTACATACAAATGACTCCCTAATTTTCTTAATGTATCAACCCCCTTCACAAATTCACAGGCCTTTTCTTTGTGGGTCCCCCTGCCATGACCTCTCTCATCCCATTCTTTTTCTACATTTTTCCCCCTCTCCATTCAGTAAAGTTGTCAGAATGCTGTCTCCTACCAGTTATACATAAACTGTACTTTCGGGCCTCTGTGATTCTATAACCGTATCTTAATGTCCTCGTGCCCTTCTGTCAAGGAAAAACTCATGGGTACTTAGGTATAAAGCATTCTTACTCTCAGCCTCTCAAATCCTCATTATGTTTAGAGATCCATCACTACAGAGAGTATGCAATATTCTATTCTGCATTAAATGCATCTCTTTTGAGATAGATAGATAGATAGATAGATAGATAGATAGATAGATAGATAGATAGATAGATAGATAGATAGATAGATAGATAGATAGATAGATAGATAGATAGATAGATAGATAGATAGATAGATAGATAGATAGATAGATAGATAGATAGATAGATGATGGACGGACGGACGGACGGACGGGGACGGACGGACGGGGACAGACAGACAGACAGACAGACAGACAGACACAGACAGACAGACAGACAGACAGACAGACAGACAGACAGACAGACAGACAGATAGATAGATAGATAGATAGATAGATAGATAGATAGATAGATAGATAGATAGATAGATAGATAGATAGATAGATAGATAGATAGATAGATATCTCAAAAGAGATGCATTTTATGCAGATATATATAAATCGAAAGAGGAGAGAAATATTGGATTTTAATTTTAATTTCTCCATCACCAAGCCATCAAAACTCCATTCTCTGGGATTTCAAACCTGAACCCTCAAACTGGTAAAGAAACCTCCAAACCTCGTTCTCTGGACCAAAATGTGAGACTAGGCTACTCTGTTCTGAGTTAGAGCCTCAATATCACCACACTGGCAAGCCAAATCCGAGTGATGTGGCTCAGGATTGGCTTGTTTCACAACTGCATTCGGTATAGGTCGCCACGTGAGGATCCCGGCTTCTTTTGGTGCTAGTGTCCACACTGGTCCCTTGGTCCAGTGTAGTTTGATCTACACACTCACAGCCGCCTTTCCTTTGACACTGCCCTCCTGCCTGTCTTCTCTCTCCTTTTATGGTCTGCTATTAAACCACTGGGGCCACTTAAAAGGTTGCAAGGCAGTTATCCAAAGTTCTCCATAACATGCAAACATACATGCATACCATGGAAACACTGTCATTTTCTAGAGTTTGTTGGAGTTATTTCAATTTTATATCTAAAGAGTGTTAGAAATTTTATATTTTAAGAAATAAAAAAGGGACGTGGTGGCACTGCGGCTAAACCGCAGAAGCCTGTGCTGCAGGGTCAGAAGACCAAGCAGTCGTAAGATCGAATCCACGCAACGGAGTGAGCTCCCGTCGCTTGTCCCAGCTCCCGCCAACCTAGTGGTTCAAAAGCATGCAAATGCAAGTAGATAAATAGGGACCACTTCGGTGGGAAGGTAAACAGCGTTCCGTGTCTAAGTCGCACTGGCCATGTGACCACGGAAGATTGTCTTCAGACAAAACGCTGGCTCTATGGCTTGGAAATGGGGATGAGCACCGCCCCCTAGAGTCGAACACGACTGGACAAAAATTGTCAAGGGGAACCTTTACCTTTACCTTCACCTAAGAAATAAAAGAAAAAAAAATACTTCAAGGTGACTAGGGAGAAAAATTGTAGAGGTAGGTGTTCCTCAACTAACTAGGTCACCAGGATACCACCCAAATTCATGCCTCCCCCAGTTCTTTTATAGAAGGGGGGCAATTACACAGGCAAAACACCATTTGAATTGCTGGGATTAGGAAAAAGTGGACGCCCCTTCCAGATTTAGAAGGGAAAGTGAATGGGCTGATTCACATTGGATTTTCCGTTGTGTGTGATCATTGAAAAAATACTTTGGATTCAGCCATGCCAATTCTGGAGCAAGCTGTGAAGTATAGAACCATGAAGTTGGAAGGGGTCCATCAAGACCAACCCCCTCCTCAGTGCAAGAATACAAATCAAAGGATATCTGCAGGTGGTTGTCTAAATTTCTCTTGAATTACACCTCTTGAGCTCCTTGGTCCCGTTGTCGTACTACTCTAACAGTTAGGAATTTTTTCCTGATATTCATCCGAAATCTGGCTTCCTGTAAATTGAGCCCACAGTTGTGTCGCCTGCACTCTGGGATGATGGGGAACGGATCCTGCCCCTCCTTTGTATGACTACTGTTCAAGTATTTGAAAGGTGCTATCAGATCTTCCCTACGTCTTCGAAGGCTTTTCCAATGTAGGCACAGGCTCATGAATATGTAGTGTCAAGAATTTTTGCTACATACCCCGTTCTTCCTTCTTTTATTTCCCAAAGCACACCAGATTTTCTTCTTCTTGCACAACAGGGAATTAAATAGCCCAAGAGAACATATTCCCTTGTTGAGCTGACACCCAATTCCTTTTCTCTAAAAGGATCTCTGTGTCATTCCAGAACTTGGTCTGGCTTTTCTCCGAAAGGGAGCTAGACAACAAGGCTCCAGAGCCGTCTGTGAAACAGCACCTGGACCTAATCTTCCTGCCCTTAACATCTCAGCTTGGCATCCTTACAATCTCATTATCTCAGCCTGTAAAAAGCAGAATATATGGGGAGCTCTCCGAGCCAGGAAAGGGCTGTTCTGGTGCTTCTCATCTTCCCTTTCTGCTCTGCAAAAGAATAGCCCGTCCATTTAAATTTATGTCCGTGGAATTGCAGCCCATCCGGGCTGCCCCCTTGGGATTCTCCAGTGACTAACAGCCTGTTTCAGTTTCTGCCACTGGAAAGGCCACGGTTGGGGAGAGAAACTGCATGAACGTGGCAGAGGAGGAAAGGCATAAGGTTGCAAAATATCTGTCGGAAACGACGGGTGCGAGAAATGACACCGATTATTGTTATAACTTCTGTTTGAAAACGGAGACGAGCTATGTGGGACGATGGAGACAACCCGGCATTTGCAAGAGGATCGCCATCTGTAATGGCCCGCTCCATTCTGTTCCTGCCTTTATAACCTGAGCCAGATGTGCCAAAAGCTAGCCAATGAAAGCTGGTCCCATCAGTTTGCCATCCTGCCAGGACAATTCCACCTGGTTATTTCCCTGGATGTCAGCCAGCGGTTTAAGACACAGGCAAAGAGGGAGGAAAGCAAGTGGAAGACCAGAAGAGAGGGACTCGGCAGTGGAGAACAGGGTTGACCGGGGGGATCTTTGAAAGAGATGGCTTCATTCTGTTTTTAATATTGCTCTTATTAGTTTTCATATATCTGTTTAATGCTTTCTAAATATTGTAATGGTTTATAATTTTGCTTAACTTCTTAACTTTGTTTCTTTTAGTGTTGTAAGCTGCTTTGGATCCTTTAGGAGAAAAGTGGCATATAAATAAATAAATAAATAAATAAATAAATAAATAAATAAATAAATAAATAAATAAATAAATAAATAAATAAATAAATAAATAAATAAATACATACATACATACATACATACATACATACATACATACATACATACATACATACATACATACATACATACATAAATCAAGCAAGCAAGCAAGCAAGCAAGCAAGCAAGCAAGCAAGAATATTCATACTTTCAAAGGAAGGAAGGAAGGAAGGAAGGAGTGGACATGGCAGCCTCTACACCTCATCCATATGCTGTTGTATCACAATTTCCATCATCCCTCAGCATTTACTATGCTGGCTAGGGCTTATGGGAGTTGTTGTCCACCCAGTGTACAAGAACGTTACCGTATCTGCTGTCTTTCTGGACCTCTTACAGGAAGCCAAGAAGGAAAGTCATTCACTTTATAATAGCAGCTTAGGCTACTCTAGCAAGACATTGCTTTCCATAGGTATGAAACAGCTGGACGTTAATACTATCAAAAAAGTTAAAAATTCAGGAATCTCTTATATTGCTAAAGTTGAGTTGCCTTTATCCTGTTTTCTCTCAAACTGACCACGAGAGTCCTCATTAGATGCAGGCCCAAGAGAAGGGCCAGAAAAAGTTACAACTTTGGACCTACAACTCCCAGATAGTGGTGGGACAACAACGATTTTTTCTTGTTGCCAAGCAACCATTGCCACCAGGCAAGGCCACTCCTGTTGCTTAGCTACCATCCCAGGAAGCCAATGGTTTGCTCAGTTGCCAAGGGACATCCGGGAGACAAAATGAGGCCTAGTAAGAGTGGCCATTGGGCCCCCTTCGTAGAAGGCAGTCCTCTAATAAAAGGGCTACTAGAAGACAGACATCTCTTTTGAGGCCATTCCCTCTTTGAAGGCGTAGGCCCAGAATAAGAAATCCGAAGAGGGTAGCCATCCACAGATAGTAGGGCCTGGGCAGTAGAGTAAAGGGGTCCCCCTGAAGAACTTCAAGGTCCTCTCTCTGCAAATTGGTTGACTGAAATACCCATTGCTCTTAAACAGCAGTGGCTAATGGAAGTTGTAGTCCAGCATCACCTGGAAGAGAGAATGGTTTGTTGGGAAATTTAAGCCTCCTTGCCTGCAAAGCTTCTTCGAACACAGTTTGCTAGCGGGAAGCGTGCTTTCCTAGCCTGACGTCAATTCTTTGACACGAACCCATTAACAAAAATTCCCCGGCTCAAGAATACCCCTCCTTTCCTCACCCTAATTAATACGTTTTACTACTCTTTGTTTTGGGGTCAGTTGATTCTAGCGCGGCCAAGAGAATGGAGGATGAATAAAATCCATTTTCCCAACCGCATCGGCTGAGATTGTTTTCCTTCCCTTCCTAGGAAATCTGCAGAAAATAGCAAGTGAAGATATATTGTTCTTTTATTTTAATCTTGAAATGATGTCTAAGTGATTATTGTGTTGGTTATTGTAGAGGGATGGTTTAGGAGAGTTGCTACTAATTCTAACTCTTAATTAGTGCCGTTCTGTTGGGCAACAAAGAGGTATTAAATGTATTCCCACTACAAAACCCATCAGGGCTCTCATGAAATGGAGCAACAGTGATCCTACACTTTTCGTAGTGATGCAGAAGAATTCTTTTCAATGTGAATAGCTTTCAGCCATGTATTTAAGGTTCGTAAGTCCAGTCCTTCTATTCCTGTGGCCACCCTCCTAGGATCTAGAGGACAAAGGTTTTCCAGCCCTTCTCTGTGGTGAGATGCATTGTAATTAAATTAAAATAAATATATCTGAAGTTGCATCTATAATGATGACAATTAAGTTGAGAATTTCAGGATCCGGAGCTGGTTGATTTTTCTTTGACACCTTATTCTGAACACTAGGATCAAAATCCTGCTGGTTAGTGTCATAAATTAGACTAGAGTAGACCCATTGAATCAAGAGGGATTTGATGAGTGAATCTCTCCGTAGAGATATTATGAGCCAATCTCACCATAATTCAAATACAAGTACCAAAAGTGGTACCTTACAAGACGAATGCCTCGGGCAACGAAAAACTTGCAAGACGAAAGCGTCTTGCGAGCTTTTAGGTGCCCCGCAAGACGAAGATATTTTTGTCTTGCGAGGTACATTTTCCGATGGTGCTTCCATCGGAAGCACCCTCAGAGGACTGGCGGGGGTCCCCTCGCAACCACGATCGCCGCTTTCAGAAGTCTCCCAGCAGTCCTCCAATGGTGCTGGGGAAGTCTTCAGAGGCTTCAGAAGCTGGCAATCACGGTTGCGAGGGACCCCTGCCAGTCCTCCGATGCTGCTGGGCAAGCCTCTGAAGGCTTCCCCAGCTCCCTACCGGGTAAGTGACTTTTTGGCCCATAGGAACGCATTAATTAAATTCCAATGCATTCCTATGGGAAAACGTACCTCGCAAGAGGAAAATTTCCCAAGATGACAGGACTCGCGGAACGAATTATTTTTGTCTTGCGAGGCACCACTGTAGACCTACTCTAACAGCAACTGTTTAGCAACAGTACAGTGGACTCTAGACATCATCCTACTATTAGCAACATATTTATGGCTGCAAATCTTTTAAGTCCTGAAGAGATTTTTTTTTTCTTTTATTGGCTCCAAGCACGGCGTGGGTGTGTGGCTTCTGCCACAAAATCTGATTTAATTTCTGGTCTGGTGGTCTGAAAAGAATCTGGCAAATAAAGGACGCTCGGCAGTCCAAACACCCCCAGAGCTGGTGATGGTCCCGCCATGGAGGCCTCTAGCCCAAGCTATTCATAGCGATGCCTGCGCCGACTGGCCGCTGATCGGATCATGGCGGCCGCCACGCCCATCATGCCAATTGTTCCCACCGCAATTGCCTCCGTGACCTATACAAGCAAGAGAAAAGAGAGAGAGAGAGAAGGTGACGAATTTCTATTAGCCTGGCATGGGAGCAAGATATCTGGTACTTTAGTTCCCCACACCAACACCGTTTTCATTATTTTGAAGAGTAATGCAGCTTGTGATGGGTCCTGGGGACAGAAAATCATCAGAACGTGCCCATCTCTAGAGTATAGTCTACCGAATAATGTTGGCCCCAATAACGCAACTCGGAAAAAAGCAGATTTATAGATCTTTGCTATCTAACTTAGTTTCACAGTTGAGGAAGCTCGGCAACACGTCCACCATATCCATCAAAGAATCTGAAACTTCAATGCTACTTCTTTTTTATTTCTTCTAGTAACCCCTGTTTGCGTGTTCTGCACCATCTAAGTCAGAACCGGCTTATAGCGACCTTAATAGGGCTCTTTCGCTGTAAGTTTCATTCTCCACTCATTCATTTATTATTTTAAAAGGCTAGGTAACACGTAAGGTTGTGTGATAATGGTCATTTGGGCAGCAAAGTCTGGTGTTTGGTTAGTATGATTGTAGGTCTGGTAAATGAAAAAAAAAAAAGGAAAAGTTCTGCACATCAGGTACATTTCGTAACACATGCTTACCACAGACCCATAAAGTTGGCCGCTATTATTATGCCTGTGGGACAGAGCGAGAAGGGGAAAAACTCTTGCAGGATGAACAGTAATGTCCCCTAAGGCTATCTATCCAGCGAGTGGAAGCAGCATTTGTACCAAGAGATTTCTAGTTCACAACTTAGACTCTATGATATTTTTATCTCCGAAAGGATAGCCTTCGGGACTGAGACGGAGGTAACAGGCCACAAGATTAATGCATCTGTCCATGGTGTCTGCTCTACTGTTTCTCCTCTCTCGTCAAACAGGTTTTGGAGGTTTTGTATTGCTTCAAAATCTTGTTGAATCTATTTAGCTAAAGATGACAGACGGCCAAAATGAATTATTATATACAGCAAGGGTGGGAGACCAACAGAATCCAATCCTTCTTCTCTCCCCACCCTGCTCAGGCCCTTCTCTGAGCCTGTCCTCAACCCCCTTTTTAAAGATAATTTTCTATTTCTGCTCCTGGAAGTTTCCACAGGTCAAATAATACATTATATATAGCACGTCCTTAAAAAGGAAATTCCTTAAGTGCTGAAGTGAATGTCACACCAGGAGCATTCTGTAATATGCACATTAGCTTGCTTTGTTTTGCAATCAGGAGATAAAAGTGCAAAAGAGGGCGAACTAGATGGTCTTTGATGGCCCTTATGCTTTTCTGTCCTAGGGACTGATGCTTATTCATCCTGGAACCAACCATCCAGTACAGACCATGTCAGTACCCTGTTTCCCTGTAAATAAGACCTAACCTGAAAATAAGCCCTAGTATGATTTTTCAGGATGCTCATAATATAAGCCCTACCCCCAAAATAAGCCCCAGTGAAGTGAAACGCTGCATTCCACCATTGTGAAGAAGATACATGGGAAAAAAAAATAAAACATCCTCTGAAAATAAGCCATAGTGCGTTTTTTGGAGCAAAAATTAATATAAGACCCTGTCTTATTTGCAGGGAAACGCCGTATATTTTTGTTACTTGAGCCTGTTCAGCAATAGAGAATCTAGGTGCCTAATACTCCACAATGTTATTTTGTGCACCTAAAAGGGGAAATCCCGTAAGTGCCTTTTCTCACTCCCCGGGGGTAAGGTAAGCTGGCTGGATAGCTGGTTTAGGTCTCTGGCTGCAGATCCAGATGTTGCAAGCTTGATTCCCCCACTGGGCCACCTGGGAGAAGAGCCGGCCTGGGTGGCCTTGGGCAAGCTGCATGGTCCTAGGGCTCCCCCTAGGGGAAGGGAATGGCAAACCAGGTCTATATCTTCTTTACCTCAAATTGCCTGGAAAGGGTCACCATAAGTTGGAATCAACTTGACAGCACAAAACACACACAGAGAGAGCCATAAAACAAAAGAAAATTCAATTGCATAATTATGAATTGCCTGGCCCTTTAAAAAAGAACAATTAAAACAACCTCTTGGGGGCAGCTGGCCCACTCTGCCTAACGCTAGGGCAAATCCTGCCTCCATTCCATGTTTTGATCTCGGCAGTCGTCCCACGCCATGGCCTCACCTGGTCACTCATGGCGACTCCATATCGCAGGTCCATCACAAAGTGTTCGCAGTTGTGGCTCGTCAGGTTGTAGGGCATTTCCTTCCCCACAAGCTCTTCCGCCCGCTGGAGGATCTTGGACAGTGGCAACGGAGGATGTGTGGGGTCGTGCTTGTTGTTCACCCGGTACTGGTCTTTCCGCACCACGACCTCCAGCCAGTCTTTTTTCACGTACGCTCGGTCCGACAAGACCGCCAAGACGCTGGCGGCGCCATTTGCAAGACGGTCACCTGGGGGGGGGAGAGGAAATAGATGGTGAGAGGAAGAGTAGTCTTGTTGTGTCGACACCTCCGATTTTGGGGGCAAAAGCTGAGACAGAGGGGGCTACCTCTGTGATGATGTGGTGTGTATGTTTGTGATGCCATAGGGCAGTGGTCCCCAACCTTGGGCGTCCAGATGTTCTTGGACTTCAACTCCCAGAAACCCTGGCCAGCAGAGGTGGTGGTGAAGGCTTCTGGGAGTTGTAGTCCAAGAACATCTGGAGGCCCAAAGCTTGGGGATCACTGTCCTAGGACATCTGGACAAGGGTCACGATATATTAGAATTTACCTGATTGGACATAAATAATGTTAGAACAATGCACAGATCTGAGCAGATCAGATTTAATTAGTTTGCACTTCTATGTAATTGTCAAGTTTCCTTATTGTTGTATTTAAAACGACAGGAAAAGGTTAAAAGGTGTTTGGGTTTTTTTCCAAACAATTTTTTTTTGCAAGCAGTTTTTTTTACCCTAAAATAAAATGGCTCCACACTTATTTTCCTATTGTATACACATTTTTGCACATTTTTCCTTCGTAGACTAGCTTCGGCAACTTTTTGTTTTAAACTGAGGACATCATCATAACAGAGAGAAGGGGGGAGGAATCTGTACATTATATCTGATCCACCTCTAGTGCAGGTTTAGTGCAGGTCTGTATCTCTCTGGAGGGACGTGGTGGCGCTGTGGGCTAAACCGCAGAAGCCTGTGCTGCAGGGTCAGAAGACCAGCAGTCGTAAGATCGAATCCACGCGACGGAGTGAGCGCCCGTCGCTTGTCCCAGCTCCCGCCAACCTAGCGGTTCGAAAGCATGCAAAAGCGAGTAGATAAATAGGGACCACCTCGGTGGGAAGGTAAACAGCGTTCCGTGTCTAAATCACACTGGCCATGTGACCACGGAAAGATTGTCTTCGGACAAACGCTGGCTCTATGGCTTGAAGAGCGGGATGAGCGCCGCCCCCTAGAGTCGAACACGACTGGACAAAAAAATTGTCAAGGGGAACCTTTACCTTTACCTTACCTGTATCTCTATATATATGTATAGGAGGTGCAAATTTGGAATGTTTACATTGAAGTGTGAACAGCACAACTTCACACACACACACACACACACACACACACACACACACACACACTTTATTCAATCTACTTTGGAGCCGCCCTGAAGCAGGCCCGAGGGGTTTCCATGGAAACTTACATTCCGGGGCTAAGTGAACAACTTTGCCCTCTCCGACATAGATGGCCCAGTGCTGATAACAAGAGCGGAAGATCTCAATGAGGTCTCCTGGTTTTATTTCCTCCTGATTAAAAACAGACAGAAGCCTTGTTAGGCGCAAGCGATTATTTTTCATTTGCCCGTTTCTCAGCCTGTGAGCCATCACTACACACACACACCCATTTTCCTCCTTGTAGAAAGCCATTTTTTTAACAAGAAAAAAGAGGTGACTTCCTCCATCTTAGTCCATCATGGAGCTCTCCACTCCAATTTCTAATCCATTTAATTTATTGAAATCTTGTTTGTGGCCTGGAACCAAGTTTTTTAAAATAAAAAAAAAAACCATTGAAGTTTTTACCCCCTAGCCACATAGTGCTAACCAAAGTTATTAAAATGGATTGCATCTCAGTTAATGTCTCTCCTCAACTGTAGTTGGTAGGATTCAGTACAGCCTTTCTATTTTAGATTTAATTTTGTTTCATCTGTTCTGAGAATGAACCATGTGATAGGAATTTTTATTGCAGAATGGTTTGGATTCAAACTCAGCCCTATTTAGAAGAGTCCCATTAAAAATGGTTTCCCTAATCTATGTCAAGTCAATATTCTCATAAATCAGGGCAGGGTGTGTGTAGAAATTCTGCTTTGTGTATTTTGTTTTTCATTTTATTATAATTTTGGCAACAGTTTATATAAAGTATGTGTTTGCTCTACCCAGCAAAATCGTTCAGGTTTTTATGTTAATTTTCCATTCTGAAATATGAGTCTACATGTTACCAGGGGGAGGTACATTTTTTGGCAGCTGCAACTTGCAAATTAACATCACACCATCTATAAGCACTTTGGACCAATCGTAAAATTGATTGACTCGAGATATTTTAGAGCAATTGCCTTTTTAAAACAAATTTTACTATTATTTTTGTTAACCATGGTAAAAGCCTCCGAGATTTAGTTTTCTGCTCTAAAACAATGTTTGTGGTCATTATCAAAGCCCTCGAGATTTGAAGGCGGGCAGGTGGAAATAGAATCCCAGAAACCAGAAATGATTTTCTTTTAATATTCGCATTTTGGGGAGCAAATTGGTGGGGTAGAAAACAGGCCTCCCAGACCATCTAGATTGGCCTGCCTCTGCTCTAGCTGTTGTACCGCACTTCCTCTCCAAAGACGGACAAATTAAAACCACAAGTGCACCATGATACTCCGGCTTCCCTTTCAATCTAAGCCACAGGTGAGCCCAGTGCACGAACCTGTTCATTCATTTCAGCTCCATAACGGAGCTCCATAACAAAATGTTCACAGTTCTGGCTGGTGAAACCATAGGGCACTTCTTTGTCGACCAGTTCCTCTGCCTGCCAAAGGATCTTGGCGAGGGGGAGTGGCGGCTGCGTCTCGTCATGCTTGTTGTTCACTCGGTATCCGTCTTTCCGCACAACATCCTCCAGCCAGTCCTTCCTGACGTAGGCTCGGTCGGACAAGACCGCCAAAGCGTTGGGAGCCCCATCGGCAAGGTGGCCACCTGGGTAGGAAGGAAAGGAGGTCAGGAGGGCAGGCCACGTGAGGTAAAAGAAAGGGGAAGACAGACCCCCGTTACACCGCACTGAATTCATCTACCTGACCTGACTTACAGGACATAGGTTTGATTTACAGACTCTATGTTTCCATCACTAGAACTGCAAAACATTCCACGCTTCTTGGTTAACAGAATGGCCAACAGTTGATGACCTGAGAAGACACATTTTTGAATATCTGCCATTTTCCCCCACCCTCTCCACAACTATTGTGGCAGGATAGGGACATAAAGACTTCAAGTCCACTCCGATTTCCCTTGTGTTGTTTTACCCTATAACGCCCACTTCCCCAATCTGCAGCGGCATCCTTAGTCCTACAGTGTCATAGTGGGTGGCTCATCTGCAGTAAATTGTTGTCTGAATTTTACAGGAGCTATCCTTGGTGCTTAAATCAGTCCCCAGTGTAGCTTGGATAGCTCCTTTAAAGTTCAGAATAAAATCCCAAATGGATTCCCAACATTCACATGACAGTAAACACTTCCTGTTTTCCCCCTTCCCTGCCTTTTGCAATATCTTCCCTCATGAAGAGGGTGTGGAGAGCATGAAAGCTTGCACACAATTTCTTGCCATTGAATGTGTCTGGTCTAATGTGGGTGTGGGTGTGTTGTACTCTCAAGTCAGAACCAACTTATAGGAATGTGAAAGGGGATTTTCAAGGTAAGGAGTGGTTTTATCAGTTCCACCACATTCCAGTGAGTTTCCTTGGCTGAGCAGATACTCACATCTCCTGAGTCCTAGCGCATTAGTCTGTCTACTATACCACACTGGGTAACCCAATAAACGCTCAGTAACTTCAAAGAAGGTCAAAATATGAAATAAAATAATGTTATGCCAAGTCATAAAGGATGGATATTATCCACATCTGCTCACATCCCCCTAATATGATGCCTAGTTTCGGAAGCTAAGCAGGGTTGGACGTCTAGTCCTTGAACGGGAAATCTCAGGGACCTCCAAGCGGGGCTAGGGAAGAATCCTACCAAAAATCTTGGAGACTATTGCTGCCAGTCAGAGCCGGCCATTTTGGGCTAGCTAGGTCAAGGGTATGACTCCTTTAAGGCAGCTTGTACTTCAGATGTACCGTATTTTTCTGTGTATAAGATGCCAACATGTATAAGATCCTTCCCCCCACTTTTCTATTCCAAAATTAAGAAATCTAAGTGGGGCTTAGCAAGGGTGGGGGGAAAGGGATCAAAATGCTGCAGGATCGCTTTGATCCCTGCTTTCCCCTCCACTTGTTTTTGTTCTCTCCTCAGCTTACTTCCGTGTATAAGACGGCACTCAATTTTTAGTCTAAAGATTGTAGACAAAAATATAGTCTTATACACAGAAAAAATGGGGTACTTGGTTTTTCACAAGAAGCACGTCTAGATTTGGGTCAGGTGCAAATCAAGAAGGCAGGTGGAAAACTGTGTCTGGAGCAGAGTCCAGTGGAAAACAAGTGGATCGTGTGGCCAATGGAAGTGGAGTCAAATCAGCTACTCAGCCCTGGCGTTTGATCTTGGGATTGTGTGAGCAGGGCTAGAACTAGCCATTTCAGCACCATTTGGGGGCAAGAGCACTTCGTCCCATGCAAGGGCGCAAGGCCCCCATGGAAAAGAAGGATGCCTCTAAATCAATCAATCAATCAATCAATCAATCAATCAATCAATCAATCAATCAATCAATCAATCAATCAATCAAAGTTTCCGCTTTTTCATGCAAGCAGACAGACCCACAATCAAAGAATGAACAGGGCCAGGAGGCTGTTGGTGTTTATTTTGCTAGCCAATTCCCCTCAAGAAATGACCACTGAGGGATTGTAGCTGGAGGTATAATTCTCCACCCATCTCATCCTTGGCCCCAAATTAAGATGACTGCTGTTTTCTTTAATAATTTGGAGCACTGGGCTGGGTTCTTTGTTGCTGTTGTTTAATCACCCAGTCTTTCTGGGCTTACTCTGTGTTTGCTTTGCTTCTCAACGGGAAAGGATGCACAAGATATTTTGTGTAAATTGCAAAGACCTGAGGGAGGGGGAGAGAGTTGCCTTTGTCTCACTCTGGGACTAAGGCTTCTCTGAAGACTGTTAATCATTTGTGGAGATTTCTCCTTGCTGAGGCAACATAACGCATAAAACCCATAGAACTCTAGGGAGCCATCTCTACATACTACTAGTAACAAATGCTTCTTGCAGCCCAGGGGAACGGAAATTCCATGGGCCCTTCGCATTTTGCAAAAGGTACTCCTCTCCTTCCTCCCACCCCAAATAAAAACATAGCATAAAGGGCAATTTCTGTGGCCCACAGGCTGATGGCCGACGAGAGGAATTGCCAAAGGCTTGGTAAACTCACGTTCCGGTGCCAAATGGACAACCTTTCCATCCCCCAAATAGATGGCCCAGTGTTGACAGGAAGAACGGAAGATCTCAATGAGGTCCCCAGGTTTTAGCTCCTCCTGGAAGAGACGAGCGGATAACGTCTGACACACTCAGTCTACAAACAAGCGCAGAATCCATCTTGACAGGGAGATTAAGAGTGTGTCTTCAAGGTCAGGACCTCTGTATGACTGTAGCCCCTCTGTTGGGGGAGCGAACAACGACAACGTCTGTACAGCAGACAGAGACATATTGCCTCCATCTTCCACATGGTATCCCTCTGGGTGAAAACTAGGAAGAAGGGTTTCAACTTGAAGAATCTGAAAATATCCTTGGGGAGGGGAGGCTCCTTGCAATTTCTAGATCTCCACCAACACACAAATCCAGCACAGCCAAGAAAATTGCACCGGGGTGGGGGCATAATACTAATCATGCTCATTAAGTCAGTTCCGACTTATGGTGGAACTGACTTTCCAGGTAGAAAATACCCAGAAGTGGTTTACCGTTCCCTGGGATTCTGCCCTGGGATTCTTTGTGAAGGCCACAAAGGCTGACTTCCCTTGCAAGAGGCACAGCGGGGAATTGAACTCCCAACCCACATACCTAAACCATTCATCTGGGAAGCTAGCCCGTCAGCTACCCACCCCCACCCTCAATTTTTATGGCATTGCAACAAAAAAGAGAATACATGGCAATATTTCAGGCCCAGGCGTGCACAGGATTCCACCTTTCCTGTTGTAATAGAGCTCCATCTGCTGGGTTTTTAATGCACAGTCACAGAGGAAAGGAGGAACCCATTCAGATATTTCCCTCTGCAACGCGCACCTTGCTTTGGAGGCAAAAAAAGGAGAAAAGGCTGGATTTAGTCCCTTTCAATGAGAGGAGAACACGCAGGTCCTATGAATGCAATGATGGAGATTGTTTTAGAAGAATGTTGCTGCATTACTGGAAAATGCCACCATCTTCGATCCCTTACCCGTTCAGCAGGATTCTTCACCCTGATAAAGAAGGCAGAGTGGTTTTGCTCCTCGTTGTTCATCTTCCCTCGGCTCGGTGTGTCCTCCTCAATGTCGGCTTCCTATGGGCATAGCTGGAGGAGAAGGCAAGATGGCGGCTCAATGCCAAGGAATGTAATCTTATGCCCCCCTCCCGTCCCTCCCCGGAGCCTTTCTGGTGTGGTATTTTTACCCATTTGTTCTAGCTTCCTTCACAATAATTGTGTTCCTGCCTTGAGCAGGGGTCAGACTTGATGACCTTACAGGCCCCTTCCAACTTCATTATTCTATGATTCTCATTGTGTACCGTTTTCAAATGCAGTGGCCCTTTCCATGTTTTATAACTAGAGAATACTAAGAAGTAATTTATTGTTCCCTTCTTCTGGGGGAGCCCTGGGACTGTGCCGCTTGCCCAAGGCCACCCAGGCCGGCTCTTCTCCCCCAGGAGGCACAGTGTGGGAATCGAACTCCCAACTAAATTTAACTAAAGTTAAATAAATAAATAAATAAACTACAGCCAGATACCTAACTCATTGACCTATAGACCTTAATATTTCACAAAATACAGACTATGACATCTCAAATAAAAAAATTAAGGGGTCTCCCTATCAGGATAATTTTCAGTATATCTCAGGAGTAATGTTTCTCTTCAACACACAAAACAATAATTTCAATGTTGTGTCTGGCTGCCAAACTAAGGACAGCTTGCCACTGGAAACAAAAATATTAAATTATCTCCAGTTGAGTATCCAAGGTGTGGCACTCAGAGCGAAGAGGTAAACTTACTACCCATATCAGACACAGGAATATAGGGAAGTAATCACCCAAATTTCTACAAAATTGGTTTCCTTTCATAAATTGTATAAATTCCATGACAAGATATTGGTTTCCTCCTAGTCTCTCATGTTGATCTTGGGAAACGAGTCCCTTTTTTAATGGACCACGATTATGTAGGTGATTTTTTAAAATGGTATGATTTATTATTTTACATTCTTGCAAAAGATTTTTTTTAATTAGAAATCAGTATTTTAAAAAGTTTTTTGGATGATGACCTCTTGAAGGACATCCTCAAATGAGGATTGCTTCCTCCGGCTTTTATCGGGGCTTGGGAAAGCTCGCTTTTGGAAAACAGATCCGAGAGACACCCACCCCACCCCCCAGCTTGGCCACAGGCTTTGTGAGACTAGATGAGACCCCGAGGATCTGTCTGATTACAACAGGGTTGGCTTCCCATACCTCAAAACCAGTTAAAGAGGAAGGGAAGGCATGTAAACGCTTTAAACCCAGAGCCTGAAATCACCTCACGGTTGTACCATGAAACAGGAACCAGAACGCAACAGCACCAACCCAGAAAAAAAACTCCTTTTCCCTCACAAAAACCTACTCATGTGGGTAAACCAACAGGAAAGGACAGAAGAAGGCGGGAACAATATAGTTTAGGATTACGAAGAGCTAATCCTGTGGTTACAGGACTTGTAGCCTTAACCTCAGTTTTGAAATCAACAGGAGGCCTGAGTTCAGCCATTGTTCCCTCATCCTCAGCTATACTACTGAGAGGTAATAATACTCTACAGGGTCGTTGTCAGGATGACTGAGGGGTAATAATACTCTACAGAGTAGTTATCAGGATGACTGAGCAAACTGTATCCAAAGCAGGCCAAAGAACGCTTTGACGTAAATGCCAACTAAATAGCATTACTGTTGCTTTTCCCCCCGATAAGATGTCTGAAAGTCCTGTCAGGATCTAATCTGCCATTCAGTAAAGGTTTATAGATCTGAGGTCAGTGAGTTGATGCCTCTGCTCCAGATTTTAATCCAAACTTCACATAGCCTCTTCAAAAGGGTTGAATCTTAACCCGACAATATTTTCAGCACTTTGGATAGCTCCTGTAAACTTCCGCTGATTTACAACCACACCTGATATCAAAGCCAGCATGACATCGTTAGAGTGAGACATTTTGACAGAGAATTTTAGAATAATTTTAAAAAGAAAGATTAACTCTGCTCTTTTTCCGCCAACAGAGAGTTGTAGCACTTGTTTATTAAACAAGATTTCATCAGTACTTTGGAAAGGCTTCTCCACTGAGACATTCTCATTTACAAACTCATTTACATTTAATCAGTTAGCCAGCAGATGATTAACCAACCAAAATTAATATGCATAAATCTTCCCCTGTTGTTGTTCTCTGTCATGCTCCCATCCCTCTGTTATTTCTCCTCTGCAGAAATTTTGATTGTAAACCCCTTGGGGCAGGAGACTGTCCCCAGGGTGAGGAAATCGCTGAAATGTCAAGGGTTTTAATGGCACCCTATAAAATTTATATGGGTTGTTGTTTTAAAATAAGGCAACTCTGGGGAAGCTGCCGCTGTCCAGATGTGGGTGGCTTCTATCACCATTAGCCAGCCTAGCCTAAATTGAAGGATGATGGGAATTGGAGTTCCACTATTTCTGGAAAACCATGGGTCCTCCAACCATGACTCAATGGGTTGATGCCCCAAATCCGGGCAGATGGTATCCGAGTTATCAGTTCCCAAAGCAAAGTAAAGAAATTGATTTTTCCCCCCCAGGGCCATCCTGAGACATTTTTTCTGCCCGAGGCGAAGAAAATGAATTTGTCTCACATGGTGTGTGCAAAAGCTGGACTGATCTTCCTCCTGTTCTTAGAGCAGAACAACGTTCTCCACCATCGCTGAAGGCTGCAACTTAAGGGCTTGCAGTAGACCTTGTGTGAAAGCTATGGTGGGCTCACGAATAGAGTGACAGCGTCAAACTCAAAGGGCGTTGGTTCTAATCCCTGCTTAGCTGTAGAAACTCATGCGGGGAGCGGTGGCCACACCTTAAATATTTCACTTGCCATGAAAACACCATCAAGATGGCTACAAATCAGACGGGGCCTGAGGGCACACATAGCATGTCTAACACAGCCCTTGTGATGCAGAATTCTCTTCTTCAGCAATTTACGGCCACCTCACAGCGCCTGCCACCTGAGGCAACTGTCTCACTCTGCCCAACATCAGGGCCAGCGTTAGATATTTCCGACAACTCAACCGTTATTCTTTTTAACAGACCTGGCTCCAGTAACGGATTCAAAACCAGTAGACACCAACAACCAGCCCAGATCAAGGGAGATAATAAAATTAGACCACCCAATTCCAACCACCTTTACACCCCTCTGTGTACCTGCAGTGGGTTGTCGCTTTTTTCCCTGAGTCAAATAAATTAACCTCCCATTTTCTACCTGGTGCTTGGAGTGAGGTCATAGGGGAAGTGCTACCTCACCTGTTACCGAGTAACCATCAAATACTGTGGTGTGTGGAGGGGATGGGGATGCTGGGATTGAAAAGACACATGGGTCCACTTGTTCTCCCAACTTAAGGGCGCATCCCCTCACGCCTAACCCCAAACATTTTGTTGCCTGAGGCAGGCAAAACTGCCCTCTTCACTCCTATGGTCATGGTGTAAAGCAGTGGTTCTTAACCTTTGTTACTCGGATGCTTTTGAACTGCAACTCCCAGAAACCCCAGTCAGGACAGCTGGTGGTGAAGGCTTCTGGGAGTTGCAGTCCAAAACTCCTGAGTAACCCAAAGTTAAGAACCAGTGGTGTAAAGTACCCAGATCAAGTCAAGTTATTCAGATGTATGAGGGGGAAAAACTCATGAACGCCTCTCCTCGTTGATGAGGAAGAAAAGCAGAAGTGCTCCTTTGTTGTAACACCTGAACAGGATGATTTTTCCCCCCAAATTTTCTTGTTCTAACCCTACTCCATCCCAGGTCTTCCAATATTTAGCCTGATGAAGAGTACCGTAAGGCTCAAAAGCCTACCTATTTATTAAAGTGATATTTTCACATCCTGGTAAAGGCACTACCCAACATGGATTTTTTATATAAAATGAGTAGCCATTTCCTATCTTAACAACACCATAAAGCCTGAAATTTTCTGCCCAAAGTGGCTGCTTCGTTGCGCCTCGTGGCAGGCCAGCCCTTCATGCCCTGAGGATTCATCTGTATTCTTCTCAGCGCCTTCATCAAGGGAGGCATCGCCATGCGTCTCTGCTTCTCTTGCAGGGTAGACAACGTGTATTGAGGAGTTTTGAATTTCTGATAAAATTCCCTTTTGTTACACAATAGAAGTATAGAGATCCACATAGGAGACTAGCTTCATTGATGTAGAGAGAAAGGACATACCACATGGGCTGTCTTCATCCTGTGGGTGTAGATTTTTTATTTTTTTTTACTAACGTTACATTAATGAAATTCTTTGAGGAAATGATGGTTTTCCACACTACAAAAAAATGAAACAGAGCAAAAGGAAAAAAAGAACATAGCAATATCTGTAATCAGAAAGCAACCCGGTTTCTTTTTCACAGTCTTTTAGAGACATTTGGATATAAGTTACGAAAAACTGTGTGCAATGGTCAGCTCATTGACCAAGCAGAGCAGCGATGGGCGTGTAACTTTGTTCTCTTGTAAGTCCATTCCCTTTTCATCATTTACACTTGTATTTCCAATGCCCTTTGCAAGTCAAAGGGAAGCAAGAAGCGCCATCAGCTTGGAAGCAAAATGTGGGAAGTTACAACACAGGCTGGAATCCTGTTGCACAGCTCTGCGGGCACAATGGGTATAACATCAGCAGCAGCAAGTCCCTACTGGTTAAAGGCTTCTTTTAGCAATGATGGGGTTCACATGCCTATTGTACTGTGTATGAGTCACACACGGACCTCTCACAACATCAACCCTATTGTGCAACCGGAGTTGTGCAACAGGATTCCAACCAGTAGGTGATGAGGAAAAAAAGACCTACAGTTAAAAATCAGTGAAACACAATAGGATTAAGCACAGAGACTAAATTCACACACACTGCCATGATTAAGTGCATTTTTCCATTGAACCATTTTTAGACCTTCCCACTATCAAAATATACACATAGTATTGCATGCATATTTTTTGTTCCTCCTAAACACATTATAAGCCAGAAAAACATGTGTATGCTGGGGGATGAGTGGGCTTGGCCTAGGACAAGGTTGTAGGAGAGGCAGAACAGATAATTTTCTGGAGCATTTCAACCCAAAGTGAACTTCTTTTTTTTCATCTCACAGAGAATCAGAAAGTAAAGCTCTAAACTTCACATCATAACAGCTCGCTTTTCCTGTGGCAACATCGCATTATTCATTGTCCCTGTTTCAGCACCCGAAACGTGGGAGGCGTTGGAGGTGGCATCCGATGAGGGTACGATCTCCAAAACCAGGAAAAACTTCAAGCCAAGACAAAAACGGGATGCGGTTATTTGTCTTCCCGATGCTTGGGCAATGATATACTGGTAACCGCTGTGGCCACGGCTGCCACGGCTGCCACGCCAACCCATGTGCTGGCCATCAAAGCATCTCTCACCTGAAAAAGAGGAAGGAGCTCAAACAGTTAAGGCTCTACCGCAACCAATCGGGACTCTTTGCGCCCAGAGGGAGTGACAACGGTGGGCTTTGCAGCAGGCTTATTCGCAGGGAATGAGAAGGTTGCCTCCGTTTCCAGTCATCTGGGGAATCCTGAAAACATTAATAAAAAGTGACGCTTTGAAATTAGCTATACAGAGACAGCTGGATGCAGAGCCCCCTGATTCTGGAAATTGGTTTCTGGTTTTTCCTAGAGGTCTATAAAGATCTCTTGGGTTCAAGCGTCAGACTTTCAGACTTGACCCAGTGGATCTAGAGTATGCAGAGATTGCGAAAGGTTCAGAGGATCTGAAGATCCTGATCTCCTAGTTGCCATTTGAGATTTCCCAAAAGGCCCCAGAGGAGGGAGGGAGGGAGGGAGGGAAGGAAGGAATCATCATCTGCCATCAAGTCAGTTCTGACTTATGTCAATCCTTTTCCGGGTAGAAAACACTCATAAGTGGATTATCATTCCCTTCTTCTGGGGTGCCCTGGGACTGTGCAGCTTGCCCAAGGCCATCCAGGCTGGCTCTTTTACCAGGAGTCACATGATACAAAGGGGGGGGGAGTTAATTTTTTTCGTACATCAGAAAAATAGTTCTGTCTTTTGGAAGTTGTATTGAGCACATTGCTCCCTATCTGACACACAAACACAAACACACACACACACACACACACACACACACACCTGGTCGCTCCGAGCTTTCCCATAGCGCAGCCGGGTGACAAAGTGTTCACAGTTCCTCCTGGCCAAACTATAATGCATTTCCTTCTCCTATGAGCGATTCTGCTTCCAGGACAATTTTGCTTGCTGGGAAAGGAGAGTATTTCTCATCGTATTTGTTGTTGACCCGACAGATGTCATTCCCGGCTATGTCCCAGAGGAGCTCCTTCTTCACCAGGGCTTTGTGAGACATGACGGACATGATGCTAGAAGTGCTTTCTTCTTTTAAAGCATCTGAAAAGATATGGCAGAAGGGGGGGGGAGGGAATCCATTGTACCATGCTCGCTGTAATGATGGGGAAATCTATTTCGTGTTCTCCTGCAGTTCCTTAAAACCTCCAGTTCTTTAGAACAGGAATATACAGAAATTTGATGGCACTGGCAAATTCTTCTTTAAAACCGAAAATGGGGGGCAGAATTCTTGTCACAGAGTTATTTTTGATTAAATTCCTCTAGCTATGCTGCCAAAGTGCAAAATACAGATTAGAATAGTTTCAAGTTCCCTGGAGTAGACTACCCTCTTTTTTTTTCTCATCAACTGGCACTTACAGTCTCAGCAGCACCCTCTGAGATATTAATAGTAGAAAGAATAAAAGGCTTCGTTGGTTATAACTGAACAGATCAACAGCAGACTAACAAACGTGACTGCTTTCAGCAACAGATCTCAACAGACACTGTGGGGGAGCATTGATCTTCAAAGAGGCAGGGCTTTCTCTGAATTCAGTCAGGAGGGAACAATTGGTTAATGCTGGATTGATTGACAGTCATCACAGCCCAGAAAGGTCCTCCTAGCCACACCTTTAGGCATCATGCAAGATTGTAAAAACATCAACAATTTTCTCCTGTCCTTACATTGCTAAACCATTTTATAGGTTCAGCTGTTCCTAGCATGGAGCAAAATATGCTGTGCTACCTGGCAGATGGAAATGTCTCGGGGAAAACCGAGGTGTCTATCAAATTAGCAATAATTTGATTTAATACACAGGCGTTCAAAGCCAGATGCCTTAAGAGCCCTAGCAGTCCAAGTCCCTGGATTTGGATGAGCAAACCTGTCCATTTCTGACATCAGCTTTAAAAAAAAACAACAACTGTGATTTAAAGAGTAGATTTGCAGGAATGGACTGGTTGCATGTTAATGCAATGCTCAGACATTGTCATCGGAAAAAGTTTGTCATCTCTGTAGATTTGCCCCCTTAGATTTCATAAAACCAGGCAGGACTGCTGTTTTCTAATTTTTAAGGGCTAAGGAAAGTCAGACTGACAACCTCGCACAGCTCCATGGAAATGAAATTCGTAATGCATGTCAGAAAAGTATTCTCTGTTTCAAGTCTTTATGGATTCCGAATCACCAGGGTCACAAGTTTCCATAGTTCCAACCGGGTCACTAATTTAGAGCTTAGGAAAATCATAAGTCTAAGAAGCTTAGCTCTCCTCGAAGGAAGCTGGGAGGCTGTTAGTGCAAGGGTGTGAGCTCTTTTGCAGAGGGCGGTCCTCCATTTAAAAGAACCGCGCTGTTTCTCAAAGGGGGGCCACAAAGAGTGGATCAGAGCTAGAGAGGTATTCTTCTTTTAAATTATAAACAGAACTGTTTCTGCATCGGTGGATGTAAATTAGCATATGCAACTTTATGCAAATCAGGGCCCTCTTCTGTTCTCCTTTTTTTACGACGAGGATCTTCCACTCTTTTTCCGGTAAGTGGCGACTCTATTTGGGACCTTCTAGCAGTTCCACTGCCGCTCCCACCAGCCCAATCCAGCAATGGATGATGGGTGTGAGAGTCCAGAGAGGGGAGCTAGGGTTCAACAGCATAGGCCCCATTGCTCCTCCCCAGTGGTAATTCCATTAGCAAATAAATATTTCAATTGCTGAACTTCCAGAGTGTAGACAAATCCTTCCCCAACTTGGTGTTCTCCATATGTGTGGGACTACAACGCCCATCATCCTCAGCCCAGAGGGCCCTTAAGGCCCAACACCCAAAACCATAGAAGGCAAGGCTAGCTTATGATTATGTCCTCCTTTCCATCAACATAACCTTGCCTGCTTCTTCGTCACACTCTCCTCCTTCCACAGATGCAATATTTTTCCAATTACGAAACAAATAAATATAGCACAAAACCGCATCATGCAAATGCTCTGACAAATTATTGGAACTATAGAGGTGAGCAGGATGCTCGAATAATGCCGTGTCTTTCTGGCTCTCCGGCCTGAGTTACCATGGCAACCCCCAGGAGCTGAGCGCATTGCAAGGGGGCAGCCTTGTGGGAAACTTCTGCTTGAAGGCCGTAGCTGCATTCTGTTCCAGAGACGGGCAGACACTTCTGGCAGGAAGCGGCAGCTGCCAGCGGGCGGGGTGACCCCTTCTTCTGCCCTTGCGCTTAGAGGTAGAGCATACAATCAAAGGGTTATTTTAGCCAATCCTGGTTACGATTAAGTAACTAGTTTCCTATCTGTCTGTCTCATAACTTACTATGTAAATAATGCTAAGTCAATAAAGGAGATCCCAGGGCGTTGCCTGTAGGCTCCGCTGGCTTGGACATCCACGGTCGACTCCTTTGTTCTCTCTCTTAAGGCAATTAGCCTTCCTTTGTTCCGTGATCACCCAACACAGCCTCAGCATCTGGCATCAGCGCCCAATCCTGCCGCAGGGCCCACTCACAAAGACCTTCTTCTTACACAAAAATGGTTCCAAGCAGCAAAAGGACTAGCTACTGTATTCATTACCTATAACAGCCCCAAGGTAGCATCCGTGATGTTGCCTCGCAGGAAAACAAAAATGAAAAGGTTCAGGATTCCACCCGAGAGTGGAGGCTGAAACTCTCCAGTCTTGGGGGTGGGGGGAACTACATCCACACCAGATTTTTGTCTCAACTCTAAAGGAGCTCTCCAAGGAGCAGAACCTCTTTTGCGGGTAGAGCTCAGCTATTTGGAACAACTCCTTTAAAGTTCAACCAAAACCATGAGTGGTTTCATCACCACCACTGCCCTGTGACAATGGACTCAACCAGCCTTTCCTGCCCCCCCCCCGGTCCTTGAAAGGGTCCATCAATCCACCTAACGCCCTGGTGCTCTGAGTCTCAGCTGTCCTTTTGCCCTGGATGTGACCCTCCATATCACCCCTGCCCCACCTCCTCCAAACATGATTAGGGATGGCTGTGAATGAACTTCTGGGGATATGTGTAAAAACACCAGAGCAACCCCAGATTTTTTTTTTTAAACGATGGCAAAGATATGTAATGGATGTGTGTGTGTAAAAGTTAGAAACCTAAGGAAAGAACTGCAGGTGGGTTTTCTGCATTTCCTAAACACCCGCTTCTGCTGGCAAATCAGTAACCCGTGTGGGGCATCTCTGGGAGGTGAAGGCTGGTTGACTCTAATGTCAGGTGTGCGTGTGAATCCACTCTGGGTTTGATTCCGAACTTTACAATTTTATAAGGCATTGAGCTTTATCCCCAAAGCAGATTCTGTATCTTGGAAAGCTCCCCTGCAGTTTGGGTGCAGGGAACACAGTCTCACTGGATAAAGAAGAAATGCGGGGGCTGGAGATCCAAGATTACCCGGAGATTTATAAGTAACAAGATTAAGAGAGGATTTTCCACCAGCAGCCAATTGGCAGAAAAACTGTGAACACCAGTCTCCAGAAGCAACATGCCAATCAGCCCGGTTCTCTGGAAACAGCCTCCTAGCCTCTGCGTGTTTTGGATTTTAACACCCAGCATCCCCAGCACACCGGTGGATGATGATTGATATAGTCCAACACACCTAGAAGGTTTCGGGAGGGGTTAAGACTGAGTTAACTTAAATGTTCTTAAATTAGCACTCTGTAAACTACTTGAAAACTCCATGGTTTGGATATCTGACTGCAGAGCTAGCGGTTGCAATTCCGATTCCCAACTGGGCCTCCTTGACAGGGAATGGACTCGATAATCTATAGCAGTGGTCCCCAACCTTGGACCTCCAGATGCTCTTGGACTACAACTCCCAGAAGCCTTCACCACCACATCTGCTGGCCAGGATTTCTGGGAGTTGAAGTCCAAGAACATCTGGAAGCCCAAGGTTGTGGACCACTGATCTATAGGGTCCCTTCCAGCGCTACAATTCTAAGATACTGTATATTACTATTATTGTTCAGAAAATACCAGACACAGTAAATCAAAATTATAAAATCATTGACCGGTATCATATAACAGAGACAAGTTTTAACCAAAAACCTAAGAATCTGTTAAATATGGACGCAGTATGTACGCTGTTCCCAATATTGCTGATTTTTGAGGCTCGTTGTTATTAAATCAAGCCACAGTTCATAAGGTAAGGCTCCAGTGGGCAATCAAAACATAGGAGACATTAAATGTTAAACAGGTTGGCCACATGTCTAGCCTAAGATCGAGATCATACCTGAAGGGCCCAGGTGGATCACATAACCAGAACCCACATAGATGGCCCAATGTTGGTAACCTAGGCGAGAAATCTCAGTGAGGTCTCCAGGCCTGGGCTCTACCTGTTGAGAAAAAAAGCAGAAAAACCAGATTCTCGGGAAGCACCTAGAACCAAGTTTGTTGTTTTTGATGATGATGAATGTGATGTCTATGAAGATTATAACTCTAGAATCCTCCACCCAACATGACCGCTAAGCTATTCTCAGTGTTTGGTTTCGACAAACTCACTCTTCCAAGCCCTGAAGGAAACCCCACACAACTAATTTACATTAGAATTCCAATACAGGAATGGATAGCATCGCTGCTTTTGTGACGTAACTGATTTAGTTACTTTTTTAGTTAACAGAGTGCCAGTAGCTTCACTACATGTGGTAAAACGGCCAGCAGCTCATAGCAGCTTTATATCCTTTTTTTTTTCCTTAAGTATCTAAAAAATAAACTTTTCAGTACTATTGAATAACAAAGATAAAAGCATGGCTTCAAAAAAGCCCTGTAACTAACTAACTAACTAACTAACTAACTAACTAACTAACTAACTAACTAACTAACTAACTAACTAACTAACTAACTAACTAACTAACTAACTAACTAACTAACTAACTAACTAACTAACTAAAACAACAACAACAAAAACATGAAATAATAGCATTTGTTAAAAAAACTGTAACTATAATGGTAAACGAAAGAATGGCTTTTTAAAACCCTATAATATTAATGGTAATGAACTGTTTCTGTGGGTTTTTGAAACCGTAAAAATAGTACTTTAAAGCAAATTTTTAATCTTTCTTTTTAACCATACAAATGTGGGGCCCAGGAACTTATTCCTCCGTGTGTATATAAGCTTCGTAAAGCTTTAGCAATGAACTTGGAAGCTGTGCTAGGAAGTCGGCTGAGGGCGGGGGGGGGGGGGGAATCACCCGCTTGACAGCTATATTTAACTCAACAGGCTGAATCAGAATCTGTTTGGAAACAAATCCCTGTTAGCTGGCAGGAGCATCCAGCCCCACAATACACACACAGAGACACGGTGCAGGGATGAAAATGGGGGGGATTTGACCCAACAACGGTCACACGGCGCGCGGATGCTGGCAGGGCAGCCTTAAGCTTCTTGGCCTGCCAGCTGCTACTCACATAGTATTCGGGCATCTTGCGAAGCTGTGCAGCTGCCCAAATGGCTGTTCGGGGCTTGCCGGGGATTTGAAGAACGAAGAGAAGGAAGTGGTGGCTGTGAGCACCGGTGACTTTAATGATGGTGTACAGCTGGAAACAGCGGGTCCCTTACCCTGGGAAGAGGCCCCAGTGCAGAGGTGCTGAAATGGCCAGGACTCGGATATGCCAGGAGCGCTGCGTGACTCACCCCTGCCTGGCCAAAATGAGATGTTTTTCCGTGGAAAATGTCTCATCTGTTTTTAAAGGTATTGGTGCAATGTGTTTTTATTTTTAAAGCAAAAAAAAAATGCAGATGGCTGACCAAAGGGTGAAAACTATGAAATCCATCTCACTAGGAATAAGAAAAGCACCCACTGACATTTCAAAATCATCTTCCCCCTTTCTACCTAACACTTTCTTTTTCTGTTATAATATATCCCGTTTCTCACCATCTTTGGGAAAAAATTTTTTTTATTCTATCTTAATTTATGTAAATTATTATTTGTGATGTGGTTTGTTATATGTTTCTTTTTTAAATGCATGTTGTAAGCCGCCTAGAGTGGTCACAATTGACTAGATAGGCGGGGTATAAATGAAATAAATAAATAAAATAAATAAATAAATTAGTTGTATATTGTCTTTTTTTCTGCTTTTCTTATCTCTCTCTCTTTTTTAAAATATAATCTTGTTTCACCCCGATTGCTCGCTAAAATAATTAGCACTTAGGTGCCTGTTGCTTACAACTACCCAGTGTGGTGTAGTGGACAGAGTGACAGACTAGGAACTGGTAAAACCACTAAACTTTCTCTCTCTCTTAGCTTGAAAATGCTATTAGGGTTGCTATAAATTAGATGCAGCTTGTCAACACCCACAACTCTTAATTATAACTTTTCAAGTTTTTCAAGCCCTGATTTTAAAAGTCCAAAATGTGTCACCAAAAGAAAGAAAAAGAACAAAAGCAATAGAACAGGCCAGTTCTGCAAAGTTAAAATGGCACAGTGAACAAAAGAGTTTTGCACTAGTGGGAGATACCAGTGGCATCTCCACATAGATTCTGTAGCTGCAACATCTCTGCCTTGCCGAGCCAGCACTTGAACCGTGTGATATTCCTCCTCCTCCTCCATTTAGTAAGCCCACACCTTGTTGTGATAAAAATAACAATGACATCACAACTGCTCTCCCTTGTGGATTTACAACCCTAATGGGCAGAATCCTTTTCCGTGCCGGGGGAGTATAATCCATGGCTATACAAGCAAAGAGCGTGTATTTTTAAACAAAGGAAGGTCTGTTTGTGCAAGGAAGTGCCAGACAGTTCGGGACAGGCCAAAAGACCAGCCCCTTCATACAACAGACAATTATACAAGAAATAACAGGAACAGATTCTGCCCAATGTAACATAGTTCCACTTTCATTATGGCAAAAGGGTGTTTATCTCAAGTAACTGGTAGCTATTTGTTATTAGTTTAGGCTATGAACAGAATTGATCATCCTTACTTACAAAATGTCCATTCCTAGTTATATCAAACTTTCTTCTCTTCAATAGGGTGGAGAGATGACGTATTTGATTTCTGCTGTTGTTCAGAAGTCCTTGCAGCTCTGTTGCAAATCATTCAGCAATCTACACGTAGATTCAAATTTGCCTTCTGCCTATGGATGCCAATACTGTAAATCATTTCACAGGGATGAAGACTTTGCTCCGGTTTTTAGTCTAAACTTTACAGATGGTGCTGAATTTTAGTAACCTGGTTCTGCATCTTGGATAGCTTCCATCACGCCTGAACTAAAATCTGGACCGGATTAAAAGCCCTTGTGAAATTGGAGTCACCAGCTTCTATTAAGCTTTGGAAAAAAATAATAATAAAAGCAATCCCCCTTGGCAAATACTATGTGAACCCAATGCCTTGAAGCCCCAAACCACCTATAATAATTCACACAACAACTCTGATCAGGTTTAGTGTTTTTATTTGAGGAAGTATTTATATCATTTACAAAATGTCTCTTAAAAACATAAGCTAATAAAAATGATATTTACAGCGAAAGGAATTGGGGTTTATCACCGGTAAGGTGTCATAACCAGAAGGCGGGCCATGATGTTAGACTGAATTGTCTGTTTTTAATCTTGTTTTCACTATTATCTTCTATTTTGATGGCTTTTTTATTGCCCTGTAATAAAGCTGACTGTTAGTAGTACCTGGAAAGCTACCTAAAAGATTTACGTCTCCCTGCTGCCTTGTAAAAAAAAGGAAGAAGGGAAGAAAAAGACCACCAGGGACATCTCCAGTGCAGAAGTGGGACAAAAAGCACAGCATCGGGAGCAGCAGAGTGCAGGAACCAAACCAAACTAGCATGGAGATTTCCTTTCCAGAGGAGATAAATTTCTCAAGGCGACAACCATTATGTCAATCTCACAGCCATTAAATTCTTAATTTGCAGGCAGTTTTGACTCTTGTGATTCTGCAGAAGCACCGAAAAATGTCCTCTAAAAGTGATCTGAGGGCATAAGTTTTAGAAATCACAGCTGTCTGGTTTTCTGAAATCAGGTTTCTAGTTCTCATGACTTGAAAACAAGATTTCACCATCTAACTCAGCCCATCTCCTACACGACAAATTAAAAGCACACTAGATGGATAGTGTCGCATCTAGCTTGAAACCAACATTCCTAAACGGTAGAAATAACATTCTCAGGATGCAATCAGAGAGGGGTTTGTTCTGCAGTTTGGTCAAGGTTGGGCTGGTTTGCTCTTTTTTCCACATGATGCGCATGTCACTGTGAACCAGCCTGCCCCAACTGATGCCCACCCGCTCCTTTTTGGGTCTCGGTCAGCAGCTACTGGTATGTGTGTGTCTATGCAGACAGAATCGCTCCACTTTGGTTTGTTTCCAGCATACATGATCCCTGGGATCGATCCAAAGCAGTTCCTTGGCTGTCCCTTGATGAAGCTGCTTAATAATCTTGAGAAATGGAAAGGTCCCCAGCCACCCACTTGAGAGGGGAAGGGAGAGGAAGTTTTCTTTTTTTGATTGTTGCTAATGCATTGCTGATGTGTTGAGAGGGGTTTCTGGGAATCGCAGTCGAAGAACACCTTGGCTACTCAAGGTTGAGAACCATTGCTCTAAAGGGAAGAAGATCAGTCTATAGTGGTGCCTCGCAAGACGATGTTAATTCGTTCCGCGAAAATCGCTGTCTTACAAAAACATCGTCTTGCGAAATGAAAAAGCCCATTGAAATGCATTGAAACCGGTTCAATGCGTTCCAATGGGCTGAAAACTCACCGTCCGGCGAAGATCCTCCATAGGGGTAGCCATTTTCGCTGCCTGTAAAGCGGGGGAATCCATCCTGAAAACACAGCGGAGCCATTTTGCACAGCGGGCAGCTATTTTAGAACCGCCAATCAGCTGTTTCTAAATTGTCGTTTAGTGAAAAATCAGTTCTCGAAGCAGGGAACCGATCATCGTTAAGTGAATTTTCCCCATAGGAGCATCGTTTTGCGATCGCAAAAGCGATCGCAAAAACTTCGTCGTCAAGCGGTTTCATCATTTAACGAGGCAATCATTAAGTGAGGCACCACTGTAGATCCTGCTAAACAGGGTTGTTTGAAGTGCAGTGTGGTGGACCCTTGCAAATGGGTGCAAGGATAATCCCAAATGCCATACTGCATCTCAAAGCGACCCTCTTCAGCACAATCAGGCTGGGATGATTGGGCTGTCTAGGGATACCCTTAATTATTTGCTGTGAACAAATAAAAATAAGTTACAAAAGCATTTTCAAAGGCCAATAAAATTAAGGGAAAAATGAGAAAAGTTTGGAAATACATTCAATTATTTGCATGAGTTGAAGAATTCTGCTTTTCCAGGCATAGGATTTGAATTAACTGAGAGCAGAGTTCTAATTTTTTGTACAAATTTGCAGGGGGCACTGGGCATTGGATCACTTCCGCAATCTGGATAGTTCTTCCTTTGAAATGACATAGTCACATTCTCATAACAGACCAGCCATATTGATCAGGCACTAATGATTATCTTTACTGCAAATCACACCATGCCAAAAAAAAATAAACATACTTTAATATGACTGTTGCTCAGATGTGCGTACAACAGAAGGGTGAAAAACACGTGGCGCTCTGTAGATTGCTGGTTGTCCACTCCTATCACCTCAGTAAATAGAAACAATTGCCAAGGATGATGGGAAATGTAATCCAACAACATCTGGAGAGCCAGGAATTCATCATCCCCGTTTCTGACAAGGACTCAGTCTACACAGCAAAGAACAGATGACCCATTTCATAGGATCTCCGCAGCAGGAGAGGCAACCTGCTCCTGAATGAACATGTTCTGACCTCCTTCATCATTCTGGGCCTAGAAAGGTTACTGAAAAATAGGTAAAGTGCACAGAACAAAAATGGGTGTACATAAACGCCAGGATAAATTGGACTCTTCTCTCTGTTCAAATGTAAAATAAATACAGTATGTTGGCAAACATACCATCTCTCCACCTTATAGCAGCCAGGCAGGAGAAGCTGAACACCCCCAGAACTTTCTTTTCTACACATTTTTTATGAAAGTCCAGGAGCCCTTTCATTCCTCAAGAAAGATTATACTCTAGGGATAACCTGGGCGTTTGAAAATGTAGCTCAAGCTACAGGAAGTCAGATCTGGAAATATTTAAAACCTCAAATCTTGCCAGGGCACTATTTAAATACAGGGAGCTCTGATCACAATAAAAGACATTCATATATATATCAGTGAAGAAAAAAGAAATTCACGCTGGAAATATGGTCCATATGACCATGAGTTGAGTATTCATGGTTAACTGATACTGCTTTTGAGACGGTAGTTAGCTAGTTAGTTTTCCTCCACCTTTCCAGATTCTGGGACCCAAAATGGTTTACAAGATATGTTTTTAAAAACAGGTTCAGATAGAGAACACACTCTTTTTTTACAATATTAAAAGAGTACTAAATTATTAGTTCAAAGCAAACGCAGAATAGCTTAAAATAATGCAAAACCAGTTCAAACAAACAAAAAACAGCAGCAGCAAAACAATGCACACTATTATCAAATAAATAAATTAAATAAATATGATTAGGTCCAGATTAGTAGCTATAACTGCGGGAATAGTATCAGCAAGAAGGATCTTGGCGTTGTTGTAAATCGCAAGCAAAATATGAGCCAGCAGTGAGATGCGACTGCAAAAAAGGCAAATGCTTTTTTGAGGCTGCCTTAACAAAAGCATAGTCTCCAAATCCTACCAGGTATTAGTTCCATTCTATTCCGCACTGGTTAGGCCTCATGTTGTGTATTGTGTCCAGTTCTGGACACCGCACTTCAAAAAGGATGGTGACAAATTGCAACAAGTTCAGAGAAGGGCAACAATAATGATTAGGGGATTGGAAACCCCTAATGACCTATGAGGACAGACTGAAAGAACCCAGCATGTTGAGTCTTGAGAAAAGAAGTCGGAGGGGAGATACGAGAGTAGAGGAGGAACAGAATCTGTCCCGTACAGAGGAAGGACAGAATCTGTTCTGTCACCCCACAGTGCAAGACACGCAATGGGCTCAAGTTACAGAAAGCCAGATTTGGGCTGAATATCAGCAAGTGCTTCCTAACTGTTAGAGCAGGAAGACAGTAGAACCAGTTACCTCGAGAGGTGGTGAGCACTCCAACACTGGAGGCCTTCAAGAGAAACTTAGACCAGTGGTCCCCAACCCTTGGGCCTCCAGATGTTCTTGGACTTCAACTCCCAGAAATCCCGGCCAGCAGAGGTGGTGGTGAAGGCTTCTGGGGTTTGTAGTCCAAGAACATCTGGAGGCCCAACGTTGTGGACCACTAACTTAGACAACCACCTGGCAGATCTCCTTTGATCTGTATTCCTGCATGGAGCAGGGAGTTGGACTCGATGATGTTACAGGACCCTTCAAACTCCGTTATTGTATGATTCTATGAATCTCTTCCCTCTGAATGTCATCTTTGTCCCAAAGTGCCGGTGTGACTGTTAAGGTTCATCTCTCCACGTCGACCCCCTTGAACTACAAACATCGGGGCCTTTCTCAGGCCCAAACCCATCCTAGTTGCTCTCTAGGTTTTGCTAGCAGCAATACACTTTCTGTCAGGAAACAGCTGCCATTGTCAGTCCCACTACAAATCAACACTTCTATCTATTTTTAAAAAAGCACAGCATTCTCAAAAAGAAAGTCAGGAAGGTGTATAGGTCTTTGGATTCAGGACCCCACACAGGAGCGAGCAGGGGTGGGGGGGGAAATCATTACTCAAAATCAAGAAGGAAAAGAAAAGTACACGGACTCTCTGAGTCTCTGTTATTGGGTCTGTTGATTCTTCTTCTTCTTGGCCATGGCAACGCCCAAGATCCCAAGGGTGGCCAAACCCAGCCCGGCAATGCCAACTCCCACCACAACATCTCGGACCTGCAGGAGCAAAAGGGGAGCCAATCAGCAAAACCAATGAAAGAGTGGGATGCAGGAATATATCAGCACTGCGGGGGATTCCTGTTCCTTCCGAACGGGGAAGGTGCTGTACAGCCTGTGTAACTTGTTGCAGCTCAATGACAAGACACAATCAGGCACACGACTAAGACGTGCCCTTGTCAATTAGTTGCAATTGACACTGTGCTACGTTCTGATGCAAAAAAAGAAAGTGGCAATTAATTATGGCAAGTTTTGCAAACCTTATGAGAGCTTCAGTAGGATTCTGCCTATGATTCCATATACTGCACTACTTTGTTGTAAGACTAACCTCGACAAGGAGGCCCACCGAGGTCTCCCATCTGAAGGGAAGCTAAACCCTGACATGCTTTCTACAAATCATGCCTTGCTGATTGAGCAGCAAAGAGCAATAGCTGTATTTATTAATGGCCACGACTTCTATTTCATGACTTACCTGGGGAAACAAACAGAGCAATGTTTTAAATGCCCCACTTACTTGATCGCTCCTGGCCACTCCATAGCGCAATTCGGTGACAAAATGTTCACAGTTCTCGCTGGTGACTTTGTAGGCCAGCTCCTGGCCCACTCGCTCCTCGGCCCGCCGGACGATCTTGGCCGGGGGCAGCGGAGGGTACTTGGCGTCGTGCTTGTTGTTGACACGGTAGCGGTTCGTCCCAACCACGTCGCGCAGCAGCTCCTTTCTCACGAAAGCTTTGTCAGTGAGAGTCGACATGAGGCTGGCACAGCCGGCCCCAGCGTATTCCACTAAGGGAAAGAGAAAAGGTGGATGAGGGAGGGAACAGACGGATGCACCGATAACCCGAGTGAAGAGAATTTAACCAAGTCCCATCACAGAAGCTTTGGCCTGCCATCCTTTACCATTGGCCATTTGAGCCGATGGGAGGTCAAGGTCAAAACATTTGGAGGGCTGAAATGCCCCAACCCGTCATTAAAGGGATCCCTGTCTCTGCCGCCAGTTAGCAAAAGGAGATGAGAAGGATTCCTAGAGATTTAGGAAACCCCCTGCCAGTCCCAGCTGGGGTGGAATTTCCCAGGAACGCTTCCCAAGACAGCTAGGCTTCATCAGCCTGATATAAATAAAAGTGCCTGGAACAGCACACGGGGATTTTATAAAGTCAACAAGCCTGCTTCGACCATGGACCTTTTTCTGGAGCCATGGAAAGCTGTTTTAATTTTTAAAAACAGCTTTTTTTAAAAGGCAAACCTTCTAATCACTTATAACTCTTCAGCATGTATATATATTAAAGCTGGGACAAGTTCCCATACAAAAAAAAAATGTTTTTCCATAAGACTGAACTCCAGCAAGGATTCTGGCTCATTCAACCTTTTTAATTGACTTTTGAACCTCGTGGGACACCTAAAATCAGCTTCCCTCCGCAGGGGATCTGCAATCACTACGACCATGGTGATATTTCTACAAGTTCCCGAAATTCTGAGAAATGAGAAAGTAAATAGCTATTAGCAACTAGACTAGTAATTAGTTGTGGAGCGACGTGGAAATACATTTGTAACTACCGGTAGTTACTGTTTTAAAACTGAAGTAGTTAATTCTAAGCAGTAAGATTACAAACTCTGGCCTGTGTAGCTGGCAAATGTTACTGCAAGACTTGTGATTGTGCTATTTTCACAGTTAGTGTAAGCAGTGATGTCCAGTGTAGCTTCTCGCGTGCAGTTCTCACTAGCAGAGGATCTTTACTTCACTAGCATTATTTGGGACGTAGACTTCTAACTTTAGTACCCACCTGGGTATAGGTGAAATAATGAATTGTAACATACACAGAATTCCCAGTGTGATATAGTGAACAGAGTAACAGATCAGGATTCTGGAGTACAGGTATCGAATCCCCATTTGGACATGAAACTCACTGGGGGAGTGGAACCGTTAAAAGTAAAGGTAAAGGTTCCCATTGACAATTTTTGTCCAGTCGTGTTCGACTCTAGGGGGCGGTGCTCATCCCCCGTTTCCAAGCCACAGAGCCAGCATTTTTGTCCGAAGACAGTCTTCTGTGGTCACATGGCCAGTGCGACTTGGACACAGAACGCTGTTACCTTCCCACCGAGATGGTACCTATTTATCTACTCGCATTTGCATGCTTTCGAACCGCTAGGTTGGCGGGAGCTGGGACAAGCGACAGGCGCTCACTCCGTCACGTGGATTTGATCCTACGACTGCTTGGTCTTCTGACCCTGCAGCACACAAAGGCTTCTGCAGTTTAGCCCGCAGCGCCACCACGTCCCTGGAACTGTTAAAACCACTCCTTAAATAGCTTACTTATCTTGAAAACCCTATCAGGGCCGCAATAAGTCACAGAACACACACACAGTCTACAAAATCTAGTCCTCAAATAATGGAGGCTAAGATGGGCAACAAGGGATGTGGTGGCACTGCGGTTTAAACCACAGAAGCCTCTGTGCTGCAGGGTCAGAAGACCAGCCGTCGTAAGATCGAATCCACGCGACGGAGGGAGCTCCCGTCGCTTGTCCCAGCTCCTGCCAACCTAGCAGTTCGAAAGCTTGTAAAAATGCGAGTAGATAAATAGGTCCCACCTTGGTGGGAAGGTAACGCCGTTCTGTGTCTAGTCGCGCTGCCCACGTGACCACGGAAACTGTCTACGGACAAACGCTGGCTCTATGGCTTGGAAACGGTGATGAGCACCGCGCCCTCAAGTCGGACACGACAGAACTAAATGTCAAGGGGAACCTTTGTCTTCACCTAAGATGGGCAACATGTTTTTTTCCTATCTTCGCACAGGGCAGTTTCCTCTGTATCAGCCGGGGCTTTGAACCCACTAAAGCTGGTCGGCTTGCTACTTCCTCCCGCAGTTGCACCTCCAAACACTGAGGCTAAGCATTGTAATGGGGGGGGGGGTGGAGGGACTGAGAAGATTCCTTACTTGGAGGAGCCAGATGGATTACGTATCCGTTTCCCACATAGAGAGCCCAGTGCTGGTATCCAAAACGGAAAATTTCGATCAAGTCTCCGGGCTCTAGGTCAGCCTGCAAAGGAAAGAAAACAGGCAAACGTTTTTATCTGGTTCAAAAGGCAGTCCAAAGCACAAACAAAATATTTTCAGGCTGCAGCTTTGGAACAGAGAAAGAGAGAGAGAAAGAATTGTACCCACACAACTCTGACAAACAAATCTGTGAGCTTGCAAGTACATAATGGAACAGCTCACACATCCGAGGGACGTTCTAGAATGTCCACAAACACAGCCCTCTGAAAGGGAGAACAGTTCTGGCTGGAATCCCACTGTTTCTGCTCTGTTTGTAACTCCATTGTTCTATTGTACATTATGTTTTTAAAAAGATCTGTTCAGATTGTTTCAGTTTCTTTTTATTGTAAGCGTTTTTTTGATGGGTTTTTATCAACGGGGTATGCATTTTTAAAATAAATAAGCATGAACGAATAACACTGAAATATCAGGTATGGCTTTCATTTTCTGATTCTGCTTACACAAAGTTTAGCTAGAAAAGTAAACAAGAAAGCTGGAAATATAAAGATATTAACCAGGGAAACTCGTCATTAGAAATGAAATGACATTAGTGTTTTAGATATGTTATTCTGGCCGAATCCAGAGGTTTGAGAAATCAGATTTGCAAATTACATCTACATTTTGCTTGAGGTGATCAATCCCAAAACACAGCAAGCTACATGAGGACAAAAAAAAGTTTCAAACAGACACTTTCAGCAGTAGAAGAACTGCATATTTTAATTATGGATTATCTGTCATGTACAGTTCCCAGGGCAACCCCAGAAGAAAAGAATGGTAAACCACTTTGGAGTACTCTCTGTCTGCAAAACCCTGAAAAGGGTCACCATAAGTCAGAATTAACTAGATGGCATATGATTATTATAATAGTGGTTTAGGTATTTGGCTGAAGAGCCAGAGTTTGGGAGTTCAAATTCCCTTCTTTGCCTCCTTTGAGTAGAGCCAGCCTGGGTAGCCTTGGGCAAGCTGCAGAGTCCCACAGCGCCTCTAGAGGAAGGGAAGGGTAAAGCACTTCTGAGTATTCTCTACCTGGAAAGGGTTGCCATAAATCAGGATTGACCTGGTGGCACATTGCTGTTTTTGTTATTAGTCAAAAACTTTAAAGGAAAGTAGATTTATTCATAGCTTTGTTGAACTTCCATGTCCAAGGCTTGTCTACCTGTGAATGTGGATGTTAGAGGACTGGGCAAACGGGGTGTAGCTATTTCCCTTCACGGCCTGCTTTTAAGCTTTTAGAAGCATGTAGGGGTCCAATGTTTTGACGGGGGTCTCAAAAACAGAGGTGCACAGTTTGAGAAGCCGGCGGGCCACCATAAACGGGTGGCGATGGGGCCCCTTGGGAAGTAGAAGGTGGCGGAAAGGTCTGCATTCCAGACAAGAAGCAAAATCGCTTTCGAAATGTGGTGAGCAAGGAGCGGCCTCAGTTTCTGATTCCCTGCAGGCAAGAGCTGGCAGAAGAAATGAATCAGAAACCACTTGGGAGTAGCCTCTACATTCCAATACGGATTAATTCCGTAAGTAGAGGGTCCACAGTAACTGGACAACCCTGAAAAGGGTTCTTGTACACTTTCTGGGGATAATAACCCAGAAAAACTAATTAAAATTTTGAAACTGTCAAGCTTCCTTAAAGCCCCTAGTATAGTTATTAACAAGTTATATCTGTGTTGGGGTTTTTTAAAACTGAACATGTTCCATCCAAACACACCTATATCAAGCACTGGAAACTTTTTCAAAAAAAAATATTCCTTTACCCAGCACCATATTTGCAGAGCCTTAAATGCAGCTGCTACCATTTCACCCACAACAGATGCGAGGCCACCAGGCCAGGATGTTGGCCCCTTAAATCAGCAGAATTAGCTATCTGACCTTCAATACAGCCCCAGGACTGGCGAAGGGCATTCTGAACTCAGCGAAGTAATAATGCATGCGCTTCAGTTCCTTAGGGAGGGTGAGCCCCGTGAAGACCCAAGATGTCCAGGGTTCGAAATGAAGTAACTGCCCATCTCTTTCTTGGAAAGAATTGAGATCGCTGCTTCTTTACACCCTTAACTCTTTCTTTCACAGAGCCATTGGTAGGGCCCGCAACTGGGGCTATGATTGAAGGTGCCAGCCTTTGGAATAAGGCATGATCATTCACTAGGCGAAAAGCACAATCCTGCCATTCGCCAGTATTCACTCCTAGCAAGTGGAAACCCACCTGTCGTGCCAGAGGTGGGAACACAAAACAGACCGGTGCTAGGCCCAAGGCATCATCCTTCCATCCTCCCCCTGCAGACACACCATTCTCACAAGAGTCAAGTTTAAATCCCCAGGGCAGCCCAGCCTCGGGCATCAAAACTGCTCTGCGCCTCTGGTGCGCCCTGGCCAAAACGCACCCACGCTTACTTACTGAACGGAATCCTAGCATCCTATCGCTCGTCGCCATGAGTCCCCGTCGCCTTGTCCAGAAATGTCCAGGGGGGGAAAAGATGCCCCAACAGCAGGCGATCCACAGCTTCCCACCCTGGGTCTGCCAACAACTGAGATCGAAACCAAAAAGTGACAGCTAAACTTTATCCTCCCGGGGCCGGGTGCGGCGAGCGTGGCACTTCGTGGGCAGAGCGCCAAAGTCCGAGCAGCGACAGACCAGGAACCGAGACAAGTCAGATGTTTTGTTTTGTTTCCTCTTCCAGGATCTAAGCAGCATTCATGGCATGGTGGGGGTGGGGGGCACAAAGGGTCCCTCCCACTATCCCAGCCCCTGCAAATCATCTCCGAAGGAAAGAGTCTGGATTCTGAACATGATATTCTCTTACATTTCTAAAAGAAATTCCATGGGCATTTGCTGATGTGCGTTCAAAGAGCAACTCCTCTCTCTTTCTCTTTCTCTTTCTCCCGCCTCCAAACATATTTTCATTAACTGTTTCATAGCATCATCTCATACCCTGGTGGGGGAAATCGCCTGGCGAACATTTCCTGGCTAATTTGTAATGTTTCAGTTGGTTCTAGTTCACCTCTGGAGCCAGACAGAGAGAAGGCAGAGAGCTCTTGTCGGCTTTGAAAAATCTGAGGATTTATCACCTTGCTTTGACTTCTTTCAGTATTCTTTCTTCAGCCTCTTTACATTTCTGACAATTTTGTTTGTACGGTACATTTTTTTTTTTTTTTTTTTTTTTTGCACAGTGTTGTGTGGAGAGCTTGAAAGGATCTATTTACCGGCAATTTCCTTTATTAAGACCCAAGACATAACTTAGTTACATTGCAATTGCAATGCAATAAAGTAGTGTTTTGATCCACAAAAACTTGCGCAATTGCAATGCAATAAAGTAGTGTTTTGATCCACAAAAACTTGCATACTGTATGATGATTTTAAATTGGTCTATAAAGGTATCTCCGACTGCATTTGTATTTTATGTAACTCTTGTAGTTACCTTTGTAGTTACAGAAGGGGGTGGCCTCTGTAGCTTTTCTACAGAAGCTTGTAGTGTTCTGATTCTTGAAGAGTAACTAAAAGTTAATTGTTCCGGTTATTACTGGCAAAGCCATGTTTTTAGAATAATTAAAAAAGATTTTAAAGACAAGTGTGGCTCAGCCACTGGCCTCGCATAGGGCTGGGGTGGCTAGGCAGGTATCCTTAGCCGGAGCTCCATGGACTTCCGACTCTTGTGGGTGCTGGAGCTTGACTTTATTATTTATTTATTTATTTGACTTATATGCTGCCCACTCCACACAAAGGTCTCTAGGCGGCTTACAACAATTAAAATACAATAAAAAGATAAAACAATTAAAATATAATTAAAATAGATAAAAATTGCCATCAGGACACACAGCTGATATTATTTCAATTAAAAGCCTTCTGGAACAGAAGCGTCATCAGCGTCGGCGCCAGACGAATCTCAGTCGAAAGGGCGCTCCATAGTCTGGGGGCAGCTGCCGAAAAGGCCCTTTGTCTACAAACCGTCCCTCTTACCTCCTTGAGGGACGGCTCTTTCAAAAAGGCCCCCCCGGCTAGATCTTAACTGCCGGGTAGGCTCATATGGAAGGAGGCGGTCCTTCAGGGATCCAGGGCCCAAGCCGTTTAGGGCTTTATATGTCAAAACAAGCACTTTAAATTGGGCCCAGGCAGCAACTGGTAACCAATGTAATTTAATCAGAATCGGCTTGTTATGTCCCCTAGCGGCCCCAGCACTCACCAGTCGCGCAGCTCGATTCTGGACCAGTTGCAGTCGCCGGACTATCTTCAAAGGCAGCCCCACGTAGAGCGCATTGCAGTAATCTATACAAGATGTTACCACTGCGTGTGTAACTGTCATGAGACTCCGCTCGTCCAGGTAGAGCCATTGCTGGTACAATTTCTGCAGCTGAAGGAAGGTGCTCCTGGCCACTGAGTCCACCTGGGCTTCCAGAGTTAGACTGGGGTCCAGGAGCACCCCCAAGCTGCGGACCCTGTCCCTTAGGGGGAGCGTAACCCCATTCAGGGCAGGGAAATGGCCCTCCAGCTTATAAAGGCAGGTGAACAAGGTACACCTTTCAAGTTGTACCTCCCATTTTAAGAGTCTGCAGGAGGGCTTAGTTTCTTTCCGCAATCCTAACTATCCATGTTGCCTCCCAATTCCTTCCACTGGCTCACCAGAGTCTTCGGTCTGAGGTTGGAGTCCATTTTGCAGTGCTGATCCTGGCCAGCCAACATCCATTAGAGATAAATGGTAACGCTGGGGCGGGGGGGGGGATGGAAGTCCCAGCCACTTGCCCCTGCCACTCCCAAAGTATCGGAGGTGTCTGCTGGGTGTCTCTCGTCCTCTGCTAGCTCCTCTTCTGGGTGGCCATGGGACGGTCAGATCCTGCATGACTCAGCCTGGCACCAGGGCTGCGATTGTGGGGGGCTAGGTGGGGGCAACAACAACAGGCGCTCGACCTCCAGGGCTTCTATTGGGGTTGAAACTGACCCACTCCTTGGTCCATGGGTCCATCACGTTGTTGTTGTTGTTTAGTCGTTTAGTCGTGTCCGACTCTTCGTAACCCCATGAACCAGAGCACGCCAGGCCCTCCTGTCTTCCACTGCCTCCTTGCAGTCCAGGGGACTCTCAAGAGCCTCCTCCAGCACACACAAAGTTAAAAAATATGTTTTTTTTAAAAAAAACAGTGCAATGCTAACACCACTCACTCCTTTTTTGACCTTAGTATTATAATTTTTCTCACTTCTCTTTCTCTCTCTCTTTCTCTCTCTCTCTCTCAATAATAAGACATTTACTGTCCTTAGTCACTTACCAGTGCAAGAGGGGTTGTTTCATCAAAGAACTGGCTGACCTTCATTTTTATGTCCATGTTTCCATGTGCAGCAGCCAAAGAGGAACCTGGGAGATCAGACATTTGCTGTTAACCCAGAGGTCGGTTTGATAAAGAGAGATAAAGCATTCAGACTTAGGGCATCTGAGCTGAAATCCCCATCTAGAGCCATCGGGTGATCATAGCCAGGGTCACGATCTCTTTCTGACCTTACACTTTATCCACTGAGAGATAAAATAGAGAAGAAAAACTGCCACAACGTGCCATCTTAACTATGTTGGAGAAAAGGGATGCTGCAAATATAACGAACAAATAAATAAAATAATGATGCTCTGGGAGTAACAAGCCTCCCAGAATCTCTGTTGGGAGCATTTAACTTGTTATAGACAACAGAACAAACGACAAACAAGGACAAAAACCCAAAATTTCCAAGATGGAGATAGAAGAACCTGGACTGAGATTATTCCCCCCAGTGTGGCTGTCCATAGGTTGCTGACGTGAAAACTAAGAGATCAAATAGCTGAGGAGTTGTCAGAGAGGAAACGGGGCTACATGTGAGTAGGAGAATCTTTCAAATAGAGTTGTGGGACTCTTGGGAGGTGACGAGTGGCGCGGAGGACAGGATCAAAACAGCCAGACGAGAACTGACCCAGCAAAGAGTTGGAATACTGACTGATGTTTAGAAAAAGGACTATTCCTCTCTCTCTCTCTGTAAAGAGTTAATGCTACCCAAAGCTGTTGCATGAGATAAAAGAAGGGTGGGGGCTGGATCTGAACGATAGCCTTGCAGGAGGAAGGAATTAAAACTTTTCCTTGACGCATCAGTCCTCGTCTTTGCCCTGTGAGGTGTCTTCTGCTTTGTGAACGAAGAAACCCAAGACCTTGCCGAGATCTTAAAATCCTAGAAACGAGGCACAAAAAGGGAAAATAATACAGGAATGCTCCTATTCTGTTGTTGTTGGGTAAAGGGGGGGGGGACAAAATTTACCCAGGCAAAATTTATCCATTTCCAGGCCGGAATGGTTTCAACATTCTTGTTCCAGAATGGTGTGTGCCCTTCCTTGCATGCAGCTGGGCTTGATGGCTAGAGTTATCTGTTCTCCAAGGGCTTCCTCCCTGCTTGCTGTGATCTAGATGGTTTTGGGGATCCCTACCTTTGAAAGAATTGGTCCTCCGAAGGGGCTTCTTCGTTCTTTTAAACCCTATCAGAGCTTTCATCTTGTCGGCAACTGGAGGACCTTTGGGGGGCACCACCCTGTGGTCTCCGTTGGCCTTCAAATGGGGCGCATGGCAACCTGGCTCGCCCCCCATCAAAGTGTTGGGCATTTTTGCCAGCTGCTTATTGCGAACACCAGCAGGTTGTGGGGCACGCGCCCCAAAGCCTTTGGAGGTCGTCCGCGGGGAACGGACGCCCTCCCCAACCGGGGCATCTTCTGGATGCAGAATTTGCCCGGAGTCGACCTTCTTCTTCTGACTGCAACATGATTTCTTCCAGGCGAGGCTCAACCCTCTCCTTAGGGCAGAAGGTTCCTCGTTTGGTGGGAATTCCTTCAGCCTCAAGCCGGAGGGTCCTTCGGGGGCCGGAGAGGAGCGCTCCGGTTTGGCCTTCGCTGCATCATCCTGAAGAGGCGGTGGGATCTTATTCTTCCACGGCCAAGGTCCCGGCTTGGCTGAGACCCCGGCCTCTTTCAGGGCCCCCTCTGGGGCCGGCAGGCTCTTTGGCTGCTCGGTGGCCTTGTAGCACAAGCGTTTTTCACACAACTTGAAAAAAAAATCAGTCATTTCTCTAGCTTGGCTGACTTTGCCTCCCCTCCATGGGACCACAGCTGGCGATGCCTTTGGAGGCCCTGGATTGTGACACCCTGGTAACCGTCGGCAACCGGCCTGCTGGTCCTCAGTCCATCCCTTTTGGCTCTCGGTTCCTGGACCGGACCTTGATAAAATGATTTTGGGGGGACGTCGTCCACGAAAGGCAACTTTTACAAGGGCAGGATTCAACCCTTTCCCCCAGAAATCTGATAAGGGGAGGTAGATAGGAAGTTCTTTTGGTCCTTTTTAAGGCAGGACCCTCAGCCCCAAAAAGAAGTAGCTTTGGGGGCCCAACTGTTTTGCTCCCTTTCTACACTCTCAGAAATTATTATTATTCTCTAATAATATACTCTATTTTATTAATGTTATTTTATTAATAATAATATACTCTATTTTATTGTAACCGTATCAAATGGTTATGTAATGTTCTTGTGTTTTATTGTTTTATCCTATACTGGAAGCCGCCTAGAGTGGTTGAGTAGACCAGATAGGCGGGGTATAAATCAAATAAATAAATAAATAAATAAATAAATAAATAAATAAATAAATAAATAAATAAATATTATGCCCACAGTCAATTGAGCTTGTAAAAGTTATTCTGGGGGGGTTATAATTTCCAGAATACTACGGTCGGGACAGCCATGATCACAATGGGATTCTGGGATCTGTATTCCATAAGGGTAACTTTTTAACAATTTCTGGATTTTAATTTACCCACTTAATATCATGATAAAGAGATTAAGCAGCTCTCTCATATATGGCTGAACTACCGTATCCACAATCCATCAGGACTGGCTGGGAAAATGAATCTAGTAACATTTGGATGTCCCCACATTTCCCATTCCTGATGTAAAATATTTCATAGATTTTAACTCTCAGCCCCTTTTCTCCAAAGGCGAATCACGACAGCATTTTGAAAACCCATACAACAAACAAAACCCGTCCATACAGATCACAAGCTGGATTCATAAAATGAAAATTTAAAAAAAGGTTGTAGTCCTCAGCATGCTACATACGATTGATTTGATTGTGTGAATGTGTGTTTATATATATTTGCTGGGATAGCTTTCATATGTAGTCACTAAAGTGTAAATCAGTAATTTTGTGAGTTCAGCAAGACAGAATCAAATCTCCCCTCAGCCACAAAGCTCACTGGGAAAACCCAAAACAGTCACTATTTTCCTCAGACTATTGTAACTCTCAGGGTTATGTGAGGATAAAATGGGGAGGATAAGAATCATGAACGCCACCTTGTAGATTTAAATACAGATCTAAATTAATAAATAAAGCATAACTAAATAGCCACGTGCATCGATCTGTTCCGTTTATGCACCACTGTATAAAATGCAAACCTCTTTGAGAAAACATAACATTTGTGCACAAAACACATCTTGCCCTTTTGCGCCTCCTTCCAAATCTTTGTGTGTGTGTTTATTTGCAAATATCTCTGTGTGTGTGCTTGCAAATCTGTGTGTGTGTGTGTGTGTGTTTGCAAATATCTCTGTGTGTGTGCTTGCAAATCTCTCTGTGTGTGTGTGTGTGTGTGTGTGTGTGTGTGTGTGTGTGTTTGCAAATATCTGTGTGTGTGTGTGCTTGCAAATCTCTCTCTCTCTCTCTCTCTCTCTCTCTGTGTGTGTGTGCGTGCGTGCGTGCGTGTGTGTGTGTGTGTGTGTGTGTGTACACACACGCTTTCCTGGTGCCGCTCACTTGAGCACTAAATTAAAACGCAGATTAATGGCCAGAGGACAAAGACTGGGCCTTTTGGAAAGCAAAGAAGCCGAATCTACAACATCTTCCCTTTAACATAAACATAAACAAAGAAAAACCTCTATAATCCAGCAGGGAGAATAAAGATTATATTCTGTGGTTTCTCTCTTCAAGTGAAAAGACTGGTCCCGGTTGGCTCAGCACCCGGCTTTTGGGGCAAAAAAAGAGTGTGGGTTCAATGCCCTGTATAATAGAAACGCAGAAAGACACCGTCTACCAAGCAACTGCCAGAGCTGACAATCCAGAGTCAGCTGGAGCAGCGCCTTCGCTCAGAAAGATCCTCCATAAAGACAGAGAAGTAAACAAACCTTTGCCAGGCCCAAGTGCCTTCTGGATCCCCGTTGGAGCAAATCGAGAATATAAGGGGGGCAAAGCAGGCAGATGCAAGCCGGCAGCTGGTAAATCGGAAGCTGCCAGGTCATTCCCAGCTCCTCCTTTTCTGGTTCTCTCTTATGTCATCTAGAAGAGGAAAAACACTGCCGGCTTCTAAAGCCTAAGGTTGCTGCCGCCTGCTGGGGAAAGATCTGTCCCCATGTTGCTAATGTCCATCATTTGTTGTTAGGCTTAACTCTTTGCACTTAAAAAAAAGTTGCTAGAAGTTTGTTTCCGATTCCATTTTTCAGGCCTTGCATCCTGTCCAACTTTTGGAGGTCTGTTTTTCATGGCGCATGGGTGGCTCAGGAGGGAGGGCCGATGTGCGGCGTTGCGCTTTCTAGACTACACGCTCCGGAAATTCCCAGTAAGCCTCATATGCAGCTGCAACCCAGAGATTTGGGTGGGCATTTTATCTTGTCAACTATGAGGCTGTGTCTTTCCTCAAAAAGATTCTTTTGCAGGAGCATTTAAATATAGATTGTCTCCTCTTCGGCTTTGTTATCCAGGTAAACAAATAAGCCGATCTGGCATACCTGGTGGTTCAACACTACATTTTAACATGCAGACAGCCGGCCTCTCGTAGCAATCCATCAGTTCAGAAACGCAGGATGCCATCATGATCTGCATCACCCTCCCTTCCAGTAATTTACTAGTTAACCAGGGGCAGGTCTTTTATAGAGCAACGGGGTCTTAACTGCCTGTTCAAGACCAGAAGCGCTCCCAAAGATTCACACTGAAACAGGTAAAAGCAATATATATACCTCACTTAACAAGTGCTTCGTTTAACAACAAATTTGCTTAGCGACGACTTTTTCAGAGCGTTTTTATGCTCTGTTCAACAATGGTCCCTATGGGTGATTTTCGCTTAGCGATGTTGGGACCATGCTATGCAGAACGATTAAATTTTTGGGTCCCGTTTCGCTTAACAATGGTTTAAACAGCCTCATTTTTGCTGTTTTCTAAATGTTATAGTTAATGTTTACTGTTTAAAATGTTTGAAATCATAAAGTGCACTTAATAAACCCTTTGTTAACCAAATTTGACTTTGTTGTGACTCTTTTTTAATTTATTGATGATTTTTCCCTCATTGAGATGCATTGAATAGGTTTCAATGCATTTCAATTGGGGAACGGCGTTTCGCTTAGCGATGTTTCCTATGGCGATTTTCGCTTAAGGATGGCAATTCGTTCCTATTGGAACGGATTATCCGGTTTTCAATGCATTTCAATAGGAAACCGCGTTTCGTTTAGCGATGTTTTCACTTAGCGACGAATTTTTTGGAACAAATTAAAATCGTTAAGCGAGGCACCACTGTACTTAAAAGGAAAATCAATTTTCTCTCTCTCTTCCATCTACTGGGAGTTTTGCTGTTAAGTTCGGACAGAAGCCAAGGAGGTGGGGTTGCACATGATGGCCTTATCAAAAGCCCCAGTATTTCTCACTCTGCAAGCCCAAGGTTCCCTGCATCACAATCGCCGATTAAAAGGACACACAGTGAATTGTAGAAGTATTTTTGGAGATGTCTAATGTTAGCTCTTTAGACTACAGAATGCCCCAGCCGTTGTGGCCAGTGGTTTTGCCGACTGAGATATTCTGGAAGTCATATTAACTTCCTCCAACTCTGCTTATTGTATTGTTGGACTGCATGGATTTAGTGGGTCTGAATCCAGTTGATGGCTTGGACTGGGTGAAGTAAGTCCGCCGAGCACCACATGCAGGAGGTAAAGAAAAATCTAACCCTTTTTAAAGAAGAAAAGGTGAGACTGTAAGATAAGAAGCTGGCTGGATAGCTCAGTGGCTTATGTGGCTGCTCAGCCGGAGGTTGGGGGTTCAAATCCCCCCACTGTGCCTCTTGGGAGAAGAGCCAGCCTGGATGGCCTTGGGCAAGCTGCAGAGTCCCACAGCGCCCCTAGAGGAAGGGAAGGGTAAATCACTCCTATTTTCTGTCTTGAAAAGAGTTGCTTTACCCAAGTAATGGATGTCTGATTTTCACCAGAGAAGGTGCTATTATGTGGATGCCACCTCCTCAAAGATGCTCCACCAGCAAAAACACACCCATACAATAAACCTATAAAATTGCAATTAAACTTTTCGGTTGAGTTTCAGAGTAGTCTGTTACAAATAATTCATTTCTTTTTCAAACTAGAAATATATAATTAAGACATTGCCTCTTTCATGGCATAACTGTAATCTTTAAAATTACTTTGAGAGTTACAGACTCACAAAAAAGGAAAAATAGGAATTATATTATGTGACAGGTGCCTTATGCAGAGTGCTGAGGTCATAACAAGACAGAAGGGGTGTATTTTGAACCCGAGGGCAACAGCTTCTAGCACCGTTTTCTTTTTAAACGTTCATAATTTTACATGCATTTGAGAAAGGAAATAATACAGGCAACTTTCGACATTGCAATGGTAACTACTTTTGGGCTTTGGAACCATAAATACAGCTAATTATTTTTTGAAGGGAAATATCTGGCAGCAGGGGCTTCTCTCCTAAACCGATTTTCACTGGTGAAAGGGAAAAGGTGGAAGAACCAGTGAAAAAACACACAAAAGGGTTGGGAATAGAAACACTAAGTAGCCTATTGTAAAATTCCCTGAATACAGCAAGGTCATAGCATGAAGGTCTTCTCTGGAAGCATCCCCAGGGAAAATAAAACACACATTGCCAAAGGCTGAGTTTTTAGTAACTTGGTCTTTATTTTTATAGCTGCAAAGTGGAAATGCAATTTTTAATATATTTTTTGCTCTTCTGCGCTTTATAATTACCGTTTGGCATCTACCTCCCCACAGCGTTGGTCCTCGGCGAAACGTTTTAAACATATAACTATTGTGGAAAAGGTCCTTTAGACAGAGCGGCAAGGGCAGGAGGGGGGTGTCTCTCTCCAGAGCAAAAAAACGGCATTCCAGCACAGCGTGGCGATACGAGCATGCCCTGGGGGGTCCCGTTTCTTCTACCCACCCACAGTTGTCGAGAAAATCTTTTCTTGGGCTCACAGGACCGATTGGTTCTCAACTTGAACTTCACAGGCCCGTCCCCTCTTTGGAGAACCTGCCTGTCAAACAGGCCCCCATGACAGCATCTTCCTTTCTCAAATGTATTGAAGTTTTAAACCGAATTTGAAGTATGCAGGAATGCCCAAACAAACATAGCCTTGCTATGTGGCAGAGGAGAAAATATGTGCTCTTGCTCCTCTGTGCGCATGTGTGCGCTCTGTGCAAGAGAGAGAACCATAAACACAGCCTAACCTGAATGAAGGAGAGGTGGTGGCAGGAAAACTCCACCGTCAGCGTTGAATATAACATTGAAAATGCACAAATAGAGGCCAGAGAGGTGCACTAAAGTGATGTCTGCTCCCACCTGCACAAGGCACCCTTGTGTGTTAAAGACTACAACGGCCGCCATCCCTCAGTGAGGAAGGCAACTGGAATTCTACATCAGTACCTTTCAGGGAAGCTGTGGGGGAAAACAAGTACAGATCAAGAAAAAACATCGTCTAGAACATGTGGCAAAAACTAGCGGAATGTGATCCAAAATGCACTTTACAAGGTTATGCGGCTGGCTTTTGACCTTCAAAAAGCACACAACAAGCATCTGTAGGCACGCCGGCTGGACATCTGTGCAAATGTGAAAATCCTTTAGTGTGACAAGACAAATACGGTGCGATGGAAGTGAAAAGCCAAGAGGACAGACACCTCCATAACTGGAGGAAAAGGAATGTTTCTTTTTAAACCGCCCTGATCCGCTTTTTCTCTCTACCCCCCACCCCACCCTTCCTATTCAATTCGATCCAGAAAGCCAGGCTGCGTTTTCTCTTGTGCTTATATCTCAGAAGCAAAAGGCAATTTTTCAGCTGCAAGAGGTGAACAGGACATCAAAGAGAAGACCGAGAAAGCACACTGACAATAGAAAGCTATTAAATGACCCAGAGAAATACCGGCGATGAGAGGCTGGACAGAAAAAATAGCTGCTTTTGTTATATATATATGGGAATAAAGACTGAGCCCACCAGAACCAAGTACATTTCCTTGCAGCTACCAAAAACACAAATGGCAACAAGACCATTTTTTCCTAGTTCTCGTGGGTCGTGTTGACGTTGTTTTGGTTCAATGTAGAATCAAGGTGCAGTTAGAAGGCCAGCAAAAACGGGCAGTTTTCAACAGTGCATGCAGTTTTGTCTATTTTCTCCCATTCCGTACGAAAACAAAATCTGGCCTTCCCTGACGATTCTCCCATTCAGGGAGAACGGACCCTAGACCTCTTGAGGCCCGTTTTCAGCTGTCAACAGGCTAAGGTGCCATCACCCAAATGAAAGACCAATCGTGGGCGAGGTTCTGCGAGTCAGAAACCCTTCCCACTGGCTGGATATTGGGCCTTCTGAGCATCATCATCCACCACCCACACATTTTTTGTGTGCGCCAGACAGGCGGGGGGGGGGAATGCAACCACATCTAGAAAGCCACGGAACATGGCTGGGGGGGGATGAGTGTTTTGCTCAACGGCTTACGAATTCTCCAACCTTGATCTAAAGCTTAAGTTCTCTCCATCAGGAGCATGCCCTTGTTATCGCCAATCTTCGATCAGAGATAAAAACGCAATTTCTACACCTCTTCGGGCGCATGAGCGGGGAAGAATGGAAGGCCCCCTCTCCTTTCGGATCTGAAACCAGAGATACAGGAGCCACCCTTTGTGTCTCCCACTGCAGGCAGAAACAAAGGATGTTGCGAGGGTGAAGGCAGAAGATGTCAGGAAAGGTTTTCCCCCACCAATGATGTTATCTAGCCTTCCCCTTTTGACGTGAGGGCAATCCAGCCTACAAGACCAATAAACTTCCCTACCATTGAGTTGGCCAGTAGCTCCTTGGGGCTCCAAAGGTTCTTAAACCACAACTCCCAGAAATCCTGGCCAGCATGGCTATTGGGTGAAGGCTTCTGGGAGTTGAAGTCCAAGATCATCTAGAGACCCAAGGTTGGAGACCACTGAATTCTAGGCACATCCCCAGGTTTCTGGATCACTATTTAAAGCTGAGCTGGGGAAAGCATCAGCCCTCCGGATATTCTGCAATACTCATCAGGCTTAGCCAAAGGTGAGGGGTAGTGGACGCTGCAGCATTCAGAAAGCCACAGGTTCACAAACCGTGGTTTAAAGCACCCTCTGGGAGTTGTGCCATCTGAGAACAAGGTGTGAGCCTTTCGACCCGCCTATTTCTTCCCATGAAAACAAGGGAAACCCGTGGTGCTCGGCACAGCATGGAAGCACTGCTTCTTTGAGATGACAATTCCCAGAAAATCCCCATCAGCACCGGGAGCTGTATTCCCGAGAAGTCATGCTTCCTATGCTCTGATGCTCAGCATGAACGGTGTGGGATTTAACCAGAGGCTCCGGAGGGCTGGCGGGATGTTCCCAAGCACCCAGCAGCTACGTGCGCTTGAGAACTGCAGAAAGAAAGCCAAAGTAAGACAGGAAATAGGCGCAATCCAAGGAATGCAGGCGACGGCCCCAAAGAAGAAGGGGTGGTCCATTTGGTGGGTTGAGTTTCTTCGCGGTTGGTCTCCGACTGGACTTGGTTTCTAAGGCAAGTGGCTGGCGAAGCTCGGCTCCCTCTCCGGCTATGGCCTGAGGCACAAGGGTGATGTCCAGCGGGCACGAAGGCACAACCGCATTTACAAAGGAACAAAGAGGAGTTCTAAAGCTACATCTCTTCCCGTCACATCTGGAGCGTGCCATGTTTTTGCGATCCTCCACATCGGGCGAAGCCCAGCTGGCAAGAGGGCAGCCGTGAAAGACGGGATCATCCAGGGACTCCTCTCCCTTGGCATCATCGCTGACAAGCATCCAGAGGTGGGTAAGAGCCGAAGGGGTACCATCAGGACGTGATGTTTGGTATTCTCTTTCTCTCTCGGTCAAGGAAGGCACTTTGCTGGTACAGGAAAAAATTTAAAGCTGCTTTTTTTTTCTTAAAGTGCAAAAAAAGTGAAGGAAGAAAAATAAAAACCAGGAAAGAAGGGTGTCTTTAGAAAAAAAAAATTAAAAAAGAGAGATTTGCCAGAAGGGGAAGGGATGTCGAGAGCCGAAAGCTCAGAGGCGCCGTCTGGAAGCCCTGCAAGCGTCTCCCGCCTTCCCATCCCGCAGCGAGACGTTCGCTCCAGACGCGTTTGGAGAACTCAGATGGAGACCTCACTTGTTCTTCCTGTCCTCCGAAGGCCGCCGGGATGACGACCTGCTGGCTTGTGCTATCTGGGTAGAGCTGCTTGTGCGGTTGGTGGCCTAGAAAGAGAAGAGCGGGGGGGGGGGGGGAGTCTTGGATCAGTTCAATGATCCACCACTAGTCATCGTCAGACATCATGGTGAGCGATGTCTTTCCGTCACATGAACCCAAGTCCCGCCGAGGGACACAGATGTGTCCCTCTGTCACTTTGGTACATATCTGAAGTATGGCAGAACTTTTAAGTCCTAAAACATAAGTTAAGAACAGTGGGACTGCCGTATCCACGGGATCAGTACCCGTGGTTTCACTTATCCACTGCCTGGATAAAATAAAATAAAATAAAACCCAGACATACACATCCCCAAAGTGTATTGCCAGGACTGGCCAATAGATGGAACCAGAGACTATCCTTAATAGCATTACAGTGGTGCCCTGCTTGATAACGATAATCCGTTACAGCAAAATCGCTATAGAGCGAAATCGTTGTCAAGCAGGGGGGAAAACCCATTGAAACGCATTAAAAACCGGTTAATGTGTTCCAATGGGCGAAATACCTAATCGTCCAATGAAGATCCTCCATAGAGCAGCCATTTTCCGGTGCCTCTAAAGCAAAAAAGCCATCCTAAACACAGCGGGGAGCCATTTTGAAACCCAATGATCAGCTGTTTTCTGATTGCCATTAAGCGAAAAATTGGTTCCCGAAGCAGGGAACCAATCATCATCAAGCAAAAAAAGCCCTTTGAAACATCGTTTTGCGATCGCAATAGCGATCACAAAAACATCGTCGTGAAGCGATTTCATTTTATAACGAGGTAATCGTCAAGCAGGGCACCACTGTACACTTCTCTGAGGAAGCAGCGTCCAGTGCAGGGGTGGGCAATTAATTTCTATAGGGGGGCTACATGAAAAATCTGAACTGTGTCCGGGGGCCGAACCAACTTTACTTAAATATAAAATGAAACAGTGATGTTATGATTGTTTTTATTTTAAACTTGTTAATCTTCACAAATACTAAAGAGTGTTTTTGCGGTATGTTAAAGATAAGCAACTGATCAACTTTAGACAAAAAGCTATAAATGGTTTTGATGGTCAAAACTGTCTGCGGGCCGGAGAGGAGCGGCTCGCGGGACGTATGTGGCCCTTGGGCCGCACTTCACCCAGGTCTGGTCCAGTGAAATAGAGTAGCAGCATGGGGGGGCGGGGGGAGGTGGCAGTGGCTGGTTTCAGAAAAGTCTCCCTTGTGAATTGGATGGCACAAAACCCAATCCTTTGGCAAGACTGGGCCAAGGCGTCTTCTCTCAGCCATGCACGGATACCAAAGAAACTGGGAGTAAGTGCTTCTTTTATCCGCTATTTCTGGCATCAGGGGTATGTGTGTGTTGAAACTGATCCCCCGCGGACCCTGTAGTCTCATTGTATGGATGATTTTAGTCAGACAGGGAGGGAGCAAAAGCTAAAACAAAGGAACACAAAAACCCTAAGCTCTAACGGGTCACAACAATGCTTTACAAAAGTCATGTCAACCTTTCAGAAGGTACAAAGCTGGGAACCACCATTTGACATCACAGGGAAGGAGAGGGGAAACACTGACGGCCCCATCTGGCCTCAGGGCCCTGAGGTTCAGTGGAAAGCACTCGGGCAGAGGAAGAGCCCAACGGGACGGGCCCCGTGGTCCATTTCTCCCTGGGCTGCAGCCTGGTGAAATGGCCGCCACCCGGTGAGCCTGGAGGGAGAAAAGGAAGTCCTCTGCAGAGCGGCTGGGTGAATCTCAGCCACCTGATCAGGAAACCAAAGGAAACCCCACAGGAAGCAAGAAACTTCGTCTCTCAAAGACTTCTGCACGGATGCCAGCCGCTATGCTTTAGCAGCACCTGGACTGAGAAAAGTCTCCAGTGGGCCAAGAAATGAGCGTTAAGCAATTCAATTTTGACAGGTTTGACATAAACCTGGAAGAATTGTTAATACAGTTTTGTGCTAAGCCATTGTAAAAGAGCAAAATACACTGTAATTGTAAGGATCCACGCTAAGAATTGTAAGCCAAGCAAGAATTTATGCAGCTGGGGTAATACATGACTTGTATCAGCTGAGAAAGAAAACCTAGGATTGGCTAACCCTGGGATAAAGCGAGCAGACCCAGCACACATACTCTGTGGTGTCGTGGTGAAAAGTGCTGTATCGTAGTAGAAGAATCTTGGAGAAGGACTCTGACTGCTGGACTGACTTATATGGACTCTGATTACTGAATTTGATTTACAAGGACTCTGATCTGATTTATGCCTGAACTCTACTGGAATTGCCGTGTTAGACCACTGGACTGGAAATAAGGACAAAGCTGTATGTATATGTATATATATCCTGCAAATAACTTGATTCAATACAATTATTTCTGCTATCAATACTGTTTCCTTGTCTGGTAACTTCATAAGTCTGGAAAACTCTACTTCTTAGTGTCACCTGGCACACCTGGTATACTGTAACTCTGTCAGATTTCATGAAACAGAAAACAGGCCAGAAAGGCCACTTGCAACAAGGCAAAATAAAGTATCAAAGCGTCTTCTAAGCTTCTTCCAGCCTCCGTCTGGCCCACTCACCCGTTCCAGCAGGAACTCTGCCGTGGTGTCGATGACAACGCCCAGCTCCCGGTACTGCCCCGAGTAGCGGATGTAGCCCCAGGCCAGGAGGGCCAGCAGCAGCAGCCCCACCAAGAGGTTGCAGAGCTGGGCGGCGAAGCCCAGGCCGATGTAATCCGTGAAGCCAGAGCCCAGGTAGAGTGAGACGATGAGGCTGAAGATGATGCCGGGCGTCCGGAAGGTGTTGAAGATATTCTTGCTGTGGTTGTGCTTCGTCAGGTCCTGGTACAGCTCGTTCATCTCCTTGACCAGCTCCTCCTCGTAGCGCTGGCTGAACTCCTTGCCGCCCATTTTCTTGATGCGCTGGAAGTGCTGGACCGCCAGGGCGCTCTGCACGCGGTGCTTCTCGTCCAGGAGCTCCGGCGCGACGTACGGCTTGTCCCCACCGCAGAGCTACAAAGCAGGAGTGGAACAGGACACATTATCTGACATGGTCCACCGGGGAGGGGGACTCGAGCCGTCAAGTCAGACTTAAGTCTCCCAGGGACTTGACTAGGACTCTCAGCTTAGGGTCCCTACCCTCCCCAATGACTCAGACTCAACTCCTGACTTGGAATTCACCCACCCCTCCCTCCCTTTTTTCTCGGGGGGAAAAAAGCTTGTTTTTAATAGGGACTTGGGACTTGATATCAAAGACTCTGACTTGGGACTTGGAGTCAAAGGCTTGCCCACTTCACTGCTGTCTGCAATCCCAAAAATGGTCTGAAAAACCCACTTCTGGCAATAACTTTTAGGAGGTTGCCCTGTACCAGCTGAGCATCTTTCATATACATGCACAGGCCCACACTCACACCCCAAAGGACATTTTGCCCCCCTCCTCCTCCTCCTCTTCTTCCCTCTCACCTTCTCCATGTTGGTGTAATACATGTCCTTCGCTGATGCAACGGCCGCCAGGTTGTTAGCTTCAGCCGTGGCCTGAGAAAGAAAGAGAACCACACATACCCACAACGGAATTAGACACAAACTGAACTTCACCTTCCATATCCACCTCCTTCCGGTGGTGAATTTCCCACTTCCTTCAAACCAATGTTCCCGTAGCTGGCATATCATAAATTGGATTCCCCCGTTGCACCAGAACCCGGAAATATCCTTGCATCGCCTTAAGGACTAGCAGATTTAATCTGGCATAAGCCTTTGTAGCCCACAGCCCATGTCGTCAGAGATGTGGGTGAACCCCATTTTAGCAGATAATTTAAATCTTTTTTTTAAATCTTTTCATGTTTTAATCTTTTAATTGTATTTAAAATCATATATTGTTTAAGTTACCTCTTAATATTTAACTTGTGTTTCTAAATTGTGTGAATTTCAACATTGTGAGCCACTTTGGGTCCCTTGTTGGGAGAAATGCAGCATATAAATAAAACGAATCATCATCATAGCCTGAGTCAGCACAGGTTTGTAACACACGAACACTCCAGTCATTGCAGAGGGAGTTAGGACTTGTAGCAGCCATTGTTTTAAAACCACAGAAAAAAAAACATTGCTTTTGAAATCTGTTAAAAGTAGTCTGTGGGAATGTCGGGGGCAGCTTAGAGGCAACAGGAATAAAAACCACAGGAGACGAGTCACTGCTGGCAATGACACCAGGGACAGGAAATATTTGGCTTTGGGGCTACAAATCCCATTCTCACAGACAGCACAGGATTCTGGGTGTTGTAGTCTAAGAAAAAAGGCATTTCCCAGTCTCTGAATTCAATTTAGAAGCAAGGACTGTATTCTGTCTTTGGTATATGAGAGAAATATGTGGATTTTGTCTCCCTTTAGCCTTCGTTTTGTTTTAATCTCCTATAGAAATATTCTTAAAAGTGAATTGGATCCCATATGCCTTTGGTTTGTTTCAGGGAATGGGTGGGCAAACAAGATCTTAAGGTGATCAGGCAGGGGAATTGGGTCCCTGCAACTTTGGGTGGTTTTAAACAACCTTTCTAAAACCTCCTTCATGGAGACAAGCAGTTCCTCATGCAGGAGATTTGACGGGGGGGGGGGGAGAAAGGCAACCCCATATAGTCCCAAAGTCTTCTCTCAGGCAAAGCTCACCAGCAACATGGACTTTGGGTGGGGCAGATCTTCTCCCTGGTAGATCTTGATGTAAGCCTGGGAGGAACAGAAAGCTAATGTTCAGTAAATTAGGAACTGGCTTTCGAGGCAAAGAGTTGAACCTGAGGCTCTCCTACTTTGGGCACCTCGTGAAAAGGAAGGATTCGCTAGTCTAGAAAAGACAATCAGGTTGGGAAAGGTGGAAAGCAGCAGGAAAAGAGGAAGGACAGATACAAGAGGGAGTGACTTGCCAAAGGAAGCCACAGGCTTGAGTTTGGAAGGGCTGAGCAGGGTGGTTGAGGGGAGGACCTTTTGGATATGGCTCAGCGTAAATCAGAGGCACTGAACAACAAGAGGAAACAGCTTCTTGTTTCAAAGGAAGGGAATGTGTGGCTTACAGGCATTCCCATTCAATACTGGTACAGTGGTGCCTCGCATTACGACGTTAATTCATTCCAGCAAAATCACTGTAGAACGAAAACGTCGTAAAGCGAAATTAAAAAGCCCATAGAAACGCATTCAAACCTGTTTAATACATTCCGATGGGCTGGAAACTCACAGTCCAGCAAAGATCCTCCATAGGGCAGCCATTTTCGCTGCCTGTGCAGCGAGGAATCCGTCCCAGAAAACAGCGGGGGGGCCATTTTGTTTACCCGGCGGCCGTTTTGAAACCACCGATCAGCTGGAGGAAAATCATTGTTTTGCGAAGAATCAGTCCCCGAAGCAGGGAACCGATCATCGCAAAGCGAAATTCCCCCATAGTAAACATCGTAAAGCGATCGCAAAAGCGATTGCAAAAAGTTAATCGTAATGCAATTTCGTCGTTAAACGGAGCGATAGTAAAGCGAGGCACCACTGTAGATCATGATGTAAACCTAGTGAGAGGGAAAGCTAGTGTACAGTAGCAGCCAATTGCAAACTGTTTAAAGCAAGGAAACATGTGGATATGTGGATGTGGTCGGATGGCAAGCAGAGAGAGAGAGAGAGAGAGAAAGCAAACCTTGAAGTACTCCAGCAAGCCCCGGCAGGTCACTTTGGAACCATTGATCTCCTTCTCCAAGAGCTGGCCGGGATCCAGCACAAACGGGATCAGCCGCTTCAGCTGCTCTTTGAATTCATCCGCAATGTCTGTGCAGGGAGAGGGAAAGGAGGGCCAAGAGACAATAGAAGGAAACTAGTCTTGGCAGGTGAGAGCTAACAAAATGACGTTTTAAGATCAGACTGATAGCTCTGCAGCAAAAATAGACTAGGTACAGTACCGTATGCAAACAGTGGGTCTCAGGGTAATTAATTATCAACAACAACCATAGATACAAAGATCAACTCTCAACACAAATCAAACTTCCTTTCTTAAAAAAGAAAAAAGAAGACACTCAATTTGTATCTCGTAAAGATGGCGAAACAAAGCCCGAAGGCACCCAGGCAAAGCTTGGTTCAAAGCCAAGTTGGAGAGGGAATTAAATATTTCAAAAGTCTCACGGAGGCCTTGCAAGTCATCTGTACTGCTCCTTGCCCGTTCAAATGGCAGCCACTAATTAGGCGTACCCTGGCTTTTACAACAACAACAAAACCCATCCAGGTGATAGCAAAAATGAAAATAAGAATGATAAAGTGCTACGCCAAATTGCAGTAAATCACAGCGCAGTTTTTGAGGGAGTGGATTTAGTTTGGAGATCTGGACAGATCCAACGTAGCCCTTTGTGGGAAGGAGAATGCAGGACAGGAGAGGCCCTTGTTCGAACATGTGCTGATTCCCGTTTGTATTTCCAATGTTATTGCAGAGTTTTATTCTTATGGCAGACTTTCAGTGTTATGGTCTGGATGTAAAACGTTTATTCCAAACCAGGCTGGGGTGAGGCTTTAATTTATGGAGGATTATTTTGTGGAAGGGTGCCCAGAAGTGATAGAAAACGTTTGGCCTCCAGGTATTTTTCTGCCCCAAATGATCATCAACGCTCACCACTGCTGGGCGCTGGAATTCATTAACCACCCATTTCTCACCCCTACCATAAACCAATACAACAATGAATGAAATGCCCATGGTAAAGAAACTAGAGCTAAAATAGAACACTGCATCCCTAGAAAGAGCTACTAAAGGACAATACACAGGGCAGACAAGACCATTACGTGGGAAAAGATTTAGCTCTTTTGAACCAGATCAGCTAAACCAAAACTAGACTTTCTCGATAGTTGTCAGTCAACTATCACAATCGATCTTAGCTGGGAGCATTTAAAGCTGGGACCTTTTGCGGGGAAACCACATGCTTTAGGACAGAGCTGAGAATCTACCTCTAAAGAAAAAGCAAGATTCTAGTCCTCATTGACCTGAATAAGGGCCCGTTTTAAACAAGGGACATGGGAAGCTGCTGCTACACTGAGCACAATTTATTCTTTGGGATTTGCAGGAAGACTTCCTTCCATCCTCCTAGTTCAAGATGTTTACATGTAGAATAGAGCTTCCAACGCTCAGCTCACTGTGTCTCCTCTAAAAAGAAAAGAAAACTCCAGTCCACATTGTTCTGGGGAAAAAGCAGTGATTTTGAGAAGCCTAGCTGGAGTTGGCGCCAGGAACTGAAACAGAAAACTTTCTGCATTCAAAATCTCCACCAGAAAGGCAGAGATAGGGCTCTTACCGCTGAGACGGCCATCAAAATTTGGGCTGGTGGCCACCTTAAGGCCTGGGTGCGGCAGGAGGAAACAGTTGACCTTGGTGAAGCAGGAATGGATATGTTTGCGGACGTTCTGGATCTCTTCATGTTGGTGGGATTTCACCTGGCGGCCAAAGAGAAGGGGAGAGCCATCATCAGGCTTGTTCTTCCCAATTTGATCCCGACTAGCACGGATCGGAGAGCGAGCCCAACCAAGGAATCCGAACCACGGCCTGTGAGGAACCACAAACGGACCCACCCAGACCCACACAGCTTCCGCCAGGCCCCCCTTTTCTACAGGGCTGTTGTTGCTACCCCCGTTTCACCTCCAGCCGCTTCTCCAGGAACCTCATGCCCCCATCCAGGCCGTACGGGTATTCGTAAGGGAAGCTCCAGTCCCGGACCAGGAACATCAGGGTCTGCACGGAAGACAGAAAGCGACTGGGTGAGGACCAAAAAAGCCATCTTGCAGGGTCAGACCCGAGGGGGTCTACAGCCCAGTAACCTGCTTCCAACTGTCCGATCCACCCTCCACATGTGGGGCACTGAGATGACAGCCTTAATCCACAGGCACCCCCCTTTCTCTCAGCAACGGTGTCGCACTGCCTTTATATAAATCCCATTAAATCCTGTACCAGGTACCTAATAGCGGCCAATCTGCCCATCTTTTGCTTCAAAGCCAGATTAAACCAGTGACTTTTGCTATGCCCTGTGGCCGTGAGTTCCACAGGCTAACTGTGCATCCATCACACCGCTGATAGACATCAATACCTAAAGCCTGCTATTATTTAGGGCTTGTTTACAGTATTACATTTATATCCCATAGCTGCTCCACCACGAGCTTTCAGTGGGGTACACGATTTCCCTCCTCCTAACATTACCTTCACAATTACTGGGGGGGGGGGGAGAGTCATCCAGTGAGTTTCATGGCAGTGTTTATTAAAAAAAAATACTATCCACTATGCCACACTGCTTGATCTCACAAACATGATATTCTACCAAACGTATCATCACCCTCAATAATTCTACTGACTTTCTAAACACTATATTAAAAAAAATCACTGCCTCTTGTTCCTGATCTCCAGGCAAGGAGCGCCATTTAGCTGTCTAAACTGGTATTACTGGACATGCTGAACTATAATCCCCAGCCTCTATAATAAGGATTATGGGTATTGTAAGGCAAGGTACAAAAAGATGAACAAATGGATCCCAAATCAAGCCTGAACTCTCTCTGAAGGCAAAAATGTTGAAACGGAGGCTGCCCTACTTTGGGCCCATTATAAGAAGGCAGGATTCCCTAGAAAAGACAATAATGCTGGGAAAAGTAGAAGGGAGCAGGGAAAGAGGAGGACCAGATAGGAGATGGACGGACTCCCTAAATGAAGCCACAGGTTTGAGTTTGCAAGAGCTGAGCAGGGCTGTTGAGGACAGGACATTTTAGAAATCACTCATTCCCAGACCTGGGCAAAGTGCGGCCCTCCAGATGTTGCTGAACTGCAAATCCCAATACTCACTATTGGCCGTGTGGACTAGGATTGCTGGGAGTTGCAGTTCAGCAACATCTGGAGGGCGGCATTTTGCCCAGGTCTGCGTCGAGGGCGATCCCATGAATTATGGCACATAACTACAAAGTCCAAGGTATCTGGAGCGTACTAGCTTGGGATCACGCTGATAAACCCTTTATAGCTCAACAGGAATCTGAAATTGTCTTTCCTCTGCAACCACTTAGGACCTGCTCCCTTGGGATCTCAAGACCCCCATCAGCTCAGCCGACGCTCCCCTCCGTAATTACACGTGATGCTCACCTAACACCCTCACCATCGTTCTCTAGGCAGCTTACAATCCGCGCCACCTGCGCAAGCAGACTAGGGAGAGTTTGCAGATAGTGCTGATGCAAAGAGCAGATATCCCCAGGATCAGATACCCAACCTTTTGCTCACCCCGCCCCGCCTCCCTCCTGCCACACCTGTTCCAAGGCGTACCTGGAACGGCTTCAGGAATATCTCATCCATGGCCAGGCGTCCGTATTCAGTAAACAGCTACAAAAAGAAATATTTTTTAAAAAAAACACATTTTTAAAAAAATCCAACAGCTAGCAGCCAGCGCCAAAACTAGCAAACTGAGTTTGGCGTGACTGAGCTGTGAAATCAAAGAGCTTAGAGATGCAGAAGGATTAAGAGAAAGAAATTGGGGGGGGGGAGAGAAATGTATGCAGTTGCATGGGGCTATTCACCCCTCCCTTGTCTCCCCACCCCACTTCCCCTTAGCACCTCCCCATTTGAATGCCAACACTGGTCACCATAGCTTGGATTAAGATTTAAAAAGATTTAAAAAACTTCTCTCTCTCTCTCTCTCTCTCTCTCTCACACACACACACACACACACACACACACACACACACTTACACTTCTATGATGGCCAAGTATGCTCCTGTTCTTTACCGTGATTATTCCTTGCTACCTTTATTATTCATTCCTGCCACCATTACTCATTCCAAACCCCACTTACTATTCTGCTCACTCATTTTAGAGGACAAAAAGATTCATCATCCAAATATGCAAGTACCAAATGGCAGGAATTTACCCACGATGAGAACGGCTGTTATCTTGGAGTTTACAAGGAAGCCAAAAACAGAGAAAGAGATTCCTATCATACAGGGATATGCGAAGACAGGAAGGAACCTTCTACGGCGTCCACTCAGCCCAGTAGAGTCAGCTCTGACTGGCAGCTGTTTCATCACCAGGGCTTCATTTCAGGACCGATACATCCCTAGCCCTACCAGGAGATCCATCGTGGTCTCCCATTCAAAGAGTGACCAGGCCTGTGGTTCCAAATGGAATCTTCAAGTTGACTCAGAAGGAACAGCCAGCCATGATCACGCACGACATGAAGGAGCCCTATAGAAATTTGGCCCAGACCCACAGCACTGCCCCCCAAGCCACAAGCTGAAGGGCTGCACCCAAAGAGGACTGAACTTTGCCTCCTGGGCCACAGATGAGCCAAGCCGATTCACAACCCATTCACAAACTGTTTGCATAGGAAAGGCATCCTTTTCATGCTCCGTATACAGCCCTCTGTATACAGTGGTGCCTCGCAAGACGAGCGCTTCGTTTTACGACAAAATTGCATCACAACGAAATTTTTGCAATCACAAAAGCAATCACAAAACGATGTTTCCTATGGGTTTTTTTCACTTTGCAATGATCGGTTCCCTGCTTCGCTAACCGATCATCGCAAAATGACAGTTTTCCTACAGCTGATCGGTGGTTTCAAAATGGCTGCCACGTTAAAAAAAATGGCTGCCTGCTGTTTTCTGGGACAGATTCCTCGCTGCATGGGCAGCGAAAATGGCCGTGCTATGGAGGATCTTCACTGGACGGTGAGTTTCAAGCCCATAGGAACGCATTAATTGGGTTTTAATGCATTTCTATGGGCTTTTTAAAATCGCTTTACGATGTTTTCGTTCTACAGCAATTTCGCTGGAACGAATTAACGTCGTAATGCGAGGCACCACTGTACAGACTCAAGGCATGGCTTTTTTTACAAGCACTCACCTGGAGCTGCTGCAGATCATCTTCCTGGATGTTCTGGGAAAGGTTGTAGATCTGAAAAGAGAGAAAGAGAAGGGATTTTTGCAACACCCACGCAGAGGGTCCTATTCCAGGGAGGCAGCCCACTTGCCCAGCTGCAACGGGTGAGTCTTATGGGGACACTCGGGTCAGAACAGGAGGTCCTCCTCTTTGGAGGCCTCGGACTCAATCCCGTGGACAAGAAGCACTTGTCCATTCAGTCTAATCTCTTTAGCTTCCAGAGATAAACCAGAAGAGGCTAGGCTATACCTACGGAGAGTAAAAACAATCCACTTTGCCGAATGGAGGAATGCTGAAATCTGGCTGGACCATCTGGAAGTCACTTAATAGACTGGGAAGTGAAGTAGGAAGATCAAAGAATAATCAAGCAAAAAGGGGCTAAGTGGATACAGGACACATTTTCTGTGACTGTAGAGAAATTCAATTGATGCAACACTTTTGTGCATGCTATTTATGCCCTACTACGTGTGCAAAAGAAGATCTAGTAAATGGCCAGGATAATGCTATTGAAGTAGCCTGCTTCTGGTCCAAAACAGTCTAATTATCTTGACATTTGAATTTGTTTTTGATTTTATCTATAATTCACGTGCATCTATAATTTTAAATTGTGCAATTCTCTGATACAAATAAAGATCTTCCAGAGTTTCCCATTTACTCTCCTGCCATGTCCGCCACACAGATTCTCTCCCCACCCTGTTGAAATAATCTAGGTTACATAAAGTGGCAATCAGCTCCCTCTCTAATGGACTAGAAGGTCAACCCTATTTAACTTGATCCAAGACTTTCGCAGGTTTTACACGATCCAAAGCCCACTCCTGGCGACACCTTTTTACTCCTTCTGAAAACCTGGTCACGTGGAGCGACTTGCCTGCACAGAACTCGTCATGGTGCTGAGCGCAAAGATGGTGGCGCAGTCCTTGACCGTTGACTGGCTATCAAAGGCCCCCTGCGTGTCCATCAGCACAACGGCCACCTGGAAACACAAGTTCGACAGGTAAGAACATGAAGATCAAGAGATGCTTCTAGCGTGTCCTTCTGCGCAACTCTTCTGCATCGCACTGCGCAGAAAGACGTGCCACGCGTTCTGTTCCTCAACCTCAGAAGAGTGAGGTCTTATCCATGAGAGTTCTTCTACTGGCAGGAATGATTTTTGCACAAAAGGCCCTATTCAGCAAATACTGTAGAACATTCCTGTTGGTTCACTGCATGGACTTTATGAGAATTAGACTTATTCGGTGGATTGTTCGCATCTTCTTCTGTGCCTGCTGTGCATATTTCCTTTGCTTATCAGAGTTAAAGGGCACCAGCATTGCCCAGAGACGTTCTGAGCTCCTTGTATCACTCTCGCACTGAAGGCAAGAAAGCTCAGGGCTCAAAATCTTCCCCGTGAGGCATCTTCTTAGGCTGAGACAGCCTGAATCAGCAAGAAGAGGGAACCCAGCCTGTATTCCTCACATTTCTAAGCCCATGCTCTTAACGTACGGACCCGTACCACAAACACCACCGCTGGCCTTACCTTCTTCCCATTTGGCTTCTCCACAATGAACACTTCACTCCAGATCTGGATGCCTGTAGTTTCGGGATCAGAGCCACCTCGCCAGGAAAATCCTGTTAGGGGTTCATCCTTGTTACCCAGCCAGTCACCACTTGCTCCTTCTTTCTACAGAACAAAGGGGAAACGCATCTGACCAAGTGGGTAGCTGTCTATGAAATTACACTTCCTATCCTTTAAGATCCTCAAAAATCCATGGCTGATAAGGAAGTGGCCTTCTACACCAAGTCAGCCCCAAACTATAATATGTCAGCTGCTAGGAATCTTTAAAGGAAGAACTTGCAGGATACACAGATAGGCTATGCCAGTATTATCCAACTGGGCAGCTTCCAGCTGTGGATTATGGGCGTTGCAGTACAACATCTGGAGGGCAGAAACCACGTCTAGGAGCACTTTCTGGCTGACAAGGAGCCAGTGGCTGAAATTACACACAAAGAAGGCAAAGAGCATAACAAGCACACATTCCCAGCTGGCAATTAACAAGTCGCCACTGAGATGCTCAGGGTGTGGCTTGGTGCAGGGACTTATTCATTGCTGGTTGGTATTATGCCTTCTGCAGAACAAAGCAACAGGATTTCGGCCACCGATGGCGTGGCAGGAATTTATATTGTGGGGCTGAAGAGGAGGTGCCCTTTCCAATCACGCCAAATGTTTTAAAAAGCATGCCCGAGTTGGAGTTTAGAGACATCTCTCCAGCAAGCCCTTGTGAACGACACCCCACCAGAATGTTTGTTGCTCCAAACGCAAAGCCTCTAAGATGCATTGATTCGCCCTTACACTAAGTCACGTAGATTCGTTTTATGGGAAACCTCGTTTTAAAATATTTTTCTAAAACCAGAAATGAACTTGAAGTCAGTGCCACTTCGGGGGGGGGTGTGTGAATAAAATACAACTACCCCCTTTTTTTCCTTCTTCCCCCCCCCCTTTTCGCAGGGATACAGCCTGCCATTGGTCCAGAAGAGGCGCCCGCATCTGCAAGCCCTGGGTTTCCCGAAATAAATCCTCCTCTTGACGAGTGGGGGAGGGGAGCTCACCTGCATGTACAGGTACCGCAGGAGGAAATCCAAGAGGAAAGATTTGCCTTTGCGAAAAGCCCCGGCCACCGACACCACCACCACATCGAGGTCCCGGATGTCGTCTTGCAGCAGCACCCGGCTGAGCGCCTTCTCCTCCAGCTCGAAGGAATGCTCCTCTTTGTGCACCAGCACAATCTGTACCGGTCCTGGCTTGGCACCCGACATGGCATCGCCACCTGCAGAAACCGAGAGAGAGAGAGGAAGCGGGGGGGGGGGGAGAAATGGGCGTCTTGAGAGCATCAGTAACACGCATCAACAGCCAGACCTAATGAGCGCAACGAAGAGGCAGATGGCAATTTTAGGACAAACAAGCTTTACTTGGCAGGAACTTTGCTCTACACGGCCCACTTCTTTAGACACACAGAGCACAGTAACCAAGCCCCAGATTTATACGCACAGTGGCTGCTGAGATGGGAGCTGACTGGATAGTTAAGTGAGTTAAGTAACAGGGTGCAGAGCCGGAAGTTGGGAGTTTGATCCCCCCCCCCCGGTGCCTGCAGGGAAAAGAGGCAGCCTGGGTGGCCTTGGGCAAGCTGCCCAGTCCCTTGTCGCAAGTCAGAATTGACTTGGTGGCACACCATTATTGTTATACAGTGGAGCCTCGCTTAACGACGTTAATTCATTCCAGCGAAATCACTGTAGAGCGAAAACGTCGTAAAGCAAAATTAAAAAGCCCACTGAAACGCATCGAAAACCCTTCAATGCGTTCCAATGGGCTGAAAAACTCACCGTCCAGCAAAGATCCTCCATAGGAGCGGCAGTTTTCGGTGCCTGTAGAGTGAGGAATCCGTCCAAAAACACAGCAGGGAGCCATTTTGAGCACCCGGCGGTCATTTTGAAAACCCGACGATCAGCTGTTTTGATCGTCGTGATGCGAAGAATCGGTTCCCGAAACAAAGCGAAAAAACCCCATTTAAAACATCGTTTTGCGATCGCAATTGCAAAAACATCGTCGTGAAGCGGATATGTCATTATACAGGGTAATCGTTAAGCGGGGCTCGACTGTACTGAGGTGGGACAAAGTGAAATGAGATACAGAAAACAGCGAATGGTCCTGTCTTTTCATTAAAACAACATCCAAGTCCTCCTTTGATTGACTGCAACTTTCAAACCTCATTAGCTATGATTTCTTTATTTCCGCATAGCATTTCACCTCAAACATTTTGCCGCAGGGAGAATGAGAGGTATCTCTCGAGGAGTATGATGATGGGAGTCCATCATATCGTTTGGGAAAGGGCTAATTGTATCAATTTGTGAAGGGAACCAAAAAACCAAAAGCAGGACACAGTTCCTCTCCCTGCGATTCTGTTTCTAGTTCAAGGTGTGAAACAACTACTGTACAGACCATCAATGGAAAAGTAGATAAAAAACAGTACTAAAGATACAGCATTTTTTTGGTTTTAATTTCTCTTGGCGACTGGCTAAAAGGAACATGTCTTTGACAGGCCTGCTTTAAGGCTAGCAAGCTTGAATATAGACACACAACGTGCAGTACTCCACCCTTCACCTGTATGTTGATAAAATACAACGCAGAGCCACTGGTTCAGTGCAGTGGTTCCCAATTTAGGGTCACCAGTTATTCCTGGACCGCAACTCCCCAAAATCCTGAGCAGCACAGCCAGCAACAAACGCTTCTGGGAGTTTCAGTTCAAGAACATCTGGGAACTACGGGCTGGAAACCACTGCTTCGAGTGTTGGCATGGGGGAACTCAAGAGATCTGGATTCGAATCTTCAGAGTACTTTGGAATTCACCGGGTGACCGTGGGCCATCCATTCGCTTCCTCTCAGTCCGACCTCCTGCACGGGGCTGTCGTTTTGGGGATGAAGTGGCGAGGACAAAAGCTGGACTTACCTGCTTGAGCTCAGATTACTGAAATGGCCGGAATCTGTTGTGGAAATTGAGTAAATTCCTGAACTGCTGGAAGGCAAGGAATTTCCCTGTGGACCTTATCTGTTGTGCACGGAGTCAGTGCCTTGGTGTGTGCAATAGAGAAGTGTCTACAGATATTTCTTAACTTACGCCCACTTGCGTGGAAAAGGAGCGCCGTTTGCACACCTGCACAAGGATTTCGGCCAGGAAATAAGAGGGGGGTGGAGGGTGCCTTTTGTAATTTCTTACCATCCATGGAGGTGAGGCTCGCTAGACTATTTGCAATAAGAGGCTTTCTTGAGCCCAAACCTCTACGGTTTTCACTGACCAGGACTGTTTCGCCCTGAGAGAAAACCCCATTTGTATGGGCAGACTTTTTTGTGAAACGCTGGGCGAGGGTCAGGGCTTCTGCCGGGAACCTAGCGACGTCCGTTCAGGCTTTTCGTGCGGCTCAAAGGGAGCATCCCCCAGGGAAGGCGAAACCTTATTGGAGGAGAATGGAAGAATCCCATCTCCATGGCAACAACAGCCGGGGAGGACTCTCCTGGCCTGCGTTCCGGCCATGGACCATTGCCCACAATGCTTTGCAGTCCCCCAACTAATTCAGATGAAGGCCCCGTGCATATTGTCCTTTAAAAGTCCTTCACTCCCTCTCTCTCTCTCTCTTCTCGGTGCCTACTTTAAAGAGCCACCCGGGGCAACTGGGAAAAAGAACGAGGAAGACAAAATGAAAGACCTGGGTCTACGGACTGTCGTATCAGCGCTTGACGAGGAGCCCTCCTGCCACCCTCTACAAAGATTCGGCACGGCCATTTGCATTTCTCCATTGGCAGCTCTCCTGGAAATCTAGAAAGGCGTAAATCCTAAAGCGGAACCAGATAATCCTCGAGTCTGAAGTGTCTCCGAAAGGGACAAATTTTCGAGCAGGCGTCCATCCGCGCGCCCTCCTTCCGGCACGAATTAGACGTGGGCCAAGGCACACGCACATCCCTTACTTGAAAGAGCGTATCCGCGGCGCCATCAAAATTCATTTGCCGGCGTCGTAGGTCGTGGCAGAAATATAGGCATGTCGGAAGACAAATTCGCATGAAATGTGCACTTTGTTCTAATGAATTCGAACACGAGCAGCGGCGTTTGCTGTAATTTTACAGTCGGCGAAACATACAACCTCACAGATTCAGAACGATCTTTTCTCACTGCAGGCAGACAATTACTCTGTAATATTAGCTTCCTTTATATTCCACCTTTCCTCCGGGGAATGTAATGCAGTTCTTCTCCACCCTCCTTTTATCCTCGTAACAACCTCATGAGACAGAACAGGCTGATCAGCCCCAGGTCCCCGCTCTGCCATACCTTAAAAGACGGGTTTGAGAAAAAAAATGGGGAGGAGAAAATCCCCTCTGTCCTCCTTAGAGGAAAAGCCAAAACATAAAGGTGTCTAATAATGAACAGAATTATTTTCAATTATCCATCCTGAATGAATGGCTGGTCAGTTTCACTGGATGGTTTCTGAGTCCTAGTATGGAGAGTTCTCCACTTTGTGCATCGTTTCATACACCTTTTTAAACCTTTGTTCTCTGCAGTTCCTTCCAAAGAAACCTGATTTTCTGTTTTTTTTTTAGAGAAACCTGCCTTTTGAACCAAGTAAGACATACAACTTCCTGAACGACATACCACCAGATAGAGCGGATAATTTAAAAAAAAAAAAATTAAAAATAAATGGATTTAAATCGCAATTTAAATCACAATGTAAATTTAAAAATCAAGTTTTTTATTTAGAAGATTTTAAAAAATCTGATTTTTAAACATTTAAATCGTGATTTAAATCAAATCCACCCTTGCCGCCAGCTCTAGCTGTGAGAACGCAGACTGGCAAGAAATTAAATACAAGCCAACTCCAAATAAAACCACAAACAAGTGCCAAGTAATTTCCAAACTCTGAGGCATTGGGGCTTTACATTTTGCCTTCCAAAACCTTTCCCCCTTGAAGTGTGGAGGCAAATGCAATCTGCACATGCCCAGAGTTACTCTATCTCCTCTTGAATGGCGAAATATGTTCAGCACCTAAAATATCTGAAAGCAAACCAATAACTTGAGAGCAAAGCATGGAAATTTTATTTTTGGACTACATTTCCCAGAATCCAGGCAGGCAGCTTGGCCACAACAGAATCAGAACCAACGGCACAAATTGTTGCTACCTGCACTTCCTTGGGGCCTGTTTAGAGAAGCACTTTGCAAGGATAAGATACTGCAGGAAAAGACAATGAGACATAGTGGTTGAAGTGTCATGCCATCAACCGGAGAACTCTCACTTCAAATCGTTGCAAATTATACGTGGTATTCAGCCATTCAGAGCTGCAGGAAGCAGACACAGGGAAACTTCCTAAAATAAGTTTCTAGTCCTCATCATTCTGAATAAAGAGCTGATCAAAACAAAAAAAAATGCAGGAAGCCATCTCAGACTGACTTTTGGTCCATCTAATCAAAAGACGCCTCCTTCTTGGGAGGAACGCGACGACAAACCTCGAGAGCATCTTAAAAAGCAGACACATCACCTTGCCGAGAAAGGTCCGCGTAATCAATGCTATGGCTTTTCCTGTAGTGATGTTTGGAAGTGAGAGCTGGACCATAAAGAAAGCTGACCACCGAAGAATTGATGCTTTTGAATTGTGGTGCTGGAGGAGACTCTTGAGAGTCCCCTGGACTGCAAGGAGAACAAACCTATCAATTCTGAAGGGAATCAACCCTGAGTGCTCACTGGAAGGACAGATCCTGAAGCTGTGGCTCCAGTACTTTGGCCATCTCATGAGAAGAGAAGACTCCCTGGAAAAGACCTTGATGTTGGGAAAGTGTGAAGGCAGGAGGAGAAGGGGACGACGGAGGACGAGATGGCTGGACAGGGTCACCGAAGCAACCAACTTGAATCTGATCCAACTCCGGGAGGCCGTGGAAGACAGGAGGGCCTGGTGTGCTCTGGTCCATGGGGGTCACGAAGAGTCGGATATGACTAAACTACAACAAACGCCACCCTGTCTGCGCTGACCAGTGACTGATCTGCAGAGTTTTTTATACACAGCACATATGCAAAAGAAGGGTCTCCAGAAGTCCCAACCTGACTTCCACATGCCAGGTTTAAATCTGGAAGCGTTGCCACACAAATCATGAGCTGCATCGGCCAGCTGACCTGCTGGAGGTTGGGAGTTCGATTCCCCACCCCAACGCCTCCTTGAGAAGAACTCAACTCCATGCCTCCATAGGGTCCCTTTCCAGCTCTGCAGCTCTAAGATGATGAGGAGGATAGCCCTTCCCTTTGAGTCACTCATTCTCTGCCTAGTGTACTTCACTGGACTGTTCTCAGAACAAAACGGGTGGACATCCCTGTTAACCTGAGCAACTAAATCAGCCATCAGTATAATGCTGTGTTGGGGGTGTGTGTTTTTTTCCTCCTCCCTCCTGATTCTTCTCTTGTGCCATGCCTTAGAGATCAAAAACCCGCAAGAAGGAACGACGCCATACATTTCATTATGTGACGCACAACAGCAAAAAGCGCCTTTGCTTCCCCTGCTCATCCAAATGAGATCAGCAACAATGGAAGGAATTATGTCAATAAATAAAATATGGTCATCATTCTAAAGGAGCTTATTCCTCCATCTTCAGGGGGAGGCCTTTCCCTTAGTCCCACTTATCCTCACAAGCATCCCTGGTAAGAACACAAGACAGGGCCTTTTTGGTGGCTCCTCTGAAGTTGCAGAATTCTCTCCCATGGGAGACTAGGCTGCCCCCTTCCTTGGGATATCAATACAGTTTGCCCCACTGGACGATTACCCCGCTCTACGATGAATCCGCTTTACGCTGACATTTTTGCAATCGCTTTTTTATTTTGTTTGACAACGTTTTCACTCTACAGTGATTTCGCTGGAACAAATTAACTTCATCAAGCGAGGCACCACTGTACAGTGAATAAATGAATGAATGCCGGGAGTGAATAAGCAGAAGCGCCCATGTGAAGCCCCCAAGACAGCAGGGGAGTCATTGGGCCATTGTTACGATTCGCAACCGCCATCATCGCTGTGGTCGTTTAATAAGCTGTTTTCCCACAATAAATCCATCCTCCAAGCATCTTACAGTAGCGCTAAACGCATTGCATAGTACAAGCTATTGAAAAACAATTAAAAAGCAAGACACAAACCACAGGCTAAATATCATGCAGCAATAAATGGAGACTAACACTAAAGAGCACACTAATAATTCATACCAAAGCCTGACGAACAGGAATCCCAAAAGCAAGAGAGAGAAAAACTGAAATAATAATAGAAAAACAAGGCAAATCTAGCCTCAGCTAGAAGCTCTGAAGCAGAGGATCAGTTTGGCTTTTTTTTATTTCAATTAACAAATTACAATTTGGCCTATGAACTCTAGGGTCACCACAAATGCCAAATTTTGGGTGGCACACACCAAACCTAAGATCTAATTGCTGTTGCAGAGTTTTACTCTTTTTTTGTTTAATTGTCCTAGCTGTGCAGCAAAAGTGCAAATTCATAGAATAGAATAGTTTCAAGTTGCCCAGATTACTCCAGTCTTTGTCCTCATCAACAAGCACTTACAGTCTCAATGTCACACTGAGACATTAGGAGGAGAAAGGACAAACAACGTTTCATTGCTTACAATTGAACAGATCTAGCAGCAAAATGACAAACATGAGTGCTCTCAGCAACAGACTTCAGTGGAAATTACTGCTTCCAACAGACAAAAGAGAGAGAGAAAGACACAGAGCAGAGAGGCAGGGTTCTCTTTGATCGCAAAAACGTTGTCGTGAAGCAGATTCGTCGTAATGCGGGGTAATCATAAAGTGGGACACGACTGTACTCCGAAACTTTTTTTCTGCAGCATTACTAGAATATCACTTTAAATCATAAACTTCATTGTAAACACATTCCGGGCTGCAAAAGCCTAATTGTGCTTGCCCGGCCGCACCTCCCCGGCCTCCTTGGAGAAGCACGAACACCCTCCCTTCATTGCAACAGTCCAGGTCCTGAAGCTGGTTCCATCGGTTTGCTAGCTTTGGGAGAGAGAGCGGGGGGGGGGGGGGTAAAATCTTCCCATGTTCCTTTTGGCAAACGAGCCCAAAGCGCTCTGACGAAACGCGAGCTTCCCTGTTTCCACCCAAGCCAAAAACAAAAGGAAAATTAAAGGAAAGAGGGGGGAAAAACAGCATTTGCTCACATACCATAAGCTCTGCCAGTCAGGCCTTGCCTGCAATGAGTCAGAAACCAAGACCACTCCCTGCTCACCACGTCTCGAAAGCTCAGGCCTCCTCTACATTTTGCTTCTTGTCTGGGATGCAGGCCTTTCCACCACCTTCTACTTCCCAAGCGGCCCCATCGCCACCTAGTTATGGTACCCCGCTGGCTTCTCAATAAACTATGCACCTATGTTTTTGAGACCCCCGTCAAAACATTGGACCCCTAACATGCTTCTAAAAGCTTAAAAGCAGGCCATGAAGGGAAAAACAGCCACCCCCCGTTTGCCCAGTCCTCTAACATCCAGATTCACAGGTAGACAAGCCTTGGACATGGAAGTTCCATTTAGGTATCAAAGCTATCGATAAACCTACCCTCATTTAAGGCTTCTGGCTAATCATCAACATGGGCTGACAAGTCAATTCTGACTTATGGCGACCCTTTTCTGGGGTTTGCCCGGTAGAGAGTACTCCGAAGCGGTTCCCCATTTTTCCAGGGGAGCCCTGGGACTCTGCAGCTTGCCCAAGGCCACCCAGGCTGGCTCTTCTCCCAAAAAGGCAGAGTGGGGGAATCGAACTCCCCAAGTTCCGGCTCTGGAGCCAGATACCTAAACCACTAAACTGCCTCTTTTCAATGCTGTTTAATTTCAGAGCTGCCCTGCCACCATCAGCCCACTACTCGACCGCCGGTTCTATACGCTTATTTTTATTGTTTATCATTCGATGATGATGATGATATATATATATATATATATATATCAAGGGCCAAGTAAAGGACTAGGACTGAACAGACCTGAGTTTGAAACCCTGCTCGGCCATTACAGTAAGACTCACTATGATGTCAAACCCACCCCCGAATACGCCTCGTGTATTCTGAAAGGATTGTCCTAACGGAGGGCTTTCTGATAAAAGCCCTTCCATCAATTGGGTGCTTCCGGATGGGACTAAACTGAAATGAACAACGTTTACATCAGACACTTCCTCCAGAGTTCAAAGATTTCTCTCTCCTTTTTTTTAATCTTCTCAACAGCCCTACGAGGTAGGCCAAGCGTACCCAGAGTGGCCAGTCTTAACTCAACTCAATGAGTTTCATACTCATGTGGGTCTTGAACCTGGAGTTTTGAGTCCTATTCCAACTGCTTCACCATTCTGGCTCATAATAGCTATTACCATTACAGTAGTGCCTCGCAAGACGGGCACTCCGTTTAATGACGAATTCGCATTACAACGAGGTTTTTGCTATCGCAAAAGCAATCGCAAAACGTTTTGAATGGGGAATTTTGCTGCGCGATGATCGGTTCCCTGTTTCGCTTTATGACGTTTTCATTGTACAGCGATTTCACTGGAACAAATTAACGTCATAATGCGAGGCACCACTGTACATATTAAAGTGATTAGACACAGGCATTTCGTTGCAAAAGACAGCCAAGGGGAAAAGAAAAAAAAGAAAAGGGGCTGTCTTAATTAAAAGGCCTGCAGCATTCTGTTTTCACAATGGCTGGCCGGACGCTTATGAGAAACCCATAAGCAGCACATGAGAGCATCATCACTTTCTCACATGTTACCCTCCACTATTGCTAAGGAGAGGTGCACGGTCTAGGAAAATTTAACACATTAATTCCAATTCATGGTTACCCTCGCAGGATTTTCTAGTGCACAGAAGAGGTTTCCTGGTCCCTCCTTCTGGGGGGGGGGGGCAGCAGGCGCTATGGGATCACCATGCAGCTTACCCAAGCCCACACCAGGGTGGCAGGACATGCAACTCCATCATCCACACATGCCCTAGGAGGTGATCCCAGCTGGCTCCCTCCTGGAAGGCAAGTGAGAATTCAAACCCCTGACCCCTGGCTCCTCAGCCAGCTACTCCAATCCACTGAGTTATATCAGCTCTCTGCTTTGAACACTGGAGGTACAGTACTAACTACATTGCCATCCTGAGTGAAATTACAAAGGAGTGTTTTTTTTAATTATATTTTCAACTCTCAGGGATACCAAAGCATCAAAGAACTAAAATAAACCAGTAAAATGGAAGGAAATCTGCACAATAAAACAATGAGGACAGAAAAATCACATAATACCGAACCTTCCAGACATTTCCTGTCAAAACGATAACCCAGGGTGGCTGGGGATGATGGGTGTTGTAGTGATAACAAGTTGGATCAGGCTGACACTCCCAGGGTGCTCTGATTATGATTCCTAATTATGACTCCCCAGAAAAAGAGCCATCCTGCCCGTTACCACATAATGTACTTCCCTCATGAGAAAAGTCTCAGCTGAAGATCTTCAGAGGAGAACATGCAGCTTTTATTTAAAATTTTAAAAAAATCTGAGTCCCAAGTCCCATTGAAATAAAACAGGTTTAATCAAGTCAAGAAAACGTCAACAGGAAGGCAACATGGCTAGGTCTCCCAGGGTGGATATTTTTAAAAAATATTATTATGGGAGAAGGCATCCCTCAGTTACTCACTCTGCTGACTGGAGGGGCCGGGCTGGGAGTTGAGAGGGATGTAATTAAAGAAATAAACAACGAGTAGGAATCTTCTCACAATCAGTGAAAGGAAAGGTTCCTTTCCTGTGGAGTTGCTTCAGACATCTTAAACCTTCTAGGATAGAGGTGCGCAGGAGGTAGATCAGGATCTACTAGTAGATAACTATCATCATCATCATCAGTACAGAAATGGGCAAAGGTAGCCTTCTTCAAATTTTGGGGCTCTAGTTTCATCATCCTTACTCACTGGTTACACTGGCTAGGGATGATGGGTGTTGCAGTTCAAAAAAAATATCTGGAAGGCTAGAGTTGCTCAACGCCAGGAATAAGCTACAGTGGTGCCTCGCTAGACAGTTACCCCGCATGATCGTTTTTTCGCTAGACATTGGCTTTTTGCGATCGCTATAGCGATTCACAAAACAGTGATTCCTATGGGGGAATTTCGTTGGACCATGTTTGGTCCCTGCTTCGCAAACCGATTTTCGCTGGATGACAATTTTGACAGCTCCCTCCGCGCTCTGCAAAACGGGTGTTTTTGGGACCTAAGCTTCGCAAGACAGCTACTTAAACAGCTGATCGGCGCTTCGCAGAGCGGCTTTCCTATGGCCGATCTTCACTAGACAACAACAATTCTTCCCCCATTGGAACGCATTAAACAGGTTTCAATGCATTCCAATGGGGAAATGCTTTTCGCTAGACAATGATTTCGCTAAACAGCGATTTCAGTGGAATGGATTATCATCTAGCGAGGCACCACTGTGCTAGTAGATAACTATCATCATCCTCAGTACAGAAATGGGCAAAGGTAGCCTTCTTCAAATTTTGGGGCTCCAGTTTCATCATCCTTACCCACTGGTTACACTGGCTAGGGCTGATGGGTGTTGCAGTTCAAAAAAACATCTGGAAGGCTAGAGTTGCCCAATGACAGGAATAAGCTAAAGACATCCTTTGTCCCCAAAATCAGATTTTTGAGGGGGGGGAACCCAATTTCCTCAAAAAAGAAAAGTCCAGAATAGCCAAGAAAGAATCTGTGTGTGAGGGAACTCTGATTACCCATTCCTGGGCTCAACATATGCTCAGAGGGCACCTTGTTCTCTAATGAATTGCCTCCAGCTTCCTAAATCACTATTTTGCAACTCATTCTAGAAAATCGAAGCCACAAGTAATATATTTTTTGGGGGGGAGAGGGGAGGATGTTTGATAAAAAATAAACCCAATAAATCTCAATTAAGTCTATCTGCTTGGGACTTAGGACTTTTAAAAGTACAGTATGCTCCTTTTGTGAAGGAACTGGCTAGTCAAGGAACACCTCTTATTGAAAAGTAAAATACCTCACAACTGGGACTGGTGATCTGACCCAACATGGCAGCGTCAACCTGGGAACAATTCACAAATATGTTGAAATACCGGTCAAAGAATCTGCCGGCAGAAGATTGCCAAATTCAGCGTAGAGAGGCTCGTCCAAAAGGACTTCCAGTAAATCCGTCTCTAAGGCTTAGGCCAAATATTTAAGACGACAAGGAAAGAGAGTAATAAAGTGTACACAGGAGCCACTGTTTTGATTTTTTTTAAAACTCCTGGGGCTGAAACCACAAACACCTTTTCCAAGGAGTAAAGCAAATCTCAGGAAAGTTGCTTTTTTTTTTTTTTTTTGGTACTACAGTTTCCAGAATCCCTGCAGCCAGTAAGGCTGAATAATCAGTAATTCTCAAAATTGTAATCTGTAATTCCCCCGGAGGCGGTGGAAGGAACCCTTTCCATTATTTTTATTTATTTATTGTAGCCCCAGAAATTAACTGTTCCAAATTCTAAAGAAAGTCCAACAGCGTGCAATGATGCTTTACTTCGGCTTTAACGTTAGACAGCCCTATTTTCTTAAAAGTCCCAATAAGAACAGCACAACTTCCACAAAGGAATTATGAACCTCTGGATGCAGAGCAGAATGGGGGGGGGGGGGGTGAAGAAAAGATTGGTTGCAGGATCAGTCCTCTGCTGCTTCTACCTGCTGCATTTGCACACAGGACTGTGATTTGCCACCGGCATAGGGAGACCCAAAAGGGCCCCACGCTGCATCCACACCCAGTGGTGTCCCACCTTGGGCATCCAGATGTTTTTGGACTTCAAATTCCAGAAATCCTGGCCAGCAGAGGTGGTGGGGAAGGCTTCTGGGAGTTGTAGTCTAAGAACATCTGGAGGGCCAAGGTTGGACACCACTGGATGGCTCTTCCGTGCCCACTCTCCACACTGAACCTCTTCCTTATAGGGCAGTGGTCCCAACCTTGGGTCCCCCAGATGTTCTTGGACTTCAAATTCCAGAAATCCTGGCCAGCAGAGGTGGTGGGGAAGGCTTCTGGGAGTTGTAGTCTAAGAACATCTGGAGGGCCAAGGTTGGACACCACTGGATGGCTCTTCCGTGCCCACTCTCCACACTGAACCTCTTCCTTATAGGGCAGTGGTCCCAACCTTGGGTCCCCCAGATGTTCTTGGACTTCAACTCCCAGAAATCCCGGCCAGCAGGGGTGGTGGTGAAGGCTTCTGGGAGTTGTAGTCCGAGAACATCTGGACGGCCCAAGGTTGGGGAATCACTGTTATAGGGTGTTGCCTACACTCTCTTCTGTGTGGTTCTCATCCCTGCATGCAAGTTACTCCAATCCGGTCCTGTCCTCACCTGTTGGACTACAACTCCCATAAGCACACACATTTAGGGCAACTGCTGCAGAGCCTCCGAGGTTCTCCACGCTCCTAGAGGCAACACTGTGGAGGAATGCCCGCGTGTATACTGAAATAAAAATTCCATCCCTAAGAACGGTGACCACCCCCCAACCTTGGCCCTCCAGATGTTCTTGGACTACAACTCCCAGAAGCCTTCACCACCACCTCTGCTGGCCGGGACTTCTGGGAGTTGAAGTCCAAGAACATCTGGAGGCCCAAGGAGGTTGGGGACCACTGCCTAAGGACATATGGGGAGAGGCACCTTCATACACTCTTGTGCATTTGGGGGGGGGGTTGCATTCATATAAGGCATTTTATATTTCCTATAAGGCATTTTATATTTCCCCCCCCACACCCCGATCTCTCCTGCATTAGTCCAGTGGTCCCCAATCTTGGGGGGGGCCTCCCGATGTTCTTGGACTTCAACTCCCAGAAACCCCGGCCAGCAGGGGTGGTGGTGAAGGCTTCTGGGAGTTGTAGTCCAAGAACATCTGGAGAGCCCCCAAGGTTTGGGACCACCACCTCATCCCTACAATGGAGCCCTCTGAGTGCCCCTATTAGGGCACCAGCCCCCCCCCCCAATCTACCCTTTTAGATGCCCCCCCAACTTTGTGGGAATAGGTAGGGGGAGGTCCCAATGCAACATCCCCCCCGCGATGGCCAGGATGATGGGCGTTGTAGTCCAACACAGGGGCCGGTCTCCGTAGCTACCATGTGGTATAGGGGGGCTTTCCCCCACCACCTCCACAACTCAAGAGGAAGTCCACCCATTCCTGGAGGGGTTGCCCCCCTTCCAATAAGGAGATGCCCCCCTTTAATGGCAGGAAAAGTGTTCCCCCCCCCTTGTGCCCCGAGACAAAACAGGGCCCTTACCCGCCGTCTCCACCTTCATGCCTTTCGCCGCCGCCGCCGCCGGAGGAGGAGGAGGAGGAGGAATGACCCGCAGGAGCCGCCTTCTTCCCGCCCCATCTCGGAACCAGCCAGAGGAGGAGCCGCCGCCGCCCGGCGGGCAACAACAGCCGGACGGACTGGCATGCAGGCGGGAGGGCGGGCGGGCGGGAGCCCCTCGGAGGGAGGGTTCGAAAGGCATGGCGGGAAGAGTAGTCCCCTCGGCGGCCGCGCGCCACTCAAGCAGCCACGGAACCTATCCAAAAGAACTACAAGTCCCGCGGACCGCAGCAGAGGGTGGCGGAGGGCGGGGTTCTGCTGGCCCCAGGTGCATCTCGGGAGGAGTAGTTTTAAAGCGCGGGAAGAAACGCGTCTGGGGAGCTGGCAACGTCTTCACGAGTCCCTGAGGGCGGGGGCCGTCCAGGCAGCATGCTGGGAGTTGTAGTCCGCGCCGTTTGAAGGCCCTAACGGTCGGGGCTCTTGTGTTTTTTAGTCGTTCAGGCGGCAAAACATTGGAGGCTTGCGCTGGCATCGAGATTAAAACGCGAAGGGGTGGCTCCCCGCCTGTTTCTATTCTGAAGAGCACAGGAGCCTTGAGGGAGAAAAAGTTGGCCACGCCTGTTTACCTGCTGCCCAGTCCTAACACGAAAATTTCAGAGATAGGAGGACTGTTATCAAAACTTCCTTCCCTCCTTATCAGCTTTAATACCACAAAGGGCATTGATATTAAATTTATTTACAATTCTGATTTATTTGTTTATTCTGTGTCCAACAATATCCCTAATGTGTAAGTGTTTTCAGGAGAAAACTTTTGAGGGAGGTAGCTAGGTTTAAGACTTACAAATTTTAACCGGCATAAGCTTTTGTGCACTGGAGCTCTGAAGGCTGGAATTTAAAAGATCCACAGATGTTTGTGCCGAATAAGTCTTTAAAGCAGCTGGGTTTCCAAAAGGAGAACTGTGCCATCCTGTTACAAGGAAAATAAGAATAATGGACTACCACCCATTTCAGCATATGTATTATTATTATGCAGGCCTTCCCTCCAGTTAATGCTAGATTTCTTTTTTCTTATGTTTTTCTTTTTTCATCTTGAATAACTTGTCTATTGATGTTTAAAATTTTTGTTATATTTTATATGTGCTTATATATGTTGGTAGCCGCCTAGAGTGGTCGTTCGACTAGATAGGCAGGGTATAAATGAAACAAATAAAAATGATGATGATGATGATGATTTTATTATTATTAGAAAAAGATATAACATTTACAGTCCTGGTTTTTAAATAACTTGAAACCATCTCGCCACAAAAATCTGACACCCCCCCCCCACACACACACCTCTTTCTTCACAGCACACTGATTTGGGATCCATGGAACCACAACACAGAATAACGATAAGAGAAAAACAGCCAAAACAGGCACTCAGGACAGGGTGACCTATCATGTAGCATAGAGCAGCACAGAGGAAAGCAGGAACTGCTGCAGAAGAACTCAACTTAAGCCAATGTACAGCCAGATCCCCATATCTGCAGGGGCTCTGTTCCGATCTCCCCCTTCCAGATGCCAAAAAACACACAGATTAAGCACTATTTTAATAGTGAAAATTATAATGGTTGTTGTGGGTTTTTCAGGCTCTTTGGCCGTGTTCTGAAGGTTGTTCTTAACGTTTCGCCAGTCTCTGTGGCCGGCATCTTCAGAGGACAGCACTCTGTGCTCTGGTGTAGTTTGCTTAGGAGTGGAGTATTTATGGCTGTGAGATCAGCTTTTGTCTTTTTCTGTAGATGGGTGATTAGTGTGTCTTGTGAGTGTATTGTTGTGATAAGAAGCGATTATCTGTCACTGTGGTTGTTGGGTATCATTAGCTGGTCTTTTGTGTGTAGTGATCCCTGGTCCTTGTGGCTGGGTAGAGTTCATTGACCTTTTGCACAATGTATTTTTGAGAGCTGGGAGCCAAGTTTGGTTGAGTTTCAAACTTTCCTCTTTTTTGTTGAAGTTCTGCTGGTGCTTGTGGATTTGAATGGCTTCTCTGTGCAGTCTGGCATAATGATTGCTGGTCTTGTCCAGTATTTCGGTATTTTGAAATAGAATTCCATGTCCAGTTTGTTTAAGGGCATGTTCAGCTACTGCAGATTTTTCCAGTTGTTTTCATCTGCAGTGTCTCTCATGTTCTTTGATTCTGGTGTGGATGCTTCGTTTTGTGGTTCCAATATATACCTGGCCACAACTGCAAGGTATCTAGTATACTCCTGCAGTGGTGAGGGGGTCCCTTCTGTCCTTTGCTGACCGTAACATTTGTTGTATTTTTGTGGTGGGCTTGAATACTGTTTGTAGTGAATATTATACATAGCATGGTCTCTGTCTCCCTCTAGTGGCCTGTTTTGGTAACTTCAAATTTAGAAATGTATATTTCTAGGATTTTTCTTTTAATATTTTTACACCCTGGATAAGTGAATCAGCTGTTATTGATCCTGTGGATATGGGGGTTCCACTGTATTGAATTAAGAAATCACCCCTAGGTCTTCTACTTTAAGTGATTATGATACCTAATCACAGTATATGCTTTCCTATAGAAACTGACAGTGTCACTGCTCCTGGTTGCAACTATTTTTTCCTTTGGATCAGTCCCATATGGTTACAATCTCTGGATGGTCTACTCTCCATCTCTGGTAAGAGGGCTTTCAATTTAAAGTTAGTCCTTATGATACATACACATCCAATTAAAAAACACACCAAAGAATCCAGAAGCAATGGCAGATAAAACTCACTTAAAAACACATGGTTCTGCAAAAATATTAAAGTCTCGGTTTTCACCCATTATCTGAATGTCCAAAAGGAGGGAGCATGGCGAACCTCAGCAGGCAACATGTTCCATAGTGTTGTGGCCACCACTGAGAAGGCTCCGTCCCCAGTGGTTGTTTTCTGGCCTTCTCTAGGGGTGACCACCCGTAATTGCAAAGCCTGGATCGACCAGGTTGCCTAGGTAGATGATCTTAAGAAGAGACACTCAGAACAGATAACACACCGTGAAGGGCTTTATAGGTTCATACTAGCACTTTGAACTTGGCACGGAAGCAAACAGGCAACCAACGCAGGTGAGCGAGGATAAGGGAGATATGATCATACTTCCTTGCTCCCAATGCTATCCTGGCTGCCACATTTTGTACCTGCTGGAACTTTTGTGTTGCCTTCAAGGGCAGCCCCACGTAGAGAGTGTGGCAGCAGTCAATCTTAGAGATTATCAATGTACTGGCACAGTATGAGCTTTTTTGGCATACGCATCTTACTAGCGAGCATTGGACTAAGCAAAGCTAGAGGCTACCAATGTAAGGATACCCTACACCAGTGGTGTCGAACTGTGGCCCTCCAGATGTTCTTGACCTTCAACTCCCAGAAATCCTGGCCAGCAGAGGTGGTGGTGAAGGCTTCTGGGAGTTGAAGTCCAAGAACATCTGGAGGGCCACAGTTCGACACCACTGCCCTACACCATCTCCTCCTCTTTTCAGCAAAGGCGCCTTGCAGCTCGACAGCTTTCTATCCACAGCAGCTTGCTTGCTCCTGCTGTGTACCGTTGAGGTGCATTCCTTCAAATTTATTATGTTTTCACGCTTCCCCACTGGAGCCACTTCTGGTGAGTGGCTTGTTTGTGGCATTAGGTTTTTTTTTTTAAGGAAGAAAGGTGGTTTTCTGAAGTGCATCTGGAACTCAGGCCTTGCTAAAGCAAGTAGGAATGCCGAAAACCAAGGAGGGTCAGTCGGAACTCGACAACATGACATCGTTTCACCGTCGCAGATCATCCTGCAGAAGAGACGAGCCTTCTTCTCCAGCAGAACACCGGCTTGGCTCTTCAGCAGTGAGGAGTCTTCTACCAAAAGGACTTCAGCCACAGATTGGCAGGGCGCAGGATTCTCTCTCTTTCTCATCCCCACCTTTCTCTCTCAACCAGCCTCCTTCAAAGAGACACACACCCACTCTGCAAATCCTCTTGAGTCAGCTAGAAGCAACATCTTTCTGTAATTCCACCTCATAAGCTCACAGAATTCCCTTAGTTTGTGGGGGGGTGAGGGGAAGAGACCTCCAGAACTTGGAGGACTGTGAAAGATGTATTTAGCATTTCTCTAAGATGGAAATTGGTGGACTTTACCTAAGAGGAAACTATTCTGATCTAGATTGTAATGCTTAGCTTCTGTTTAATGTTGTCATTCTTGTTCTCAGGTTTAAAGCAGGCCTGTGATCTTTTAGCCCTCCTCTTTCTCTAGTGGGTGTTATTTCTTTGGAGAAAGACCGTCAGTTTGATAAGGAAAATTTGAAAATGCATATTCTGCATGAAATTGGCTAAGAAATACCTCATGTCTAGTAATGGCGGCAATGGAATTATCTGTACTGTGACTAATTCATTTATTTTAATCCTAATCCATCAGAGTCGGATAAAATGGATTTTTCATTAATTCCCAGGTAATAGTATCTTTTAATAAGATAATATTGTCTGGATGCAGGACTGGAAACCCACTAACGTCTTCTTGTTAGTTAACAGGCAAGCAACTAGCATTCCATAGTGCTTTAGGCAAATTCTTCCCTCTGGCGGTAAATGGAAGCACAATCTAGATCCTCTGTTGCCAGAGATGGTTTTAGAAAGTTCCCAAAGAGGGAAGCCTGGCTTAATTATTACTGATGATTTCACGACTTGCCGCCTTCACTATTAAAGTCTGCAATGCTATTCCATTTCACCTAAGAGGCAACAGCAAGGAGATTACGGGTGGGGGAGAATGCACCGCAAGTTGCAAAGTGCCTGGGTTTACTAATGATCTACCATGCAATACTGTACGCCTCGTTATTATTTAGTCCAATTTATAATCGCATGATAGTCATGAGATTATAGATCACTGTTAGCATCCCCTTTTGTTTCAGCTCCCCAGCTGATGGTGGGTGATGGTGGGCGGCTATGCTGGGCTCCAGGACCCATCAGCCCGCCTTCACTGCCCACCAGTTGAGCAATGCACTGCAGCTGATCAAGGCAGCAAATAAAAATAAATAAAAATCTTGACAATCATTCTTGCTGCTGCCTGTGGCTCAAGAAGGTTGGGTTGTAAAAGACAGATCCAGACACCCCCCCCAAAAAAATATATTACAACAAATCATCTGCATTCAATTATTGGCCATTTCTTCTTCTTCTCATCCTCCTCCTGGGTTTGAATCCACACTTGGCCTTAAAGACTCACTGGATAAGTGGGTGATGGCATTAATTAAATCACTCCTAAAATATTCTTTGTTACCTTGAAACTCCTATTAGGTTCTGTATGTTGGTTTTGACTTGGGCCTATCGGTCCCATCAGCTACTCCGACGCCATCAGAGTCCTACGAAACTTCATAGACCTTCAGGAGATAAAAATCAGATAAAAATCCCAGCTGACATTATTCCTCCTGCAAAAAGGGGAATAATTCTGGGAAACCAAACAATCCTATCGAAATTCGTCAAGAGTATCAAAGTCTGTCCATCGCTGCAATAATTACAGATAGCATCACCTTGCCTATACCAGCTTTATTGAGCTACGCAACTTCTATGTTCCATCAACACAATCTGCTATGTAAAAATTAAAAGTTGTAAAACTGCAAAAGTCTTACATCTGTGCAAGAAACGGTAGGCACAGGTGCTTAAAAATATAGGGAAAACTAAAGTTGCAGCAAGCAAGGCATTTTGCTGCCTGGCCAGCACTATCCCTGATTTCCGCGTTTTATTGCAAGGTAGGAGCTAAAACAACAATCTGGCTAATGAAGAACTAAGAGTAATTGGGTGTCCCTCCCAGCAGGACTACTCTTTTGATAGTCATTTAAATATTTTGGTAGTCATTTAAATATTTATTTTAATTAATTGAACGAGGTAAGAGACAGACAAAAGGAAGCCAGAACGAAAACCAAACTCGAGAAATAACATGGCCAGGAAAAAAAAAATAATATGATAAAATAAAATAAAATAAAATAAAATAAAATAAAATAAAATAAAATAAAATAAAATAAAATAATAATAATAATAATAATAATAATAATAATAATAATAATAATAATAATAATAATAATAATAATAATAATAATAATAATAATAATAATAATAATAATAGAAATATTGTCATTCCAAACAACTTTCTCCAAAGCGGAAAGTAAAAGAAACAGACTCCCTTCCGCGTGTTTTTCCTAAACTTTCAAAACGTGACCCAAGAGGCCAACTTAGGAAACAACACAAAAACTGCGCCGCCCGCGCCTCTTTAGCCGCTTTATTCGAGGACACAGCAGGGACTACCGCGCAGGCGCACTAGCCGGCCCTCCGCCTGACCGCGCGCTCGTCTAACGCCACAAGCATAGCGGCCACGCGCGGGAGCGGTCACGCTGAGGCGCATGCTCAGTAGCTCGCATCGGAAAGGAGCCGAACCTCAGCCCCAAGCCATACTTACAGGCCGCAGAGGGGTGTCCCGAAATGCTTTGCGAGAGTGCGCCTGAAAAGTCTTACAGTACAGTATTTTTCTTTCCAGACCTAGTGTAGAATCTTCGATTACAAGCCCGCCCTCACTGCGCTTGCGCTAGAAAGCAGCCGTTGGGACACGCCCCTTCACAATGCGCCTGCGCATGACACGCCCGCCCCGCCCCTATCCCTGCGCTTGCGCAGTTCGCCCTCGTTGCCTGAGACTTGTCAGTCGGTGCCTGTCCGTTGAGGGACGCGCACGCCTGGGGGGAGAGATCGGTCTTCCGCGGTGACTTGGTCGTATTCTTCGGCGAAAATGGCTGAGCCGGCCACCCAGTCTCCGTATATTTCTTCCTCCGCTGGGGGTGGCTCCTCGGAACCAGGAGGACGAGAGGTCAAAGGGGCAGGTTCCCCCCAGTCTTGCGCTGGTAAGGGGGAGGAGGAGGAGGAGGAACAGCCGGTTGACCGGGGGGGGGAGTGGTTGCTGATGAAAGGAACAGCCTGGGAGCGGGGGGGGGCGAAGCTGGATGGAGGAGGGGGGAGAAAGCCCCTTTAATTCATTTATTTTTGCTTTGTTCACGCCTTTCTCCTGGAAAAGAACCCGAGGCGACTTAATAATGTTTAAAAATGAAAAGGGAAATTTTTAACCCTCCCTGGAACATATCGAACCGTTAAAAATCAATTAATTGTTTAACTTTACCTCAGCCCAGGTAGGTCAGTTTTAAAACGGCACGAAGCCTCCTCTAGTTAGAACCAGCCATAAATAACAACGCCTTACTTTAAGCAGGGTTTGCAGAGCGGCAGTTAGTCCCTTGATAAAAGCCAGGTAATACCTTTATTCGCTTTTTAATAATATGCAAACTTTAAGGTAATTTGGTACTTCAGGGTATTGGGTTTAATTTAAAAAAAAAGATTTTGAAAAGTAGCTATTGTGGTTGCTTTAGCGGGCAGCTGCAATGAGCCCCTTTATTGAAACTGGAAAAAGACATTTTGTAAGAAGTGTTACAAAATTTGGCAAATTTGATGGTGCCTCAGGGTTTCGAGTTATACAGAATCCTCCCTCAGGGGAGCAAAAGGATCAGTCCCATATGGTGGAGCCCGGAAGACTTTGGTGAGAAAAAAGGAGACAAGTAAGGGGGGGGGCAAGATCCAAAAAACAGCTGCTTGGAAGAAAATTCGCCTCTATTGTTACAAAATTAATTGGGTGAGTTAGAGCTACCTGTTTGGTTCAAACCAAATAATGATTTGATTGTGACAGGTTTCATAGGAGGGTGTGCTCTTTCTTGTATTGAATGCTGTTTTACATCTGAAAGCAGACGGTGGTGTTATTTCTGGGAAATACTCCAATAGATAGTGGTGGCAACATCACGAAGAAAGATCTTCCCTTGGCCTTGAAGCTTTTCGCCCTTCAATAACCAGCTTGTAGAAAAAGAGATGCGTTCTGTGTATAAAGTTGACACATTATACTGCGAAGATGCAATTAATGGTATTTGATTATCTCCGAGGAACAAAGGGGTGAAGAAAGGAGTATGAGTTAGGGAGTGATAGTCAAGACTGGGTGGAGCACAAGGAGGAGGGAAGGTGTGGCTGTTACGTTTATTGTGGAAGAAAATGTCTTTAGGGAGGAAGGTGGGAAGTCATTCAAAACAGGTAGTTTGTAGGGGGGGACATCAAAATTCATGTAAAATGCAGAGGAATGAATGGGCAAGATACATGAAGGCTAGTTTGCAAATAAGACCACATATGGCGGAGGTGGAGTGCAGGAAGGTTAAATTCCTTGGATTTTCATTATAGGATGACTGGATGGAAAAAAACCCAAGATAAGAGGGAGTGCGCTCTGGGTGTGGTGTTAGTGCTGTAGAAAATCCTGAAGGAGTTCACAAACCCAGGCTCTGAAGCAATCTGGAGAGGTCTTGTGACAGTATTGTTGGAAATGGCGTTGTGAGAGGGAGGTCTCATCAACGGTGCGCCGCTTGAGGTTTTGCAGTTGTTGGAAGAAATGGCCAAAGGGAAACTGAATGAAACAGCCTTTTGGGACACGATGGTGGGCTGCCTCCCACCGTTCTCCCTAATCCACCGTTTCAAATGCTTTGCAGCTTTTATCATTCCGCACGATGCCAGGGAGAAAGCTTGGAGATAAAGGTTCAGGGAAAACCCTTCCCTGATGCTAAGGAGGAATGGTGCCTGCAGTGGCTCATTGTGGCTATTGTATCTTTTCTGAACGCTTTGAAATGTGACCAAGCTCTTCCTAAGCGCTTGAAAAACACCAGATGGGGTGGAGGTTGGGAAAATAACGTTGCCTCCCCTGGAGATGGGGAAGAAAGAAGTGTGTTTTTTTTGGTTACTCCATTTTTGATCAGTAGGTTTAAGAAAGTGCTTCTTGGCTCAGCTCATTGAGCAGCCATTTTTCTCTGCTTTGGAGGAGGGCTCTTTTTCTACTTCTAGATCTTTTTCTCCATAGGCGATCAAGCTGAAGAAGGTGCTGTTTTTGCCAAGGCAGACAGTCTGTCACCATTCTTACCTTTGATGGACTTCTATTCTGTCGTGAATTCCCATCTGAGACATTAAGCTTGTGGTGGAGAGTGGTCGTCCTTTGAAAAATAAATGTGTGGGGTGGGGGTTGAAGGAGAGAGAGATGCTTAGCAATGTCTGTCTTAAAAGGCTGCTTCTGTGCCAGATAGTCCTGCAGTGATCGCTTTTGACAGCTGGAGAACACCAGACAAAGCGGTGACTAGCTTAAATGTACTCCCACCCCCGCCTTTCTAATAGCCCGGGAAATGACAGGTTCGTATCTCTCGCCTGCCTTCAGGGAGCTGGAAGGAGACCTTCTCTTTTGCCAAAAAACAAAACACAAAAAAAACCTGCACTGCAGATGCTTCTACAGAGTGAAAAATAGAGGCCAGGTGGACTGTGCTTTTAAAGAGGCTGAGTTGTTACCAGTCTCCCTACCTGACAAATATAATAGTGTTGTTTTATCAAGCACTGCAGCTGGGTAATAGACGGCTTTTCTCAGGAAAAAAAAAACGTTGCAGGTTTTGTTTTTAAATTCCAGACCATGCGCTTTCCCTTGCATGGGCATATTAGCCGTGCCTGGTATGCGGCAGATTGTAGCAGCAGCAGCAATGTTTCTATAGGGATGTCATTTTCCCTGGGTAGTAAAGCCTCTGATGGATTTTTGCCACTTCCACCTGCTAGACCTCCCTTGATATTCTGCATCTTGGATGCTTTGCCATCTGGAGGGAAAAGCAGACTTTGTGGGCGGTTGGTTGAGTCAGTAAAAAAAGAGAGCATTGTCTTTTGATTGACCAGTGGACATGAATGTATGATTTGTGTGACTTAATACCAGCTGGAACTGGGATGTTGTGTTTTGTCTGGAGCCTTCTCCAGCGAAACAAGTCCCCAAAGGTCTACTGCTGCTCTTTTTCCAGTGAATCCAAACCAGTCGTGTAACGGCACCGGACCTTTTTGTACAAGCTCCTTTCCCCAATAAACCTGGGCCTCAGTTTTCACAACGGAAGCTGAGCTATCTTTATGAGCTGCGGAAGGCTCCAGGCTCTTGGGAACGGCTTGTGCCTCAAGGTCACTTGTCTCAAGATGGAGCAAGGTGTGGGCTCTGCCTTCCCCACCCCTCCCTGCAGAAGCTTTGTAGTCCTGTCTGCCTCACCTTCAAGATGTAGGTTTAAAATGTAAAGAAGGGGGGAATTCAAGATACGCTAGTGTCTCCTTGTGCTCTTCCTCCTCAGAAAGATGGGCAACAGACATGATTGCACCATAGCGTGGTAGAATTGCTTTTGAACATACAGACAACAGTGTAAATGCTAGCCTCAAAGTCACTGTTGCAGCTTTCCCGCAACATAGTCGAGTTCCTTAATTTTTCTGCAGATTCCTTTCATTCTTTAGCTTTCTCAATTTGGGCCTCCTTGTTCCAGTGTCTGTTTCACAAAAATGGCATGCAGCACCAGATCATGATGCCAGCAGGGTCAGCCCAAGCCTGAAGTAGTCATTGCCGTCCTTCAGAGATCGGGCCTGCCCCTCTTGACAGTGGGCAGAGAAGCCATCATGGTGGATGTGTTAATAGGAGATCGTGTTTCTAGCCCTTCTGGCTGGAAGGATGGGTTTGAAGGACATTAGTGGCAGCAGTTTGTGTATTCTCAGAAGCCAAAGTCAGCATGCCTGTCTGCACACTTGGGGGGCTGACACTGGCCCCTGATGCTGCTTGATTCCTTTATGTGACTGGCAGACAAAGTTTACCAATTAGAATTACTGATTTAATCCAGGGTTTAAATTGGTGAAAAGGGGACGTGGTGGCGCTGTGGGCTAAACCGCAGTAGCCTGTGCTGCAGGGTCAGAAGACCAAGCAGTCGTAAGATCGAATCCACGCGACGGAGTGAGCGCCTGTCGCTTGTCCCAGCTCCCGCCAACCTAGCGGTTCGAAAGCATGCAAATGCGAGTAGATAAATAGGGACCATCTCGGTGGGAAGGTAAACAGCGTTCTGTGTCTAAATCACACTGGCCATGTGACCACGGAAAGATTGTATTCGGACAAACGCTGGCTCTATGGCTTGAAGAGCGGGATGAGCGCCGCCCCCTAGAGCCGGACACGACTGGACAAAAATTGTCAAGGGGAACATTTACCTTTACCTGTACCTTAAATTGGTGAGAGCAAAAAAAATAGATTTACCTTAGTGGTTTCATGGAAATTGTATCCTGATGCTTTGTCTTTTTCTAAACAGTGGTGTGTGCATTTGATCACTTAACCATGTTTACTCACAAGTAATAAGTGCATTTACATTATTTCATTGCTGCCAAGTCTTGAATTTCTGTGCCACCCTGCATTAACTATAAATGGAATGTCTTTAAAATATCCCCATGTAAATGGCCTTGTCATTCTTTGTGAGGCAATGTCTAGGAATATTAGGGCCTTTTTTCACTAAGTGATTCTCTTCTTTCCTAATATTACACTTTGCTGTTTCACTCTGTTGTGATTCAGGTGCACCATTACAAAAACAGAGTAGCAGACAAAAGGTCTGATACTGATCAAATCAGTGCCATTCAGCTTGGAAATACTCTTTTAACTCAATATATTTAGTAGAAAGCATTGATTTAATTGAGAGATTAATGTTAGGCCTAAATATGCCTGTATTCAGTTTACTTAATAGTACTAAACAAGTTACTTAAGAAAAGATACTAAGCGTTTGTACGTATTTTAATTTTTTTAAAGGTAAAGTTTTTTTAATTCAACCTGCATACAGAAGCACAACAAAATGTGACAGATAACATCTGTTTATATCTGTGCACTCTGTTTAAATCAGCCGTTCAGTCTCCATTTTAGCTGATAAATGGTAATCATTCCTCTGCTGTGTTGTGGATTTAGGGATTGGAGGTAACATTTCTCTTAACAATCCAAATTAAAGAGTTTTTTTTATTATCGAGTGCACAGAAAAAAGAAGAAATTTTAATGTATCTGCACTTATTCTCAATGTCATTGGAAATTTAACAATGCCTTCTGCATTTGGCTATAAAGGATGCCTGAAAGTAATTGTCTGAAATTGTTCGGGTTAGAAATTCAGCTGCTGAGTCATTGTGATGGGCCTTAATAAACATCCTCCCTGTAATACTAGAATAACATAGGTCTACCTTGCAGGAGGTTGGAGAGTCCTTCTCATTTACTAAATGTAGTTAGTGGTGACTAAAAGGTGATAAATGATCAAATTATAGAGTTGCAGCCGTTCCTGTAATTTTTTTGCCTCCGATGGGTAGGCTATTCCAGAGTTGCAGAACCTGTTTTGGAGAGCTTGGCTTTTCTTCCCAGTAAAAAAAAATAAGATGTCAATAAAGTCTTTAGTTTCTGGCCAGCATATGCTTCTGCTTTTGCATTTTGCTTATGTGACACCTGCTTTTAGACATGAACACATGGGTATCCCTGTCACTACACAGTTGGTAGTAGATGAATCATTATGTGAATCACTCTGCCATGTGGAATCAGTTAGAATTCAGATTATTGTGTTAAAATCCTCCATAAAACATGGCACTCCTCTGTTGCATTATTCACCTCTTGCCATGCCTTGATGCAGTTTGAATGCATGAATGAATTAAAGAGGTAGTTTTGCAGATGTTGCCGCATGGAGTATGTTTCCCAGACAGCAGGACGCCCTGCTGCATCGTATTGGTTAGATTTTAAAGAAGAACAGCTACTTAAAGATGTCATCTTTAAACCACAAATAGGGAACCTGTGGCCTTCTAAATGTTGTCAGGCTTGCAATTTCCATCAACCTGGCCCAACGAGATCAGTGGCGAGGGATTGTGGGAGTTGTAGTTCAACAATGTCTGGAGGATCTTGGGTTCCCTATCCTTGATCCACACATTGCAGCAGAATGGAATGCCGGAATGGGTTCCCTCACTTGATTAATTGGATGTTGATGTTATTTCCTTGTGTTGCCTGTTCTAACATGTTTCTGTGTTGTTTTAGGAAGACTCGCAGTCTTGAAAAACAGCATTAAAATCTCTTACTGAAATGAACTAATTCAGACTATACCTGTGCTTCCAGATAGGAATTTTACTTTTAGTTGCCCTCTTCATCTACAGATCCATTGATAGCTACCTGAGAATGGAAAGCCGATACATTGGGGAAAAGAGACATTTCAGTTTAGCCTTGCTATTTAGATTTTCTTTTTGCCAGCAGCAGTGGCGCAGGAGGTGAGATTCTTCACTTACATTCATAGTGTTTTTGATCCCTTTTTGCCACTCTGTTTTGTTAGATAGACCTGAACAGGCCTGAAGCACCTGGTGAAGTGCTTTTTAAAATTACTGTTGTCATCCTTCTGAGAACAGTGCCATTATTTCCATTTATTGGAAAACTCCAGTCTGCTAATGGATTAAATGCTTTGGGATGAGGCCAGGAATACATCTCATTGCTCATGATGGGATTCTGATGCTTGAAACCATTCTTCTTGGCTTATGCTCCAGACTCTTACCTGAGTCATATGTTAAATGGGATTGCTTTGTACCAGCCTCGGTTTGTAAGATAAATCCAAGAGGCAGTACTTGTGTCATGATGCGCTTAAAAGCTGCGACAACAAATGCACTGTACTTTTTCTACTTGGTCATAATTGGCAGCTGGTGGCTTAGGAGCAGCCTTCCAAGGCCTGAGGATGATATGAAACTTGTATGGAATGCTGGGATAGCAGCTGCTGAGAAACCCATCCATTTAGTCTTTCTTAAAATATTGCCTGCCGGGGAACAAATGCCTCGCTGGTGGTTCTGTAACAATAACAAGACACATGATTAAAACTGCTGGGTTATGAAGGGTGCTATTAATGTCCACGACTCAGTTCCTGAGCCTGGTTAGTGCTGTTCAAGTAATGGTTTGGATGGGCTTCCCTTTACGCAAGATCTCCTAATTGCTCCTCTACACGCTGGCAACCTGCTTTTCTCATCTCTCTGCCTTGCACGTTGGGAATGCACTGTACTTTAGCACAAAGGCAATTCCAGGCAGCCTTCCAGCTTTGTCTCAGCATCCAAATCAGCCATCATAACATGCAGTTCGCTTCTGTGATCCGCACCTAATATGCAAGCCTCTGTTACTTTGGGTAGGATTATCGTAAATGAATTTTTTTTTTTAATAACATGAGAAAAATATGGATGTGGGGGTGAATGGAACTGCTGCAATGCAAATTCCTTCGAATTTGTTTTATAAACTTAGGAAAAAGATCACATCCTCTCCATGGAAATTGGCTCCCGTAGTACAATAGTTGAAGGGCTTGTGCTAAACCATTGTTAATCAGTCCTTGGTTTACATTAAATGAAGAGAACTGCTATGGTGCTAAGCAGTTCCCTGGAGAGTAGCCATTAGTTAAGGCCAAGCCTGGAATCAAGAATGTGTGGTAGGTTGAGGAAAGAATCAGTTCAGAAGAGGCGGAAACTAAATGTAGATAGCCTAATATGTTACCTGCATGTTTATGTCAGTTTTCCTTTGTGACCAGAACCCAAGGAGATACTTTGCTGGGTCTCACAGCTTCTGTCACATGCTCCAGAGGGCTGGTAAATCATCTGAAGCAATGGTTCCCAAACATGGATCCCCAGATAGTCTTTATTTCTAGAATCCCTGGTTAGCCCAGCTGGTGACTAAGACCACAGAAAGTTCTCATACAAGAACATCTAGTACTCCAGGTTTTGATTTAAATAGGCCTCCCATATCTGTGACCTGTATTGCTTAAGTGAGTTGCAGTTACAAGAGGCCATTTGAATCAATAGAACTTACAGAGGTGTTGGCTCACCACATCCCTATTGATTTGGTGGGCCTACTCTGCTGCATTATACTACACTAAGCTACAGGATTTTGGCCAGTGACACTGACTAGGAGTCACCAGTTGCTCAGACTCCCATTTACTGTATTTTTTGCTCCATAAGACGCACCTCTCCATAAGACGCACCAAATTTTTAGGAGAAGAAAACAGGAAAAAAATAATCTGTTTTCTTCTAAAAATTGGTGAACCTTATGGAGAGGTCCGTCTTATGAACACACCCTAGGACCCTTTGGAGGCTCACCCAGCCCCCCCCCCCCCCGGAGGCCAGAGGGGGTGAAATCGCCACCTTCTGGGACTCTTCTGAAGCTTCCCAAGCCTCAAAAGACTCCCAGAAGGTGGCGATTTCGCCCCCTCTGGCCCCCGGGGGGGAGGGTGAGTCTCTAAAGGGTCCTGGAAGGCAGACTTGGACCCTTGGGAGGCTTCTCCCCCACCCCCCGTGGGGCCAGAGGGAGCAAAATTGCCAGCTTCTGGGAGTCTTCTGAAGCTTCGCAAGCCTCAAAAGACTGCCAGAAGGTAGCAATTTCACCCGCGCTCGCCCCGTGGGGCGTGGGGGGAGCGGTGCAAGGGTCCAGGAAGGCTCACTCGGACCCTTGCGACACTCCCTCCACCCTCCATGGGGCCAGCGGGGGTGAAATCGCTGCCTTCACTCCATAAGATGCACAGACTCCCCCCCCCCACGTTTTTTTTTGGGGGGAAGTGTATCTTATGGAGCAAAAAATACGGTAATCTAAGGTTAGTCTTAGGCTTCTGAGAGTAGGCATTATGTCTTTGGAGAGCACACAAGCAGTGTAAAACTTGGCCGCACAAGCTACAGAAGAGGTGATGGAGAGAGCTATGCAAATTTAAGTAGGAAATGTTGCTTCTATTTCCCATATTTGTTGTTTAAGTGATATAATGCAAACATTGATTTGTTTTTCACTTAAAAAGTGTTCCACTATCATCTGTAATTTCTAAAGTAGTACTCCCGTTTGTCAACCCAGAATGATTTTTATTTCCTTTTTTAAAGACCTGAGGTGTATTGATAGAAATAGGCAGTAGCAGGTTTGACTCTCTTTGTGTTTGTGGAAGCTGTGCTCCCAAATCATAGCTGTATCTTAGCTAACTGTGGCTGAAAAGTGGCATTTCCTCTCCACCCCCCACAAAAAAATAACTGTAAAGGAATCATTTTCAACAAATTCAAGATATATCCAAAGTAAAGGCAGTTGCAGCTGAGTGCCAGGGCATGCTGTTCTAATCATAGCCATCTATGTTCATATCTACTCCACAGCATCTGTAATCTAAAAACACATGTAATAATGTTTGAAATTTTAGGAACCTGCCTGTATAGGAAGAAAGTGACCAAACCACACTGTTTCTTCTGCTTACGGGCAGTGTGGTTATTTTTGTGTGGTCATGTCATCTGTGTTTGAGAGCCACAACGTCTTGGGAGGCTTACAAAGCACTTGGGCTGCTGCTGTGAGCATCATTTCCCCCTTTCTATCACAGCATTGTTTGGATGGCAGTCCTGCATATGAGAGAAAGGTTATCCAACCTGCAGAATGTGTAAATAGTATGCTTTTCCACGCGGGCTGTGCAGTGGCACACATGATTTGAAGGGGAGGGGAAAGAGGAAGCAAATCTCTCGAAGTCGTTGAAGTCCTTGAAGACGTTAACAACCAATCAGCCAGAACAGCAAAACAAATGGAAGCGCCACCATCCTGTTCCCAGTTGCTTCACATGATGGGACACTCGACCATATGTTTCTGTTGGAAATCAGTGGACCGGTTGGTATGGGAGAAGGTGATCCTTCACTAACCCATATGCCAAGCTGTATGGAGCTCTTCAATCACAAGCAAACTGCATTATTCCGGCACCAACTATCTAATTCCAGTTAGATTAGAGTGGATAGGATTTAGATTTCCTCTGCAAGTATTTTCTCCCATATGATCCAGTCATCAGATCTATGCAGCTGTGTGAAAAAAGGTTAGATGACTGATTAGCTTCTGTACGAAGCAGAGTCTTCTCTGTTGTGGCTCAAAGACTATGTATGTTGTCATTTTTCCAGAGACAGAATTTTATCCCTCATATCTTTGAGAATGTAAAGTTTTAAAGATCTTTCCTATTGTGCTGCCTGCAGAAAGCAGGAGTTACCCTTTAGTTCTCTTCCGTACCACCACCACCACCTCGGAACAATTTTTTGACTACAGAAGCGGGGAGAGGTTAAAAATCTTGACACTACCAGTAATTTCACATTGGATTTCGATGTTTATATGTTTTGTTTTACTGTCAGTTGAGGTCAGGTTATTATATTATTTGCTTACTTTTAATGCATTAAGGTAAGTAAATCATGTACAATTATCAGTTCCCTCTAAAGAACCGTCTTCTTTGCTAATATGAATGTTTGATAAAGGAAAAAGCCAAATTTGTGAGGGGTCTCCTCGCCATTAATAGTTCTAGACCTTAACTTGTTAGATTGACTAATAAATTGAGGGAGGTCAAGATAAAATATGATTCTCTCCCTGCTTGTTTTATCCTCAGAATAATTCTGAGAGGTAGATTAGGCTAAGAGGCCGACTTGTACATAATGACCCAGTAAACATTGGGCTGAACAGAGACGTCCTAGCTTTAGCTGTAATTTTCAGATATGTGCACCAAAGGAAGTTCACATCGGTATGGTTAGAGTGAACACCTAGAACTTTACCTACTTAGGTTTGATCAGACTTCTAAAAGCACAGTTCTGAGATTTTGGAGGAACAAAATGTTGAACTAGAGCATGCCTTGTGACTTTAAAAAAATCTTGTTAGGTTCTACTTTTATAAAAGGAGCTCATTCCTTGGTTACCACATTAGTAACATGCTACTGATTTGTGTTGTTATTATTTTCTAATTCAAGGTAGACATTCAGTTAACTAAAAACGTGGTCAAAACTCTCTGGAGGACTTTCCCCATCATGTTAAGGTAATGAATATATACCACAGTAGTGAGAAAATCACTGTTGCTTAAGGACTCCCTTTTGTGATTTGGGGTTATACATGACTCTCTTGTATTGTGTTACAAGCTGTGTATACCCTGAGTTCACAAGAGGAAGGCTTTGATCAAGTATGTACAGTCTGTCCCTATCGTTCCCATCAGTGGCTCCCCAGACTTTTTGCACTGAAATTCCGGCAAATCTTAACCACTAGCTGTGCCCGCCAGGATTTCTGGGAGTTGCCGAACTAGAACATCTGGGGACCCAAGGCTAGGAACCACTTTAGCAAGAAATTTGTTGGATACTATGTTAAATGTTATGATTGTTCCAGATACGGAGGCTTTCTTGGTTGTGATCTGTGCTGTGGACCCGCTATGTCAGAAAGTGCATTATAAAGATGCAATGAAGAAGAGCGTGTCTGTGATTAAAAAATGTTTCAGCTTATATTGTCTTTTGGTGGTGGCTATTGTGGATAGGAATACACTTAGTGGTTAGGCTCTATTAGAGTTTCCATGTTTTTAAAAACTTTCCCACTCTTTCTTTGTTTCCTGCTTATATCCAAACTGGAGATATGCTCAGGCTGCTTTGAGAAACGTTGCAACAAACAGGATCTAAAATTCTGTGTTATACACTCTGGCCTCTTACAAGCCTCTTACAAGGTCTGGTGATTCAAAATAGAGCTTCTGTTGAAACCCAGTCCAGTGGGCAAATGGTACTAAATAGCTCCATTGGCAGAGCAGCTGGGACGGAAAGAAATTATACAGGATCTCAGGCGCTAAATTTAGGAAAAGTGTTCATTATTCATTTATTCAACCAATGCATTTTCCCCCTTTTTTCAATTCACGTTCTCTATCCTGCACATAAGCTTTCACATTGCGGTCAAGGAGTGCCCTGGGAAAAAGCACACAATGCACTTTTTGTAGAGAAAGTGTAGATCCCCCGTGGAGACCCCTCTGTGCCAAGTGCAACACACTATCTGTGCTATCGGTAGAAAAGAGTGGCTGTTCATCATGGCCACATCATTGATGTTGAAATTTCTGCTTGCAGGATAAGGAGGGGAATACTGTATTTGCTGGCGTATAAGACTACTTTGTTGCCCTGAAAAACATGCCTCCAAGTGGGGGGGGGGGGTCGTCTTATACGCCGGGTGCACTTCAGTTGGGATAGACATAGCTGCCCATGGTGGCCTTCTGATGCTCGCCCGGTGCCCATAGTAGCCTACTGATGCCTGCCCACCTCATTTTATATACCGTCCAGTATTGCGCGGTATCCAGCGCGGCTGTGGCAAGCCTCAGCAACAAGACAGGGGTGCCAGCCTTTTCGATGTGACTGGCCCATTCTGCTTGGCGGGAAGCAGCGGCGCTCTGCCCCACCCCTTCTCTACGCAGAGCTCACACATGTGCACTTGCGCACTAGTGCCGGTCACAGGGAGATGCAGGGGCAGGCCGGAGGTGCTGCGGTCACGCTGCGGCCGTACAATGGTGACAGTGAATAGCACCTTTTATTTGGTGTGTGGAAGGTGTGCGGAAGAGGGGGTAGTCTTATACGGCGAGTATAGAACAAACTATATTTTGAGTGGAAATGTTGTGGGGGTCGTCTTATACCCCCAGTTGTCTTATACGCTGGCAAATACAGTGCCTTGTGGAGGGGAGGAGAGCCATGGGAAGCCGCTGGGAAGAGCCTCCTATCTTTATTTGTGACACTGGAAGTTTTGCCAGTAACTGTTCCCAGTCTGGTAGGTCAGGTTTTGAGGCCTCCTCCTCTTTTCTGCGTGGTTAGACAGGAAAAGATGAGTCACCTGCCAAAGGTTGTGAAAGGTTGGGTAAATTGCTGCTCCTGAATATGCGTTGGGGTGGGGAGTGATATTCCCTGCATTGAGTGCCAAATTGCTTAGTGATGCGAGGGACACGGACCTTTGTAGCAGCTCTGTGCAAATCAGACGTTCTGTAATGACAGAAGTAAAGCCTACCTGTGGTTTCTTTTCAAGGCACCGAGAGTGGTAGAATATACCAGATGGGCGGGATATAAATCAGATAGATAGATAGATAGATAGATAGATAGATAGATAGATAGATAGATAGATAGATAGATAGATAGATAGATAGATAGATAGATAGATAGATAGATAGATAGATAGATAAAGGCAGAATAGGAAAGATCTTTAAAAATTGCTAGAAACCATAGTTTGAGATTGTATCTAAGGTATGTACAGTGGGGTCTTGACTTGAGAACTTAATCCATATTGGAAGGCGGTTCTCAAGTCAAAAAGTTTGCAGGTCAAATCTGCATTTCCCATAGGAATGCATTGAAAACCATTTGATCCGTATCTGCTCTTTTCCGTCCATAGAAACTAATGGGAAGCTGCTATTCTGCCTTCGACCACTAGAAGGGGATATTTTGTTTCTTTTTTTCTTAGGTCAAGAAAGGTCAGGGAAGGCAGGGAAAATACGGTCCAGGCAGTACCAGGCAGTCTGCAGACTGTCTCCCAATCCACTCTCTAAATGCTGGGAGGAGTGAGGAAGCAGACAGGCACCCTTTTCACTGGCCAACAGTTAACTGAAAGTTCACATTTTGCACTTTCCCTGCCTCCCACGTGGTTTTTTTTCAGTTTGTAACTCAAATCTAAGTATGTAAGTCAAGTCAATATTTTCCTATGAGAGTGGTTCTTAAGTCAAAATGTTCTTAACTCGAGCCATTCTTAAGTCAAGACCCCACTGTATGTCCTGATTTGTAAGCTGCTGTTCCGTATGTCTCAGAAGAGGCTGACCAATCTCATCCAAAAGTTGTCTTTCATACGAAAATGTGCCAGTTGTTGGTTTTTATAGGGTTTTTAATAGAATTTAGTAATATTGATCCTAAAATTAGGACTGTGGTGAAGCTCACAGGGTCTACAGAAAAACATTCAGAGTGAGTTTTTGGTTTTGCCTGGCTGACTTTCTTTTCGAAAGTGGCGTTCTCCAGATGTGTTGGCTTATCCCTCCAGCAGGAGTTATAATCCAGCACATCCAGAGCACCACCAGCTGTTTGGGACAGGCTGGTAGAGGATCTCAAAATCAGTAAGGAAGAGAGGAAGCAACTTTCATAGGGCAGGAGTTCCATATATTTGATACAACCAGAAAAGAGGCTATACAGTGTTCATTTCCTGACTTGTGATAATGCAGACAGTGTTTGCACATGAAGTGGAGAATTGCAAAGCACATCTTGTCATATGGGTAGGCAGAAGTCCACAAATCATGGCTTACCTTGAGGCGGCGGTGGAGAGGCAACCACATCCCTCCACAAAGCATTGGTGTGTTCCTTTTGACTTGCTTCTCCACCAAAATGCAACACAAAGGTAGGAAATAGCCCTTTGCCCCCCTCCTTAACTCTTAGCTCAGCGCTCAGGAAAGGAATTGCAGAGGTAGGGGCAGTTTCCTTGCAAGGTGTAAAACCTCTCTGCCCTCTTTAGGATCAGAATCGGACAAGCAAGTTAGTCTTGGTCTCCCTTCTTTCTGGACACCCAGAGTCAATGGCAAGTGGAGATAGAACCTGATATGCTTCATCTCAAGCGCAGAAGCAAACTTCCTGAACAACAACAACAACAACAACACAAATTGCAGGCTTTCTCTGAATATTTGGTTTGGGAGAAAATGGAGGCTCATCACACGCTACGCAAACTTAAGTGGGTTCACAGATCATGGTTTACAGTCAGGAGGTACAGTCAGCATCCTTGAAGCCATAGTTTTGTTTGCTTAATTGCTTACTTACTTTGCTTGCCAAGAGTTGACAGGTCAAAGGATGCCATATGCTTTGTTTCTGAATGGGGAAGCAAGAAAGCTGAGCAAACAGGAAACGGAAGCAGCAGACGAGAAGGTCTAAATCCTGGTTTGCCTGGAAAATTTCAAGGTTGAAACCATAGATTGGTTTCCTAACTAAGATTAATGTAAACTTGGGCTAGACATGAGGATTTGTAATGACCTTGGCATCACAAGCCAGAATTAATGAGAAGTCCAGCTTCGGGAAGAGCCAGGATGCCTGCTAGCTAATTCCTTTCATTTGTGGCAGGAGGGACTAAGCGTCCCATGGACCTTTCATCTGTGATATATATTTGATCTGTGATATGTGTGAATCAGCAGGAGTCCGATCTGCAGCATTTGCATATCAAAGTTTCACAGTGTTGTGGCTGCTTCCAGGGAAAGCAGGAGCAATTCAGCAATATATTAAGCCAGAATTTTGATATCTGAGCCAGAAGCAGGAAGATTGTCCCTTTCCCCCCTATATTTGATCTATTTTCTGTTCTGACAATAGAGCATTGATCTATCTGTTGGTTATGCTGGTCATGGCTCAACAAGCGCCTGAAGAGTGCCCACTCTTTTTTCAGTTGGCATGTGTGAATATAGCAGGGTGAATGTTATTGCCATTTGAGGAATGAAGCCACCATTTGATGAACCGGTTGCTGATGGATAAAAAGGAAAATCAAAGCTAACCCAGACGTGATATTGGAAGCGTCCAGCTACTTAACTGGCCTGCCATTCCTAGCAGGATGAAATGTTGCATTTGAAGAAAGGAACTGTATAGTATTCTAATCCTGCTAGGAAGGAGGACGTGGTGAATTCAAGAAGCAGCATGACAGCATAAGGTTGTGTGACTCAGACTGTGGGAGAGAGAAGTAACAGCAACCACTAGGCACTCTAGTCTGAGGCTGTTGATCATGTGCTTTGCATGTGGCTCATGAAGATTTCAGCTGCCATTTTGTATGATGTATGTTTTGGGAGATCCTTTGGTAAGAATTCAGTCATGTTTCAGAAATGTTTTTTTCAAAAAATGTAAACTAATTGAATTAATTTTGTACTAGATTTGCCCATGAAGAGGTTTGCTCAAAAGTCCCTCCCCCCCACTGCTGTAGTCATTGCTTCTGCATACCAGTAGCCAATACTTGGAGTAATAGAAAAGGCTCTAGCAACAGGACAGTGTCAGGGTCAGTGCTAAGAACCCGTAGCTCTGATGCCCAAAGAGTAGCTTTCATGTAAAATGAATTTGAGGGATGAATCCAAGCACTAGTCTCCAAAAGCTGTTTCATTGCTTAAAGTGTAATTGCCATACATTCGCCTGTTCTTTTTCTTGAATATTTCTACCACACATACAGAAAACAATCTATGAGAAACTGTGTTGCGGGTATTGTGTGATAAGGTTATTCTTTTCTTTGAAAGCAAACGGGTAAAATTATCTGATGGGCTTCTCTTTCATAGGCATCATCAAGGTGAGTGAGTGAGTGTCCACCACTGATTTACCCCACTCCTGTTCTGTGGCCGAGGTAACGCCGGTCAGGTGCAAAACCTTGTTAATGAAATGCTTATTTTCCTTTACTGCAGGGTCTCATTCCTCTGTATTTTCCTTTCAGATTCCTTTGTTTCTTCCTCTCAGCCTGTCTCTCTCTTTTCGACTTTACAAGGCAAGTCTGTAATTTTTCTTGTACCCCCCCTACTAAAAGAAAAATGTTGAGAAAGAGGCTGTAACTGGGGACAGGATAAAGTTCATCTTTTCTCAGCTGCTCACAGACCCTCTAACTGGCTGGAGAACAGCTGTTTGTGAGACATACGTGGCCTGCTATAAGTAGTTTTCAGCTTTGACACGGTAACGGGTAAATTGTGGTGTTAAATTTTTGTGTTTTCAAGCTGCAATCATGAAACTTGCCATTTTTGGTAAATGAACGTGCCAACAAATCTGGATTAGCACTGCCTTTTTGAAAAAAAGCAATCAAGTCACACAGCATCTGTCAATGAGTTGTTACCTACAAACTAAAAAATGAATTTTTTTCCCATGAAAGCCAGTCGTATTCTCAGGGGAAGGAGAGGATGCTCTTGGCAGAAGTTGGCTGTGCACCTGAGGAGGGGAGCTTCCTTCCTTCATATCTTGAAGCCTGACCAGTTCAGGGTTGGAAAAAGAACATGAGCTCCACTTGGGTGCCTGTAGCCTCCAAGGTGTACATGAACTATCCCTTGTTGAAGCTCGTGGCAGCCTATAAGTTGCCTTTCTTAGCTGGCATTATCAGTATCTGCCAGACTCCATTCTGAGGCATCCTGTTGGCTATCTTTGTGAGAAGATCAGCAATAGCAGACAAGGATCTTTGCCTGATAACCAGCTTTCCAGATCTATGCAATCTTCTGCTGCAACAGTTGGCTGCAGGGGGAGTGCCCGAAGCTTTTGAAAGGTGCAGCGTTGATGTGAGGAGTGGAGAGGCCCAGAGCAGCTGGCCAAACTGGATGTGGGAAAGGCCTCGATTCTGTACACGACTCAAGGAATCCATAGCAAGTGCTCCCAGACTCTCCAAGTAGACATATAGGTGTGGAAAGCATTTTGTGGTGGACATTTTGTTATAGGACAAGGTTGGAAAAGTGCTGTCTTGGACATTTCAGGAAGAACCGTTTCTGGCATGTGAGGATTCTCCCAGCATTAAAGCCATGGCTGCTATGTTAATTTGGTAGTGCATAGTTATTTATGATCATAGCTGTGTGCCCTTCCTACGAATTGGAAAGGACGGTGTGATTAAGATATGAGGGAAACCAGTCAAAGAAGATACTAGTTGCCTGCCTCTTGGATCTCATGTGCAGGAAATAAAAACAGTTTCATAATATGATATAAGAGGAAAGAGTCTCATGGGTTCAGTGGGAGAAAGTACTAAAGGTTCTGGATTCAGTACATAGCATCTCCAGATTTTAAAGATCTGAGGTTGCCAATCCAAAGAGTTAGGACCACCATCCTGACTTGTATCAGGGTAGTCTCATCTGCAGGGTGTTAAGTAAGCATCATATCACATATGTGGAGGAGCTCAATGAACATACTGTACAATGACTAGCCAAAGAGAAAAAAATCAGCAGAGGTGGGAATTGCAGTGAAGCAGAAGAACACTTTGTGTCCTGCCCTTCATGGTTCTCTTATGAAACAGAAATATTGCAGCCCTGTCTTAAGCTTTGTAACATCATCCAACTTTTCCATTCAAGAGTGGGCGGTGCACAGTCCACATGGCATTTCTTCAGCTCCCACTGGATTTGCACCAGAAATGGACTCTTCAGTGAAATCAAGACAGACAGGATGGGTGCGGCTTGCCCTTGACATAGTAGTGCTCCTTGAAAGGTGGTTGTTACAGATAAGGAGTGTGTGCCCTATACTCCTTGATTCTGGAGCAAAGCACTGCTCATAGTATTGGTGTGCAAAGATGCACCTTGTTGATAAAGTTGATAGAGCTTGCAGGAGCACTCCTCATCTGAAAAACAAAACCTATGTCCTCTGTGTTTTGTTTTCCATTTCTTTTTTTTTTAAATTAACTTTTGCTGCTGTTACATAAATTCTGTCACAGAGGTTAATTCCTCTTGGGATTCTGGAGGAGGGGAGCAAGTTTGGCTGCTGGACCCATGGAATTGCTTAACATCATCTGGATTTTCCTCTCCATGACCTCTTTCCACACTGATTTTCCTGTTGAGGAATCTGTGCCCTTTTTTTTGTGAGGGCAGTTCTGTGGCATTTTCTAAAACAGCTTGGTAAGGTGCCAGTTAGGCCTCTTTGGCCTCGCTGTTGGCACAGCATAAACTCAAGAATGTGCCCTAGATAAAATCATTGTTCCCCGTTGGCCACCAATGGTGTCAGAAGGTGGGTATTAGGGGTCTTTGACTTTTCTGCTGGTTTGGATCTACTGGAAGAATCCTGAGAAGCTCCAGTGTTTGTCTAAAAAACGCTGTTAGAATAAAAGCCTTTCATTAGACTGTTACAGTATTAGAGCCAGAATCTTAAATGAAGCTGTGTAGAGCGCTTAAAGTAGAGCCAGAATAGCTTAGGTTTGATTCATCCAGTGTAAAATACAGTGGACCCTTGACTTACAGACGGCTTGACTTACAGACTTTTTGAGTTACAGACTTCTCTGGCCGCAAAATTTAGGTTTGACTTGCAGACTGAGATTTGACTTACAGACCAGAAAAAAACCAAAATGGAACAAAAACGGCCTGTTACGGGATTAATCGGTTTTCAGTGCACTGTAGGTCAATGGAGACTTGACATACAGACTTTTTGACTTGAGAACCGCCTTCCAATATGGATTAAGTTCTCAAGTCAAGACCCCACTATAGCAGCCATTTTGGTGCCATGTATGATGATGCATCAACTATTTAAGGTTCTTCAGCACTAACTAATAGCTAGTATTGGGTCCTTGCTGCTTTTAGGTTTGCTAAAATGCTCTGAAGCTCTGGCTTGCTAGTAGCAGCTTATAAGCCCACCTTCCCACGGATCTAAGCAAGGAGTCCTCTTGAGAATCAAAGAATGGATCATTTCACCATCACAGAGCTCCTGATGGTGTTCTCAGGAGCTCATGTTCTCCATGCAGCATTTTTTTGCTTCAAATCCCCCTATAACAGTGGTCCCCAACCTTGGGTTCCCAGATATTCTTGGACTGTAACTCCCAGAAACCCATCTTAGCACAGCTAGTGGTGAAGGCTTCTGAGAGTTGCAGTCCAAGAACGTCTGGGGACCCAAGGTTGGGAACCACGGACAAAAAAAAAGCTGATGCTGAGAACCACTCCTTTTCTTTTTAGTAGAATGTCAGGCTGCTCCCACGTGGACTTTGTCAGTTAGAGGGCAGATAGACCCAGCATTGAAGATATTTGATCCGCTGCTGTGGACCTTCCCCACCGCAGCTTACAGTTCAAGGGGTGTGTTGGCAGCTTGCTGACCTACATCCCAGCTATCAAATAACTCCATAAAAATGCTACAGTTGCCCTTGTTGATCCAGACCACGAGGGATGTCTAACCCAATATTTTGGCCATGAGGACTGGAGGTTGATGGGAGCTGTAGTCCAGTACAGTTACTGGCTGATGATTTGAGGAAGGCGACTCTAGAACCAATGTTCACAACCTCTGACCCTGCAGATGTTTCTGACGTCAGCTCCCAGAATGTTCCAACCATTGCCCTCCTGGCTGGGCTTTCGGGCCATTGAAATTGCAAACATCTGGAGGGCCAAAGTGGAGAACGCCAACTTGCCATCAACCTGTGGTTTACCTCCAGCTCCTTCCCTTTGCAGGGGTACATTTCCTTGGCAGTGGACGTTCCATTTAGTTGTGATGGCCGACAGCCACCGTGCTAGGCATCTGGAATAGGAAGCTGGAACAATTAAAAGGCATTTGGGACAAGCCACGGGAAACCAGTTACAGCCTTTTTTGGAAATGCAAACATTTTTCTTCTCACATTTTCCCTTCTAGTTGAAGTCCCCTTGAGATCCAGCTTGGCTGCACAGGGCTGGCTAACTTCCTATCTTGGTGCTTTGGCTGTCACATGCTATTATTATGGCTGCTTCTGCACACTGTGTGCTTTTTTCTTTTCTTTCTTTCTTTCTTTTCTTTCTTTCTTTCTTTCTTTCTTTCTTTCTTAAGCTTCACCTTTGTCTGTAAACTTGTTCTCTGAGATAACTGAACACACATGAGTTTTGTTTGGAAAACAAGACAGTTCTGGATGTTTGGGTGGCAACAGCAAATAACAAATTAAGCAACATTAACGGCGTTACAGGATAAGGACAGCTCTAGGGTTGGTTTAGGCAACATTTGGCTTTCCAGATATTACTGTTCCTCTCACTTCTCATCAATAGCAGGATCAGCCAGGACTGGTGAGATTTAGACTTCAATCCTGAGCTTTTGCCGGAGAAGAAATTATGAATCAGATTTTGGATTCCACCATGAAAATAGTTCTGTAGACAGACTTTGTTAATTTAACAGTCATTCATCTAGGATAACATAATGAAGACAGCTTACTATAGGTATGTCATTTGACTTTTATTGGACTCTTAAGTTCCATAGTTCTTTAAGAATTCCCCAGGCACAATTCTGGGAGTTCCAGGCCACAAACTCACACCTACGTTTGGCTTGAACTAGGGCCTTAGAAGCTGCATGGCCTAGCTCCGGCCTGCTTCCTGTTATTAATACAGTGGTGCCTCGCACAACGGGCGCCTCGTAGAGCGATGAATTCGCTCTACGAGGCTGGTTTTGCAATCGCAAATGCAATCGCAAAACGGTGCCCGCATAGGGCGAAAATCGCAGAGCGAAGGTCGGTAAGCGGTTCGCTTACCGACCTTCGCTTTGCGACCCGCCGATCAGCTGTTCGACAGCTACAAAAGCGAGGGGAGGGCGCGAAAATGGCTGCTGGCCATAGGGAAGCATCGCTGAACAGTGAGTATTCGGCCCAATTGGAACTTTTCCTGCCCTGTTCAACTATGCTTTCACACAGCGAGGGTTAATCCAGAACGGATTAACCTCGCTGCGCGAGGCACCACTGTATGCAGAAAAGGAGGTTACTGCAGTGCTTCCTGGATGTCATTGTTCTTTGGGGTGGCACCCTCTATGGCAGTGGTCCCCAACCTTGGGCCTCCAGATGTTCTTTGACTACAACTCCCAGAAGCCTTTACCACCACCTCTGTTGGCTGGGATTTCTGGGAGTTGAAGTCCAAGAACATCTGGAGGCCCAAGGTTGGGGACCACCGCTCTATGGAACCTAAAAGGCAGTAAGACCATGGCGCCTAAGAAGCACCGTGGCCGCTTCCTCTTTTGTACATGAACAACAGGGGTTAAGATGAAGCTAAGCCATGCTGTCTCCAAGACAAGGACCTGGTCCAAGGGGGTGAAATGTAGGCATCAGTAAGTGTGAGTCTGTGGCCTGGAGCCCTCAGAATTCTGTCTGTGGAATTCCTGGAGCTGGAATTTTAAACAGTCCAAATGGCGCATTCCTAGGGCTTGCTGTTAAGGGCTACTGTTGTGGCACAGTGAGCAAGGCATCTAAAGCAGCTGGTTCTTATGCTAGGCAGTAACCAGAGACTGGCAAAAGAAGAGTAATCAATTTCAGATGATAAAGCTAAGCAAGTGTTTAGAACATATCTCAGGCCACTGTCCCTTCCTCATCATATGGCACTGATTCTGTCCTCTCTCCCTCCCCTTTGCTTTTATTTTTCTCTCACTCACATTTGTTTCCTGGTTCATAGTAACGACTGTGCCATGGCATCTTCATGACAGATGCCACCGTTTCCACAAAGAATTATTTCCCTCCAAAGGTGAATTGGAAACCATGTTTTCCACGGGGTTTTGAACTGCAATTTGTAGACAAGTAGTCAGTTTTGTCCAATGTTGACAAAAGACACATTTTCATTATTGATGTGCTCTTTGCTCTCTTTTTTTGCGCTTTATCTCCCTCTCCAGCTTCTTTCTGAGAATTCCCCAGGCAGATTTCTGGACGTTCCACTCCACAGACCCACACCTAAAGATCCGTATATTTTGCTCACCTATAGCAGGGCCTAGCTTGGGTTTCTCGGGCCCACTTCCTGCAGTTAATGTACAGAAAAGGAAGCTGTCGTGGCACTTTGCGAGTGATGCCCCTCAAACTACGATGCCCAGGAAGCGCTGCAACCGTTTCGATGTTTTGTACATTTACTGCAGGAAGAAAGAAGATCTGCCATGGAGCTTCTGAGCTACTCCATGGTCCAGATGAGTGAAATGCCGATTTCTGTGGGTGTGGGACTGTAGCCTAAAACACCCACAATTCTGCCTAGGGAATTCTTGGATCACTCTGAGAGCTGGAGTCCAAAAAATTTGAATAGCACCTTCGTTATTACAAATTAGGATAGCAAGCGATGTGGGAATCCAGGGTGCGGGAGAGAAGTTGTATGACTACAGCCTGGCTTTGCCAGTGAATTGCTGGCTTAGGAGACCACTGAGAGGAATCTTTTACTGCTCAGTGCTCTTTCCAGATTTCCTCTTTTTAAAGCTTTAATCCAGCGGTTTTCTGGTTCCTTGCATTTCAGGAAGAAACATGTTTACAGAAAGTTCAGAAGCACATTTTTAGAACACGCTCACAGTCAGAGCCTTGTTGAAATGCTTTTTTGGAACACCAAAAAAAAAACAAAAAACCAGCCCAAATCTCCTATGACTGGGGATTCAAAGAATGGTAGTCTTAAAAAAAATAGCTAGCTTCCAGGCTTTATACCTGCCACGTGCAGAGATTAGAATGGGATGGCACATTTCCCTGAGGTTGCTATTGTGACGTGAAAGCTGGGGAAAGGTAAACAAGCATTCTTCCATGCAAACGTACCCACTGTGACTGAGTTTCTAATTGAAGAACCCCTAATGAGCCTCCCCAGGGAGATCCTTTTCTTTGGAACACTACAGAAGCTGCTACTTCGATTTAAGGCTGCCCACGTGCTAGATTCATTTTAAAATGGTACAACCAGGAAACATGTTTTTGAACACTTAAGAGCGGCAGAGAGCTACAGGTTTGGTGTTAAACACTGGGGGTGCCACACTGTCCTCCTACACACAGGAAGAGAGACATCAGGTGAGACCAAAGCTGGTAGCTTTATCTGCCATGAATGTATCTGATTCTTTGCTTAAAGCCAGAGGTTTCTCATCCTCGGTGAATTTGTGCAGTCCCACTTAAGACAGTAGTCATTGCCACATCTTGTGGCAGAGAATTCCATAATTCAGTGCAATTAAGTTCTGTATCAAATACACAGTAAGCACTTTTCTTGGGAAGGAAAAAAAGCCCCCTGATCTTGGTGCAGAGGTGATGTCTCGATGCTAGCTGACTGTCATATAGGTGCTGACAATAGATTTTAATTGTTTGCAGCTGGATTTTACTTTGGTCCAGTACACCACACTCATGGGCCAGTATTCAGCAGTAGTGGCAAAATTTAAGGTGCCAATGGGCCCTTGGCAGGTTGAAGGAGGCTGGCATATTCCGGGATGGCGATGTTATGGACGGGTAGCCAGCTTTCCAGCACTGCTGCTGTTGGAACCCTTATTAGCCCCCGAAGAAAACCCACCCTCTGCTCACCAGGGGCAGGACTTTCTACTCGGTGGATGTTGAATAGGATACTTGCCAGGAGAATTTATCCTAGGGATTTCCGCTTGTAAAATGCCACTCTGTTGTTCTGAGGGGAAACTTCTAAATGCCATTGAGGAGTGAATGGTTTTGAAGGCACAGCAGTGTATAAAAGCCAATGGCAGTGAAGGTTTGAGACCCCTGGATTGTGGATTTTTCTTCCAATCTAACACAACCCTGCTCAGAGGTAGTGATTCCCGACCTTGGGTCCCCAGATGTTCTTGAACTAAAACTCCCAGAAGCCTTCACCACTAGCTATGCTGGCCTGGAATTCTGGGAGTTGTAGTCAAGAACATCTGTGGACCCAGGATTGAGAACCATTGGAATAATAGAGTGAAAGGAAGCATACGAATCCTTGAAGAGTCCCCGACTAAACAGCATACATCTCCTGTATGCTGTTTAGCTGTGTGTGGTGTTTTGCTGTGCTTGGGCAGGCGGTCTTTCATTGTACTGGCGTATTTGGAAGATTTTGGATTTGTGGCCAGGAGACACTATAATAAAAGTGGGGAATGTATGACTCTTCAGATCTGGTTGAACTACACCTCCCCTCCTCCTTTGCTGAGCTGATTT